>NW_024962264.1:3267015-3810923 GCF_019238085.1 Lagopus leucura
AAGGGGAAGGGGAAGGGGAAGGGGAAGGGGAAGGGGAAGGGGAAGGGGAAGGGACCCCCAACAAGAAGAATAAATTTAACAAGTGCTGCACAACACAGTTTTCACCAACTGATGCCCAGCCAATCTCCAAGCAGCAGCAGCAGCCACCCACTGGCCACCTCCTCCCACTTCTATTGCTGAGCATGATACCGTATGGTATGGGGCAGCCCTTTGGCCAGTCTGGGTCAGTCAGCCTGGTCTTGACCCCTCTCAATCCTTGTGTATCCCCAGCTCCTCACTGGCACAGAAATGTGACAAGTCGTTGACTTGGTGTAATCACTGCTCAGCAATAACCAAACAATGTGTTATCAATATTATCCATCGCAAATTCAATGCCATACCATCTACTAGGAAGAAAATTAACTCTATCTCAACTAAAATTAGGATTATGTAGCTAATAATCTTCCATCAAGACACAAGGTATTTAAGAGTTAAGGAATAATATCCAAGCTTCTAACACTGAAAAATCCTGCCTCCTCCCCATCATGATGACCTAGTCTATTTTTTTTTCCCCCCCAAAGACCATGTTAAGAAACAGAATAACAAAAGAACTACAAGAAATTCTAAAACCTTTCTTTGAGACAAAAACTGTTTTGTATGGAGAACCACAAAAGATACGCCTTTGAAGTTTTTGAAGAAAGCAATCTAACCTAAGATGACAAAAAGGTTGAGGAAATCAGCAGGTGAGAAAGTTGCAAATTTAGACTCATTGTTGGATACTTTTGAGAAACTATTATGTATTTATGAATTTTATGCATGCTTACTTGTCCTTTACCTTCCTTTTGGTACTCAGGGAGTTCCTTTCACAAAACGTACTGATTTCTCCATCTATTTGGCGGGTGTATGATTATCTTTCCTTTGCATTCAAAATTAACCACTGGGACGACTGAGAACCAATATACTTTTGACCTTTTGCTCTATTATTGTAATTCCCTGTGTATACAAAAAAAAAAAAAAGCAACAAAACAACAACAACAATAAAACAACCTTATAAAAAGAAAATATCTCAGAAAACAGAAGTCCTTCTACTTAGCAAAAGTAACTACTGAAAGCACATTGCCTTAGTGCTCAAATCTCATCGCTGATTCCTCATTAGCAGGTAAGGTCTACATCACACCCTCTCCAATATGAGAGCAACAAGTGAATAGTCAAGCTCCCCAGTAAGGCTTCTGTCTGTAAAAAGGAACTTTTTTGGAAACCAAACTGAAGAAACATGCAATTGGCTCCAGTGAGAAATTTCGATGCCTCTGAGCTGAATGCCATTAGATAAAATTGAAAATCTTGTAGACAGTCATCTTCCCACCAGTAAAACACACTGGAAACAAACACAGTTCAGAGCAATGATTTTTCAGAAATAATTGAGAGAGAGAACAAGCAAGCACATTTCACATTAGATACATGATCTGTACCCAATGTACCACAGCAATCTTAAGAAAGCAGAAAGAAAAATTAAGAAAAAAGAAAAATTAGGGTAAGCATGTTACACAGGGTGTTAATTCTACCAGATGAAATAATATCCAGTATCATTCACTTAAAGTGGCTAGAGGGAAGTCTGCATACATATGTTGATTTTGAGCATTTTTACTGCCCTTAACTAAGGAGTTGTATGGTTTGTTTCCCCGTGAAATTTACAACAGTGAGTTGCATTTCTCCATTTCTTTCCAGAAACAAACCTACATAGTTGAAGTACCTTTATGATGAGCCTTCATCCTCAGTAGCTGCCATGGGCTTTCTAAAATTTCTTGGGAAACCATGAAGAATTGCAGATAAAATGGCAGGAAGCGTATGTTGGATTTTGTGTTGAGGGACATCATTTAGTGAGAGCTGTTGGTGACAGGTGGATGGTTGGACTGGATGGTCTTGATGGTCTTCTCCAACCTTGGTGATTCTGTGAAAAATTCACAATCAAATATTGTAAAATCATACGTATGAGAAAAAAAACAACGATAATTTTATATATTCCATAATGGGTTTGGATCTGTTTACTGTAAATCTGGAATGAGATTTCAGGCTTATGATGAATTTATTCAAACTCTAGCTGAGCATTCAGTAAAAATGCAAAAAAAAAAAAAAAAAAAAAAAAGTGGGGGGAAAAAGAAGGAAAGAGAAAGTCATAGAGAATGACTGAGACTAAGAAAGAGAAAAAAGGAAAATAAACAGATACAAACCAGAATGTTGCAGAAGAAATCCACTCTGTTCCTGCATCTTCAATACCCTACGCAATTCCTCATCTCAGAGAGGATACAGAGGAACTGGAACAAGTGTAAAGAAGATTCTGTACTAAAAGGACAGGGTTTTTTTCAGTCTGCAAGAAGATTACCAAAATGTAGTCAGAGAGGTTTATGGATAATATGAATAAGAGACAACACTTTACAGCGACGAGAGGCATTAAGACATTAAATCTGTGTGAGACAAGTCAAAATGAGAAAAAAAGAGAAAGAAAAGACAGAGAAAGGTAGTTCTTCAGCTACGGAGCTCCTTTCCATGTTTTTTGGAGGGATATCAGAAGTTTATGTTTATTGGAAAAGTCACATCACTGCCATCACTGCCTCAGAAATTCCCTGAGCTACAGACTACCGCGAGCTAGGAACACCTGCGCTAGCTTTGTTAACTGTATTTTCCTTCAGACAGTCAACATCACCCATTCCAGTCCCGTAACCAGCAGGAAGGTTATTCAGCTAAACGAGTCTTTGGTCTACAAGAATACAGATGGTTTTGTGTTCCTTCTCAGAGCTGTAGCTCTGGAGAGCTACAACTTTGAGACTTGCTAACAACCAGAAAGCCTGAAGCAATGGCTACTGCATAGGAACTCTGTGCCTGATCTGCTCTCGTACAGATACAGAAGTAATGCTCTGGTGTATTGTACACACTCGGGTCAACTTATTAATATATTCACAACTGTCATGACATTGCCTAAGAGTCACATACACTGTGTGTGTGTTGCATAGGTAATTTTGTATTATTTCTGTGCAGAATTTCCCTGAGACATATTTTGCTTTTGCTGTTCAAGATAGAATCAGAAAAACACTACATAAGTATTTGTTGATGTATAAACTAGGCTAAAAAAAATAACAAGTTTATGTGGTAGGAAAGGTTACAGTTGTACAGATCTGTCCTCATTCACCATCTGCGTGCAGTAAGTTTCTATGGCCAAGAGGTTGTTCATACTTTTAGGCCATCTTTTTTTGCTATCAAGTAGTTATTATAAATGTAGATATTCTAGTACTTTGTCTTCCCTATTTTATGTATGAAATCCTTCATAGCAGTTTGTTATACTTTGTCAGAAAAAGCTCTGAAGAAGTGTGGAAAAAGAAGCATAACTTCACTAGAAGTTCCCTCTTTTCTACTCACAAACAGTGAGTGCATTACTACTCAAAGTGTTCAGTGTGTACTGCTTCAAGATCAGATTTTGCTGGATATAAGAAACTAGGCCACTTTTTTTTTTTTCTTTTTTTTCTTTTATCCTGTTTTCCTTGAGGGCAATAAGAGAAAGAAACGAGAAAGAAAGTGCTTTAAAAGCAGACCAAAATTTTGAGTAGAGAAACAAAATGGAACAAAATATTACAAGATACAGCATCTGATTCTGCACGTGACAAAATCCTGGATAATAGAGCTTAATCCCATTGCTGAGAAAGGTATAATCCTACAGACAGAAAATGACACTGTTTAACTTTAAAAAAAACAAGGCTCTCTCTTTTAAAAGTGAAAGCTGCCTCTAATTTCCTTAACCAGATTTGCTTCCTCGAGTAACTCAATATATTCAAAAGAAATACAATACAGAGATGCTCATTTGTTTTCTGTTCACCTGGGAACATCTGTCTACTGGAAATTATTTAGCTCCTTATTTTCATACGGGTGAAGTCATGCATACACAGAAGGGCCACATGCATATGCATCACAAAGGTAAGACCTCTGAGTGCCCCTGATTTTTAGGCAACCATCCCATTTTTCAGTGCCACGTAGTGGAGGGAGTTGCTGTTGCAGATGAGCTCATGGGAAATAAAGAGTAGATAGTGACAGATGGAGTTCACTGGAAGTAAGAAAGATTAATGACAGCGCACAGATCAGACTAGGTGAGAAATGTGGTTAGAAAGATGGAAAGAAATGAAATAACACTGAAACACTGACAATTATTTCCATAGAGGCTCCACTGACATCAAGCACTACAAAAATACTAGTTTTGGTAGCAAGGGGTAATGTGGCTGCTGGTAAAAGAGAAGCACAACTCCGAATGAGAAGGCAGTCTAGGGGCATTAGTTATTAGACTGTGACGTTGTGATGTATGTGACATAGGCATATGAAGCTGTACTTTGTGCACAAGTTCAGCTATTTGGGAAAGGGTGACAAAAGCAGAGGTGATCTGTGTTAGTGTGGGGTGAGAGGAGGACAGTAATCAAGAAGTGGAGTTGTTTTGGGTGGTCCACATACCATAGTAATTTCAAAATTAAAATTAAAATGTATACTTCAGACACATATTCACTGACATTCATAGGCATTTGTAAGGCCAACTTACAAAGAATCATGGAATCACAGAACTGTAGGAGCTGGATGGGACTGCTAAAGATCATCTAGACCAACCCCCCTGCCAAAGCAGGCTCCCTAGACCAGGTGCACAGGTAGGTAACCAGGTGGGTCTTGAATGGCTGCAGAGAAGGAGACTCCACCACCTCTGTGGGCAGCCTGTTCCAGTGCTCATCACCCTGACTGGGAAGCAGTTGTTATGCACGCTTGTGCAGAGCTTTCAGAGCTTCAATTTGCAACCATTTCCTCTTGTTCTATTGCCACGCACCACCGAAAAGAGTCTGGCCTCATTCCTTTGCCCTCCTGCACCCTAGCTGTTTATAGACATTGATCAGATCCCCTCTGAGTCTTCTTTTGTCTCCTTCTGAACAGACCCAGGTCGCTCAGACCTATCTATATAAGGCTTTGGTTTTTTTGTTTGTTTGTTTGTTTTTTTAATGTATTTTTCTTTTTTTTAATGTATTTCAGTGAGAACTTACCTGCTTTCTTCCTGAATTCAGTATTCCTTCTGTTACCCCATCACAGAAAATGGAGCAAATCAAGAACATTAATAATTACTTCTAGAATGTTACATTCTCAAAGAATATAAACAGCTTTATCTCTTTGCCATCAGAAATATTGATGTCATGAATCAAGGTCACATACTCAACTCCATACCTTTTCTCAGCTCTTTTGGGAGATTTGCAGTTTCATAATAGAAAGGTCTTGTGGTTTTTGTTTGTTTTGTCCACAAGCTTTTCTTGCAGTATGATTTACAGATAACATTCCTTTAATGGCAAATTTGCATCCATTACTTCTCAGAATCTGTGACCTTTCTCTGAGTACATTGTACTTCACATCAGCCCACAACTATTCAGTAGATGGCTGTAGGTATTAGCAGGATGCAGTGATATAAAATGACAGAGAAAAGTGTTTTCATTGCCCAAAAAAAGTTTTCCTCATTTTTCCCTCAAATAACACAAAGGTCTTTCAGTAGTGGACGTAGAACCTGGAGGATAGTTTCAGAAGTCTGGGTAGTCTAAACTGTTGCCTCAGTATTGACACTTGAAGGTGCAAGGATGGGGAGCAGGCCCATGAGTTTGGGACAGAGCTCCAGGGCATCTGCCTAAGGGTAAGGGATGCATGACTTTGGGAGATGCTGGCTGAGAGGATGAGAAGGTTCTAAGTAGAAAAAGGAAAGAGTCTGAGATCACACAGGAGCCTCGCTGACGTTTTCCCATAGTGGAAAAGAAAGTAGAACTACATGAATTCTGAGATAATCACCCACGGCTGTTTGCTCACATTTGACGTATCTTCTATTGTTCCTGACATTCCCGGAAACAGCAGAACCTGCTGGTTTGTGTGCACTTGCTACAACGTATGATTTTAAGCACTGCACTTTGCTTCTTACTGTGAAATTTCAAGCATTCCAACTTGTAAATGGGCCTTGCTGATGGAACTGTGTCCTGAGATAATCACACTGTTCAAGATTAAAAATCTTTTAACGTTTTAACATTACAGTGTGCACAGAAAGCCTTGAAAGAGTCATTACTTCTGGTCAACTCAATGAAAGGAAGAAATGAGTGACACTTTAGATATCAGAAACATTATTCATGAGTAAAAGGGCTTGCTAAAAGCCCTTGAGAGAAGAACAGATTATAGGCTCCTTGAAAGGGAATATCAGCTTCCATTAAATAAGGCCATGAAAGCAAATTTATGTAACTGAAGTTCTAAGAACTGATGACGTGCATATTTCACATCAGTAACATCGGATGTATGGGTTTCTGATTTGCACATGCATAGATATGGAGTCATACATCACTCTTAGGATAAGTTGGGATTTATGGAAAGCGTTATGTCCAGTGGCACAGTCTGATTGTAATATAACTGCTTTATAAAGCAGTGAGATACGGACTCGCATCTTAAACCACAAACCAAATCTGATTGTAAAGATAACTACAGCAGGAGATGTTGGTTCAGCAACCAGCCTGAGAATGCTTTAGTTAGATTAACTAGTCCTGATTTTCAGTTTTCTTGCAAAATGAGGCTGAGCTGAACTACTAAGCACACTGCAGCAAACCTGCCTCTCTTTATTGATAAGTGGAGAATGTGCTGATTTGTCAACGTGACAAATGCTGCTGGCTATTCCAGCTGTGTGTTGGGAAAGAGCACAAGAACTTTTTCTGTTCTGATATTCTGACTACTTTTCCTTCACTGTGGAGTTTATTTTCCCTATAAAATCATGGTATATTTACTACCTCACTTCACTTTCTTATACCAGCAAGAAGAGAAAAATAGTAGGCAAGGCAAAATTATATCTTCAAAAAGACTAAGGCCCAGTTCTCCTCAACTACATACCCCTGGAGTAAAGTTACTGCCTCCGCTGGTGTGAGATGATTCATATTATCCAGCTGTTCCTATTCCTGGTTTAATAAAGAAAATTGAGATAAGCAAGCTACTTCTGGAAGCCTATGTGAGGTACTGGGAAAAGGCAAGTCACTGTGCATTGCCATACATTTCCAGATTCATAATTGTGGGATGAAGCTTCTGTGTAGCATAAGAAACATTGCATATGCTTTAGCTAGGGTAAAACTGTTTCTCAGGTAAAAATTTGGTTCTGTTTTAGCCATAAATTAGTAAATGAAATCATCCTTTTTATTTTTTTTTCCTACAACCTCAGAAATACTTGAAGGCAGCCATTTCTCCCCCTTCGGGGCGCCCCCCCCCCCCTTTTCTTTTTCTTTTTGAATAATTATTCATTTCTTCTAACAAATTTATATTAGGAAAAGACCTTGAAGCTCCATCTGGTTTTGGCTGATGGTAACAATGACATGAACTACTACAGAATTCTGTGCTCTATTGCAGCCTCAATTGAGAGAGTACTGTTTTGAATTTCTATTTCTCCAAAGCAGTTATGGAATTATTTTCAGATTTGTATTAAGCTATACTTTACAGGTAATTAAATGTGGACATGAAGCTGCTGTATGCATTATTTAATGTTGGCACCAGGTGAGCTTGTAAAGAAAACATTTTTCAACTATGCAATAATCAGAAAAGCTTAACAGTGACTCTTAAAATATGCTTCCAGGTTTCTGTATGAAAATACTTGTAGGTTTTCCTCTCCTGTTTCTCACTGTCTCAGTGAACCTTATTGCAAAGATTCAGCACACAGGGACTGAAAAAGAAGGTTTTACTCACATAGTCTTTGAATAGAAGAGATCATCCCTCTAATGCTCTACTAGAATGTGGGCACTTAGTTGCACAAATTGAAGTGTTCCACACACAATTTAAATGCTCTTTCTCATGAGCATGGACAGAAAATTTGCTGTGTTCCAAAAAAATGTACACAAACTGCCTATGTGATTGTAGCACTGCACAACAAGCTATGTTTCCATTAATTCTAACGAGCGTTTCACTTGGTTTCCAGGTCCAAAACACAGCTTTTGTTCCATTAAACGTCCTTGTGGGTGAAAGATAAGCACAAAACAAGAAAATTCATGTTAACTTTCCAACAGATGCATCCTGAGATAGTCATATATTCTTCCCATTCCTTTCTAGAGAAAGAAACAGTACGCAGGAACTGTTCATTCTGACAACTCTGATTTTGAATCATAGATCTGTTTTCATCATTTTCTCACTGTCCACATAAGGCTATTCTAAGAGTCAGTGCAGAGCAGCAGAACATCAGAAATAGCAGCAAACTGTTAATCTCATTGCCCATGGATGATCAGTGGCATCCCATAGCGATCTTTGCACAAGATTGAAGTGGCAGTGCTTCAAAAGCATTTTGAAGGATTATTGGATGTAAATGTTTACCTTTCCTGACAGACTCAAGCCACGTAACACTACTGAATATTTTCAACTATTCAGATGATGTATCTCATTTAAAGTAATGCCCGTACTAATTTAGTTGGATTTGAAGATTGTTGACTATCTTTGAATAAAATGTAATAAGGATTCTTCACTTTTCAGTTTGAAAAGCCCAAGCTAAATGCAAAGGTATTTTTTTAATGGTTAAAGATGAGTACTGCATTAGTGATGCTATAGGGACCACATTGACACAGCATCTAAGATTTGAAATGTTATAATGCACAGCAGATCTCTTTGACCAGATGCAATACTGCTCAGATTTAAGACCTTAAAAACTGTAAAAGCTTCCCCAGAGAGGCTTCTGGAGAAGGCTATGTGCAACTCTTGTGTTTTGATTAGGAAAAAAGGCATCACATTGCTCTACACTTGACATGACCACAATCCCAAGAATATCTTATCAGCTCTTCTATAGACATCACCACTGTAAAATAATGGGCATGCAAAAAAAAAAAAAAAAAAGCAAACCAAAAATCATTCTAAGCAGCCACAGAGAGATTAATGCATCCAAATATTGCACCAATACAGATACAGTTTGGGAAAAATATCTGTCTTGGATGAAGTCAGGAAAGGCAAAGAGGAACTTTTCTGAACAGTTAATAGCTGTTCTGCTATTGCTATGCTAATAATCTGAGCATAAGAAACAGAAAAGTGGCCTATCTAGGTAAACATTATGACACAGATAGAGGTATAAAAAGATAACATTTACTCCCTGTTGTGAAACTCAAGTTTGGCACAAGTAGAATTGAGAGTTCTGACGCTAAGAAAACGTTCAGATAAGAGCAAGAAATTGAATAAGCACAGCTTGGAAAGTTCTTCTCAATATGAAGATTACTATTAATGTGCCAAACTGACCCTATTCAGTTTCCTAGTCTATTGTAGCATGAAATTAAACAAAATTTTATAGACCAATTCTGGGCTCCCTTTGAATGTTTCTGCATGGTAAGGCATAAGAGATTCCATAGCGTATTCACACATGAGAACACCAAGTTTAGGGGTGTCAGATAATTAGGAACACAGAATTGAAATGAGTCATCAGTCGAATTAGAGGTTTTGTGGAGAATTACAACGTACAGAACAATACAAATCTGCTTCCTACCAGTTATAAGTTCACACCATGCAACATCAAAGACATTTTGCAAATCTCAGTAACTATACGTACCGTGCTGTGCTTACCATGAACCCTAAACTTCCAAGAAATGTTTTTGAGACTAAATTTCATGCTAAAAGCAATATCTTGTTCATAATACCTTTTTTTCTGATTCCTTCCTTCACTTAGCATACGCTACAGCTTACTGAGTGAACGAGATACAGCTATCAACACAACCTCAATCTTTGCTGAGCTTTACAACTGCAAGCACAACACACAGCACAGCACTCAGTACCCTCCTGCCTGAAAAATGCCCTGTCTATGAGCCTTCAGAATCTTCTATGGTGGCAATGCGCACAGGCAGCACAAGTTATCAGGACGTGGCCATTTCATGCCAGACTGCTGAATTTTCAGCAACCTGGGCTAAACCACCAATGTAGGTCAAATCTGGTTTGAATCAAGTTGCTGAAGATCCTGAAATCACAAAGAAGCAACTGCCTCAAGTAAGACTAAAGTAAGGTTAGCCCCATTTCCTCGCTACTACCTTCACACTTGATTAAAACCGCATTGAAAGACAGAGTAGGATGCAAATAAATCAAGGTAAGTCAACAAAACTAAATCCAACTTCTATATCTATTGTGAAGTAAATGATTCTGGCACTAAAATGAGTGCTTTTGAGAAAAAATATTATCATATTTCAGAGCCATAGAGACAGCCAAAGTTATATCATAATCTGTGAAGGCAACACAACCTTGAGAATTTCTTGGAACCAGCATGTCTCGGGACTGAGCAATGTACAGAAGAGGTTATTTCAACACACTGACTGTGCTAGCTCTTGGATGTACCTAATTATGCACCCAGAAGTAAAATGAAGATCATTGCCAACACACAGTTACAATGCATTCAGTGACGAAAGGGAGGAAAACTCATGCTGTGGATAGTTTGACTTGAAGCCCTGGATGTCTTATAAAAATTCAGATGTCATTAAAAAAATTCATTGTTTCGAGAATTATTATTTCCCTGCCGAGAAAACATTCTCCAGTCTGCAAAACCAGCATATTAGCTTAGCAAGCAAAAATAATCTCATGGCATTTATTTCACCTAGGATGCTAGAAACTCTAGGGAGAAAGTGGACATGCAAAGATGCTTATTGACAGGAAGGAAACAGGCTTAGAAAACAAAAACTTTTTCCTGTGATAGTCAGTTTCATCTAATCCTACTAAAACGTTCTGTTTAATAAGATATTTAAGTCACATTAAGCAAGAGAGAAGCTGGGAAGACCCTTGCAGCTATTACTGAGATTTTCATTTTGTTTTAATTGTATTGCACAAGGTTGAAATCTGAAGAACATACTTGAGATTTCAGTATGAGAACATTGTGCATCCGCATCAAGGCTACATGCACCTTTCCTGAGACAAATCCTGTGCTAAACATGTACTGCTCAGACCCACTCACATTTGGAACCTTCCTACTGCATTTAGTTACGATCCCAGCCAGGGTGACCAGGCAAAATGCAGTCTCTGAGCACGTAACATCCTTACCCTCTTTATGAAGCATCTCTAGTACTTAGTTTCAATCCTTGTCGATCCTACAAACTCAATGGGACTTTTTTTGGTGTTCAGAGAATTATTTTCTCTAAGATACTGATCTGGTATCACTTACTAACTTCCTACTGCATAATAATAATCTTGTCAGGTTGTTTCCTTATGCATGAAGCAATCTAGATATAGAAAGTACATGTTTCTCAAGCAATACCTTCCAGTATAAAAGGCAATTAGGCATCTCTGTAAGGTGTGCGCCTGTCAGATTGATTTGAAAAAAACTGTACTTCAAACAGGAAATAATTCAGAATAATAATCATTTCAAATATGAAATGTAATCAAGGAGAGGGCAGTTGAGACAAATTCAATCTATTTATGGTGGAGACAGGTGAGGCAGTTATGTTATCTCCATAAATTCAGCTTTGCTTTTTTCTATGAGTTGTTCAAGGTTTCAGAAAAGTCATACCTGAAAGTAGGAAGATATTCCTATGGAAGTGCTGTTTTCTGTGGGACTTCTTTGATATTAAATTTCTGTGAGCACGATTTCCTGCCCCTTCCTACCTGAATGCTAATATATCCAAGTATTAATGAATTTAAGATTTTGAATTAACCACATAACCAGCTGGAATTCACCTCAAATTAGAAAAAAAAAAGTTAAATACAAAGGATGCACATTTTTAGAATGAAATCTTCTCTTTAAACTTGGTCAACACTCACTGCTATCATTCCTGTTACAATCAAGTAGCAGTCTGCTGCTTCTCACATCCCAGCCAGGGTTAGTGCCACCAAGACAGCGTCACAAAAGGATTCCTTCTTTGTCACTCAGTCTGCAATAAACCTGTGCATGCTTTCAGTTCAAAGGGCTTTCTGGATGGGTGTGAATGTCTAAATAGCATCAGGCTTGTGAGGAAATTGCATATAGATAACTATCTTACGCAATAATGAACAGGAACCCTAACCTTGAAAGTAAAGCAATGGCTATTTTATTTAGACATTACAAAGCAGTGTATTATTCTGACAAAACCAATGCATAATATGGATACTGAGTAGCGTTCATAATCAAATCAATCCTATCTTAGAATATTGGCCATCTGAATTCTGCACTGATAAACAGAAAACATAATTATTATGCTAAATGGGCCTGACAGGCTCATAAGCAATTATTTGCACTACACTTAGCAATCAACTTCCTGGTTGCCTAATATAATCTGTCAGTATAATTAAAGCTAGTCGGATGGAGAAACAAAAAAGATCACTTGTTGTTCCAAAAGTAACAGAGGTAAGAGGAAACAAAGCACCAGGTTGGACATGCAGATGCTAACTGTCTATGCAGTGCATGCACAGAAACCAGGGGAACAAAGGAGACAAAGAACCAGTCACAAGGAACAAATTTAGTAGCTGTTGATTCTGTCTAAGTCATTATAGCTTAAGGTGAAAGGAACCCTACAGAAAACCAAAGGTGCCTGATTTCAGCTGGGTTACACAGTTATACCTGCTCTTCTCAAGTTCTGATTTTAGCATTGTTGTGGCACCTGAATGCTCTTCCAGAAGCTTACTAGCAACATGTCTAGTACTTCCTTATTTCCTTAGAGAGCTTGATCTTACAACATTTTGCACTAACTGCATTTGGAATAAGGTAACTGACCATTTCCCAGCATTAAAATTTGAAGAACAGACTGTGAATTACATTTTTTGTTCAATCTTCTGCATTTCGTGTCCCACACACATACTCTAAGCATACTCTGCCTCTCTGCACTTTTCCCCTTTCTTGAAAAAATCAAATAACTTCCAATATCATGAATTTAAGGACTTGTGCAGCTTGTTGGCACGAGCTACAGGGCTCAGTATGCATCCCATGCAGTGCTTAATCCAATACCTTCTTTTAGCTAACGGACAGAATTTCAGTCACTGGTATTGCAAAAGCAAATTATTGGTACCGGCAGAAGCTATTTGTTCTCCTTTTGATTACTTCTAGCACTTTTGTTTAATTTACAACACCTAGAGAAAAAAATTCCTTCCTAAATTAACAGAAAAAGCCTACATTCAAACCAAAGAAAAACTCTGTTATTGCAGAAGGCTTGCATCAATAACCAAGGTCATCTCTTCTAATCTTGCATGCCCCAAGAAGATCCCCCAAAAAAGCCACTTTTTGAAGCTGCATTTTCAGAAACCTCACATTGCATTTTTTTCCCACCTTCCCAAATTTGTGTATTTTTTTTTGTTTTTTTTTTTTTTTAAAGTAAACAAATCTAAGTTGTAATAACAGATACGGTCAAAATTAAATAAGACTCGGTGATATTAATACACTGGACAGGATCTGAACAAGAAACTTGATACGAATTGCAGAACTGGGAAGCAAACCATCACTTGTTCTTTCATTACTTATATATTACATTATCAAAAAAAATAAACTAAACTTTCAAAACTGTACATTGGCACGTGGCAAGTTTAAGTTTGTTGCCATAGTGACTAGAGCTTGTTTCCCAAGCTTAGTCTTTCTACAATAACAAAGCTATCGCCCACACATCCCTGAGCTTGTTCTTGTATAAACATTTGAATACATAACACCACAGAATAAGCACAGTACACACCAGACTGGATTTTCTGTGTGCATCTTGAGTGCTTTTTTTTGTTGTTGTTTCGTTTTGATGTGTGGAAAAATAACAGAAAAGTGTGAACTGCACGTGTTCAGAATTATTGTGGAAACGGAATTGTAGAAACACCAAGGCTGGAAAAGACCTCCAAGATCATCCAGTCCAACCATTCACCTATCACCAGTAGTTCTCACTAAACCACATCCCTCAACACAGCATCTAAACACTTCCTGAACACCTCCAGGCTCAGTGACTGTACCACCTGCCCAGCAGCCCATTCCAGCACCTGACCACTCTTCTGTTGAAGTATTTCCTAACATCCAGCCTGAATCTCCTCTGGCACAACTTGAGGCTATTCCCCCTAGTCCTATCACCACAGAGACAGGAGTTTACCAGGGATTCATGACTTCTTCCAGTTTTTTAATAAAACATCTCTGGACACATTTGAAAAAGGAACACATCTCTTTTTTTTTTCCCCCCCAATTTTCACCTGAGACAATTTGCAAAATGATTTTTTCCTTTTTTTTTTTTTGTATCCATAACATTGGTATAGACTCTAAGATGAACGCGATATAAAGGTCACACTCCCAAGCTTCTCTTCAATTTCTCCTTCACAGTTCCTGCTTTGTTTTTTTCTTTAGTTAAACTCTCCATCAGGAAAGTAGATGAAAATGTACAGCACAGACATTCTGTATCTTTTTCTATTTTATAGTTGTCCAACCCAATTTTGCATAAAATGGTCCTGCCAGGCCTTCATCATCACATGCCATAATTTAGAATATACTTAAATGGTAACTGTTAAGCCACAGCCTGAAGCACTGATTGAGCGCATGGGGAAAGGACCAAGTCAGCATGGGAGCACAGGTGAAGGCAATTCAGCTGTGTGACCAGAAGGGGTGGAGGTTGCTTCTCTATGGAGTTTCCTATGTGAACCTAGATCTTCAGAGACAGTTAAGCATTCCTTTCCCCTTCCTTTGCAACATCTTCCCATTGTGTCAGTCCTTCTGTCGTTACCTACTGTATGATAATAGGACGCCTGACTAAACGAAGTTCTATGTTCTGTAAACAAGCTCTCTAATAATGGTACCCATAGGCGTGGAGTACTGTGAGGTTTCATACAGAAAAATTATAGAGGAAGACAAATTATTTTCATTTACACTAAAAGGGCTGTGATTTATCATGAGATTGCCTTTAGCATCAGAGGCATGATGAGAGTGAACAAGGGGTATCAGCCTATCTTTATAAAAACAAGAAAACATCAAGAAAATGTAGCTTGTTTGGAACAAAATTGAGCATTATTTCACCAATGGGTTTTGGTTTGTTTGGGGGAAGGGTTGCCTTGGCAGGGGGGTTGGACTCTATCTCTGGAGGTCCCTTCCAACCCCTACAATTCTGTGATTCTGTATAAATGCATCCTGGTAGTTAATTTTGTGGCTTCATATAAATGCAGTGTTTTATTTTAAAAATGCTGGATGTTAACTTTGTACATCTAAGAATAATGTTGTCTATTTCATACGTTTTCGATTTCTATCAAGATCTTTAAAGAAAAAAAAAACAAAACATGTTCTAACAATTTTTAAAAATCCTGGAGTACCAGTACCCTTTTTTTGTTTTCTTTTTCTGATGTTGAATTAAATTCAGCTCTGGAATTTTCACACAATCCAAACCAGTTTTTCCCTATTTCTTCCTTTTGATCACAAAACAAAAGGATCTGTTATTTCTTCAACTCCTCTTTTGGTGTCCACTTAAGCAACATAGCTTTTCCTTACGTGTTTACTATACTATTTACCAAAGGATTTCCTTGCTCTGTTGGCAATCTGATACCTGTATAGAGATAGTCACAAACAGTGCTTCTCTCTGACTCTCCCCAGTTATGAAAGACATTGATACTGAATCAGTGTTAAAAGGTTTGCTATCAAAACTACTTCTGTCCCCATCTTCATTGCCCTGTCTGTTTCTTATTGATAGCCATGTTCCCTAACTTCTGATGTTCTTGCTTCATTTTGCGCAGAACTGTGATCATGGGATTTTATGGGTTCAGTGCTTACTGTGACAGAATGCCCTTATTCATCTTACTTGGATACAAAAGTATTACTTCTAACTATGAAACTTCACAAGCTACAGGTTGACGAAGAAAGATTTTCTAGAAGACCTATCTAAAGGTAAAATAAATCATGTATATATGGAGGCTAATTCCTACCTTGACATTTCCAGTTACCATCCAATACCTCCATAGCAGTTGAAGGCTTGATTCTCAAATCATGCCACCCATATAACTTCAAGAACTAGCAGCCAGGCTTACAGGATTTTAGAGCTATGATTCCATTTACTTGCTGAGTAAAAACATCTACAATACAGTAATAGTTATAAGAAACAACATTTAGTCTCTTAAGCAGCCTGTACAGCAGAGGAACTTATCATCATTCCACGACTTTTCTGTTACCTCTAGAAGAGGGCAACCCAAGACAGCATTCAGTATGGCCTGTAGATGCCTGGATGCAGAATACTCTAATTGTAATTGAAAGGAATTTAAAAAAAAAAAAATCACAAATTAAATGTGTGATGCATCATGAAGCAGAGCTAAAGGCATTGCTCAACAAGGTAGCGAAGAAAACATCTCACATAACAATTAATTTCATTTCTCTACGGAGTAGACTCTGCAAGAAGACCCTGATACTTAATAGCCAATCAAATCTATGATAGTTCTTCATTTAAAACTTATATTGTCACAAATTCAAAGCATTTCCAAAAAGTTGCTGGAGGGAACCACCAGGGAAGTAGAACTAAGATGTTCATACAAATGGCCAGTGATAAGAATTGTGCTGATCCTACACCAAGTTGTTAAATCCGAAGTGTAAAGCAGGTTTTATTCTTATTTGAAGAGTTTAGGGCAGAGAGCACAGGGACAGAAATGGGTCACCCGTTTTGTGTACTGAGACAATTTGTAGCCCAGTTATCTCAATCCCCTGGTTTGCAGAAGACAAATGTAACAGCTGTTACCTAAATCATCTAAAATATACTCAGAGCACATGGCAGAGTTCCAGAGACAAGCCAGATGCAGTGCTGGACCTAAACATCACCACATCTCTCACTGAACAAGCTATACCATTTTGAGTTTCCAGAGACTTTTTAGCATCTGTAGACATACATGGCACCCAAATAAGTTTCTTAGGGATTAACATCAGTTTAAGAAACTGAAGCCAACTGCCATTTATGATGATTTATTTTAATAAGTTCTCCATTCTCATGATGATACGTATCAAGTCACATATGACTAGTTGCATTAGTGATATATAATAGTAATAAGGATGATGCTGGGTAAAGGCAGACTTGATTAGTATTGCAGGCATGGCATTTTGGTCTTTCTATCTCTGTGCCTCTATTTAAACTAGCTACACGCTACAGATGTGCTCCCATCAGATTTCTGATGAGCATCCTAAGCCCTCTTGTAAATGTGGCCCTTCATGCCAACGTTCTTTTTCACTTTGAAGCTACTTTGCAAAGGCAAAATAGAATAGTTCAAAGCTAGAAATTAACAGGAATAAGGATGGATCCGAGATCCTTTCCAATGAGAGATTACTTCCTGCTTTTTCTAGATTCAGAATGATTGTTTGCACAGCAAAAAGAATTTCCAGTACGTGAGATATTGCCATTTAGTGACTGCTAGATGTCTAAGTTTTTGTTGTGTCTGGAAATTAAGACTTGAATATTTTGGGGTCAGTTTTCCCAATATACATGCTGACCACAGTATAAATTTTAAATGGACCACATAGTAACTGTAAAATAAGGCAGCAGAAAGAACCTAAGAGCCCCATACTACATTTCTTCTGGAAAATACTGACTAGTTTCTTCTCTACTGAAGTGATGTTAATAGTTTGGATTTATTTCCTACGCTGGTAAACCATACATTTTTCTTCCATGACCATCATAAAGTCTATTTTAATTTTATAAAACTGGCCATTAAATTCTTTGCATGTTGTAAGTGAGAGAACATTTTCATTGGAGCAAAAAAAGTAATATCTTTTTTTCAACGTAAGTGGGATGAAACAGAAGGAAAACAAACGAATAAACTCTGCAAAAGAGGAGGAGCGTAACTGGGAGTGTGGCACTGTTAACACAATACTGATGGCTGTGACAAATAAGGTGAAACCAGCAACTCCTGCTACACTTTCCTCTGGCAAAACTGATAACGATAACAGAAAGCAACTCCATTTCTTGATCTATCACATTTTATGGAAAAGAACTCATTGAGAAGAAGGACTTTGCCCAAATATCTTTCTAGCCCATTTTCCCCTTATGTTTTTAAGTCAAGTTGACTGGATCACAGATCTGTTTTACTGTGAAACTTTTGAAAATTCCAGTAACATCATTCTAAAAACACTCAGATTTTTGTTTCAGTGACTCCTATTCAAAATGATCTTTTCAATCCACTGGACACTATTTTTATTATGTATATCTTTAGTTACATGGAAAAATAACACAGATACATGCCTATGCAATTACTTGTTAGTAAACTCAGTTAAAAGATCTCAGCTGTATTATTTCACGTAGCAGATTCTGGTTATTTCTCTCTTTCATGAAAATGCTGCTGTTTAGATATAAATATGTCATACAGTCTGGCCTCAGTGGCTGCAGTAAATAAGTTCATACTTCAACTCTTTCCATCTATTACTATCATATTCTGTGGGACTTTGCAGGAGAGGCGTGCTCTCCTGCGTGAGATTTCAGAGGTCAAGGTAGCCAAACTGAGGGAACTCCAAGTTAAAGCTTTGAAAATGAGCTCAGAACTGGATTTCACAGTGGTTCAACACAGTAGTTGCTGGTGGAAGCCTCATACCAATTTAAGCAAGGCATTTTGAGCCTTCTTGCGTTATTCCTATTAATAAATCATCAAAATATATTTAGAGCAAGCTTGAGTCTCAGGCATATCAGTGACATTGCCTGGCCTCCTCTTCAAACAGAAATCTCAACCACTGCACTTTCCTGAATACAAACCTTTGGATTTAGGGGCATAGCTTTTTCTTTACTCATTGGATGTACCCTGCAGCCATATGTTTCTTTCCAGTAGTTTCCAATGAAAGGGGGGGGGGAATAAAACCACAGAAATGCCAGTCTTTGCAATCCAGAGACCCACACTGTGGTGTAGAGTTGACTAGAAAATGCATGCTTCCGTGGAACTGAATTCACTGCTTCTGCTGCATAGCAGACAAGACAGCTTTACATGGAAAGAAAATAATGATTGCCATCACATAAGGCCTAAACACAAAGAGGAGCATTTAAAACAGTAAGCTCACCACTGGTGTCATATAAGGGCCAATCCAGTCTTGCAAAAACAGCTATTCACAAGATGATGGACACCCAAAATCCAGGTCAGAGCTAACACTGATGGACAAACAAGTATTTTCCTTATTACAAGTCTAGGGTGCGGTTTGACTAACATTTTTACATGATCATTCCAGCCTAAGCACTGTGTATGTCCGACCATGGCTGGTCACTCTGTCCTGCTATTAAGCTCCATGCTTCACCCAGGGCACCTACTTTATTGTTAGGTTATAATTAAGCCAGATCAGCAGCACAGCTTCGTTTACCATTCAGAGAAATAAGTGATTGAGAAGCGTGGTAAGAGAAGAAGGTGGGAAGAGGGACTGCTTAATCCTGAACCACACCTAAGAGAGGTCTGTGTGACCTTCATTTCATTTACAGCCACATTACCTGCTTGCAGTGGGAATAGAAGGGGTCAGTGCAGAGAGCTGCAAAAATGATGCAGAGCAGCAGGAATTGTGACAACCAGGATCACTGGGAACCTGTCTTTTTAGCAATCTTCCATTGTTGCTTGTTTAAACTGTGTTCTGGAAACAGAACCTTGTGCAGGATATTTCTAAATAAGAACTAGAATCATGTATTTATCATGGTTCCTGTCTCATGAAAGTAGCCCTATCTGCTCTTGAATTCTGGCTGCCAGGGCAAAGTAACAGAGTAGTTTGTGGTCTCATTCAGAGATCAGTGGCAAAGCAGCACAGCTGTCTGGTTCTGTCAGTGTTGGTGTCGAGCCTTACCTGAGGTTCTGAAGTTATCAGAATGCACTCTGTGCTATCCTGAGCTAAAAACAAGATGGAGAAGTTTTTGATGGAGAGAGGGGAGGGTTTAACAAATCGTGTAAGAATCTACTTCCTGAGAAGTGAGGTTTGCGTGGTTTTGTTAGTGTTGTTTTCCCCCTAGCAGCAATCACAGTCACTGTATAAACAGTACCGGTTTTCTAAGAAACCATGTAGGAAATCAAATGGCAAAATCCAGCCTGACAGGGCTAACACCAGCTTTTAAAAACAATGTATGAACAACACTTTCATCTTTATTATGCAGCTAGTACTATTGCTTATATATTCATCAGAAACACTGCTTCATCTGTAGCTTTTTAAAAATACATTGCACCAAGTAAGCACAGTGTATTAGAGCAATCAGAACTCTTTCAAATTCAGCTGGCTTTAAAGTTGCAGAAGTGTAATTTGTGCTGTCACCATCTGCACTGACAAGTTCTCTCTCTTTCACAGGAACCACACTAAACTGGATTTTACTTGCATCAACTATTAAGTTTTAGGTTCTTATTACCAAAACAGAATCTGTGACAAACACATATACATGTACTACAGCTTGGCCTAGAGCTGATAATTATCCTGGATTCCATACCATAGGTTACTGTAAATAATAGTATAAAGATTTGGATTCCATGTCATATACCTGCTCCTCAGCCCACCAAGTCTGCCTCCGCTCTCTCCTTGTGTTCCTATACAAACCAGCTCTGCAATACCACAGCTCTTCAGTCAAATTCTACCATGGTACTTCCTCCCACATTGCTCCGACTCATTCAGATGTAAAATTGAGCTCTTTGACCAGATAACTCTGGCCAGCTCACTGCTGCTCTATATAACAGACAAGAGTGAGTCCTGCATTCTTTCCCTTATTTAATCATTGATAGAAACGCTTTTCACCAGCATAGCTCCAAATCTTCCCCAAACTTGTCTGTGTACAACTACACCAAGTTCCTCTTGCATTCAGTGCTTTTGTATATAAATCAAATCAAGCTCTAACAAGTCCATCCAAAAGTTTATTACACCAAATCTGGATACTGGGGAGAAGTGGCAATACTTCAATACAAGAGGGTTACTTGGATCTCGCTTAATGGATTAATAACACCAATATATCATGTCATGGGTTAGCACTGAAATGTTTACAAAGCAAAAAGGCTTTTTGCAGAGACCAGGGTATTTTAAGAGATTAGAAAAATCAGGTTGTGCTTCTCAAGATGCTTAAAGAATTAACATTTGAGAACATCTTCTCAGGTGGTGTTTTAACACCAGAGTGAAACAAATGGAAAGCTAAAACTAAATACATATAATTGCCAATAGATACAATTTGCAAACACACAGTAGTTCATCGTTTGGAGATAAAAACAGCTCCCTAAATGCTTTACTTAAAGAAAGAAACTGCTCTACTCTGTGAAGCAATTTTTGATGATGCAGTTCACAGGCTTGAGGTTGGAAGAGAGGTTCAGCCAGTCCAACTGCCTGCTTCTGCAGAGACACCAAGAGTAGAGTGCTCAGGATCTTCTCCAAATAGCAATTTTAAGACCTTGTACATTGTTTTCTTAAGAACCAAGAGTGAAATATCCGAGAACATATTCACATCCTAAGTAACACAGACCTAAATAACATCTGCTGATTAAATAACATAGGCTGATTGCCCTTATGTGCCTCATCTATATCATAATCTTATTGATAGCAATAGAAGAGCAACTGCACCATAGGATGAATAGGAGCAAGATTAGGCTCAGGCTCTGTAATTTCATTAAGACACTGAGTTATTTGAAAGCGTAGTTTTCACCACAAAAAAAAATTAGTATTTAAGTTTCAATACATTGCTTTAAAGATACCTTTACCTAACTCTGAAGACAGCCATGTATAAGCAACAATTCAAATTAGTTTTATTCGTTATTTCTGATGTTTGTGCTGTGAGAGCACCACTGCTAGTCATGCTCCCAGCCTCTCACTGCAGACTGATATCCCTTACCACCTGGAGTGAACTTCAAATCTCAGTGATGCTGTCCAGGTGACAATGATCCTTTTTCATTTTATTTTTGATTAAGTAGAAAAAAAAAACAGCAATAATAACAATAAACTAAATTTACACTTGTAGCAGTGAAAAACCTATGAGTATGTATACTTGCAGAGAACCAAAACTACATTCAGAAGTGCTAGTGCCCTCTTCTATTTTCTGAGAAGCAAATGGGTTTTAGTCAGCTAGCCAGACAAGCTGGCAGAGGCATTTAACTGGTAACTCTGTCAAGGAAATACATCACAGCAAAACTCATGGATGAAGCAACCTATAAGTGCTAGCTGAAGGCAACTACCTCATATACCCCTCACAATGACATGGCAGCTGTGGAGTAGTGTCTCTTCTAGGACCACAAAGCTAAAAAGTCACTTTTTATGGCCCGCTGCCCTCTCTAGCAAACAGAAATTCAGACATGTACTGCTACTCAGCGCCACTTGAATCAAGGACCATACCCAAAGTTCACCGAAGTCAATAGAAGGCTGTCTGTTAACCTTGCTGTAGGTCAGGTTTGAAGGCTCTTATCTCAGAACCTGCCTAATTCTAAGCACACAAACACCATAACTGACAGCTGTGGGACTACCCTTGACTGTTGTATAACCAAGGAACATTAGGATGTTATAATTACAAAATAAACAAGAAAATCAGGCAAAGCAGACTATGATAACAAAAGAAAATAAACAGAAGGCTTACCCCTATCCTGGGCTCACTCACAAAACACCAGCACAGCAGATCTCCAGAAGAAAACCTTCTCTACTGGTAGCCAGCTCTTAAATAGGTCTAGGAATTGCCTTCAGCTGTGCTCCTCTGGCTGACTCAAGGCTCACCTCAGCTGATCAATCAGAGGTTCAGGCCGTGACTCAGCAGTTCCCATACACCTGTGATAAATGAAGGCTCATGCAAACAGCCTCAAACATTACTGTAATAACAATGGGGTAAAAAAAAAATATCAAAAAAGGTATTCCAATCATCTCTTAAATGAGCCACGTTTACTAGTCTTTAAGAGAAAGAAGTGAGCACTTTTGCTTTTACGTCCAAACGCATTACAGATAGTGAGAAGCCTGTAGGCAATCGTTAAGGCCATAAGTAAGGAAATAAAGTGTTGCCCAGTGTTTCCTCTGTCTCCAGAGACTGGTCACCCAGCAGGAATACTGAATAGGTGCACTTAGGTGACATTCAAATTGAATGAAATAAAGCTGTAATCCCCCCCCTTCTTCTCCCCCCTCCAAAAAAAAGGCTGGAGAACAGCATGTAACAAATCAAATACATTTCCTACTTTTTCTACACCCTGAAATATCATCACAGCACTGGGCACATTACTTCAAATTCTCTGATGTCTTTCACCCATATGTTCAAGCACATGTAGAACAGGATCTTGCAAGCAGCTTTTTTTTTTTTTTCACAAAACTTTTATTAAGAAAGAATATAAATAGCATAATAAAAATGACATCGCTTTGGGGGGAAAACAAAAGAAGATTGCAGAGTGAAAAATAGCAGCACAGTATCAGTATGAACATGAAGCACGAAAGACAAGCCTGCTTCAGTGTTGCTCCTCCTGCCGTAGACAAATGTTCTCCATTTCATGCAGAAAGAAAATGGACCCATGTGCCTGTGGGTGGGTGCAAGGAAAAGCTGTCCTTTTTTGGTTTTGCCAAAAATGTTTTGTTTTCTTCATCTTTAAAAAAGATTTACATTCGTCTAAGATGAAGAACCTTCCGATGTATTTGCATTTGTAGATCCATGTCCCTTTTTTCGGAAACAGATGCAGAGAAGCCATTAATCCTACACGATCTTTGGACCACAGATTTGCCTTAGAAACATTTACATACCAGCTTGTTGACTCCAAACAGAAACACAGATGAGTCTGCCTTTTAATCTTTTTGTCTGTATCTGTCAGAACACATCGAGGCTTCATCTGTACCTTCTGCTCTTTTCCAAGCTCCGTCTATTTCCCCGTGTCTCTGAAATTTAGCATGATTTGTGGGAAGTTAGGGTCCCCTGTGCAGTGACCTCAGAAACTGTTGCATCTGGTGCAAGTTTCTTGCAATGTAGACTCACTGATGTCAGAAGAACAGATCTCCAGGAATTGTGAAACGCAGTGCACTGTCAATATTGCTATAATGTGCCGGATATTTTGTATGGACATGTTTCCAACCTCCATAGGCTTTGTGAATTTTGGACTTGTATGGAGTGCAAATTCTGAGAGGCTTGCCTACCAGGAACCTGCTGGAAGAGAATTTCTGTGGAAGGAATTGTTGAAAGTTGACCTCATGCTCACAGCACTGTCCTTCACACAGTTGAATTTTGCTCTTGGGCTTTACGAAACCAGAGTACAAATTCCTGAGGCTTCCTCAGGAAACGCCTTCCAAAGGTGTAAGGAACATCACAGAGCATGAAACGAGGGAGGAAGAATTCAGCAGCGCTTGCCCTGGAAGCTGGCCATCCTTCTGCTGTTATGTACATGGTGTTACATGGAGATAATGGAGAGAAAAACACTTTGGCAGATGGTAGAGCAGGTGTGCATGCCCTTGAATTGCCACTGAAGGAGATGAGGGAAACTACCCTAAAGCTAGTCTTTGTGGATGCCCTCCTTCATCTGCAAAGTTTCGGCTTCAATTGGAATATAAACACTGTTTAGCGTGGGCAGAAACATGGTATGAAAATTACTTTGGGCCACAGGCAAATTAAGGTATAAGGGACTAACACCAGTCATACTTATTCCCCCTCTTACACGTAATCCTCAAACACTTGAAATTCTGCAAAACATGGATAAAAAAAAAGAATTTTCTTTCACATCAACTTTAAAATGATGTATTAGTTATAATTTCTCCACTGTTGATACTCAACCGATTTATTTTAGCCTCTTGTAGATGAAGGTGGTATTTAAATTCACATTTCCTACTCTAATTTTGTTTAAAAAAAATAAAGTTTCTTAATGCCTTCATTCTGTATCTACTGCTTTGGTAAATTCTTTTCACCAAGAACTGAGTTGAAGCAAGGCATTAACTTCAAGTATTGTCAGGCACTGGACTACAAAGAAAAATCCAGAGGAAAACTGCCAGGAAAATCTATATGCAGGTTTATTTCTGTGATAATCTGAAATCCAAAGTCTGTTTTGTTATGTTTTGTCTTTTAGGAAAGGATGTGAAGTCCCCGCCAGCAGTTCACCATCATTCTGTAAGAGTGCTTAGGCAAATGATTAAGCAAATTCTCCAATTTCACTGTTTCATCTCAGTTCATTCACATGAACTCAGAATCAAAACTGAATAAATGGGGATGGGTTTAAGCATATATGTGGAAGCTGTGGTGCACAGAAATGCTAAGTTACCTTATAGATCCCTCACTGTCTGTGTTTCTGTCAGATTCCTTTGGTTTCCACCAGTCTGAAAGAATAAATGAAGTCTTCAGGCTTTTAGGATAGGAATCAGTGCGTGCTGAAATGGGGAGAGTTTGACAGCACATAGGAAGAAGAAGAATGGAAACAGAACGATTGAAAAATGATTCAGAAACATGAAACCCAACAGTTTGCCCTATCTAGAAATGTAGCACATAGGATGAGCAGCCATGCTGGAGATGTGAAAGTGCAAGAGAGGATTAGTGCTGGAGCCAGATGTCTGGAGGAAAACATCTCCAGCAGCTTTTGAGGACTCTAGTGTCAAGTCATGCAACCTGTGACAAAAATACTGCTCTCTGCAGATGTCATCTACCCCCTGCAGATGTCAGGTCAGCACCTCAGGAAGATTTCTTTTATCTTTGTTCTCATAAAAGATTCTTTTCAAACAGCAATGATTTTGCTTCTGAAATTCTCCAAATGTGTTTTCCTGCTGACAAACGCATTTCCGTGCTGTACGTATGAATCTGCACCCTTTGTGGAGCCTTAGGAAAGGCAGCATAGCATGCCTCTCACAGGGAGAGGAGGAAACGTGGGAAAGAAACCTGATCCTAAGGTGCAGTGCAGCAGAATGATGGCTCCTGAGCTTCACCCGGATGAGCTGAAGGGATGCTTTAGCTTGCATCTGCTGGCCCAGCTCCCACTTGATTATCAGACAGGAGGGTAAAAATCCCCAGGCAAACATCCTCGGGAGATGGATGCTGTGATTTGAGGCAGTAGCACCAGCAGGAGAAAGGTTGGTGTGGGACTAAGTGTGCTGCTGTCCTATTGAGGACCTGTGAAGCTCCATGCACCAACAGCTCCTGTGTGTAAGCTTCTAATTCAGCTTGATTAAGTGTTTCCAACAAACTAACTGGAAAATTCCCCAAGCAATTTTGTTGTCTTCTCCGGCTGGTTTTGAAGAAAGTGACGATTTGCTTTATTTCTTTTAAATGGGAGCAATAATAATAATCAAAATACACTGTGATTTTTTTTTCCCCAATGGGAAAACCATGATGTGACATTCTTAGCAGAAGAACAGAGCTGGGTTTCTACAGTGCATCTCAGTGGAAATACACACCCTTTGGTGTAACAAAATTACTGTGAAGTGACAGGGGAATAATTTCAGGAGCCTCTTGTCATATTAGCAACACACTCCATGAAGAGCCACCAGAAAAGGGACGTCTCATAAAATACGAAAGGGCAAGGCTCTGAAAGAAAGCACTGTCATATAATTCATTGTATACATTCTCTCTCTGTTTTCAAGTACAGAAACTTCCTTTTTAATTAAATTATCTGTCAATAAAGAAATACATTGAATTATAAAGCACAAGAACACATTGCTACTTGAATATTCTACACTGTTTTTAAGACTGCACAAGGCACAGTTCTGGACTTTTAAATGCTGGCAAACCGAATAATCTTCCTTTCTCAGACAGTTATCCATATCTAATTTAGAGCGTATTAAATTCACCATCGCATCCTGAGATCTTCTTGAGATCTGAAAGATATCAGATTTGGTTCCCACTGATGCTACATTTACACCTGTTTTAAAGACACTCTTCTGTGTCAGAAGGGTACAAAGCGATATTGCTAAACGAAGACTATATTGTACTTTAAAAAGCTGATTATTTGAAAAGGCATTGATTATATAGCAAAGTGCACTATATGACGTAGAGCCTCAGCTGGCTGATATTGGTATCGTTTCATTTACAGCAGCCAAGTGATGCAGGCTTCCCTCAGCTGGGGATCTAGTCACGTACATTTCGTGTAATTAGAGGATATATATTTTAAGCAGTAACACAGAGCTCTATTGTGTACATTTGGCAAATATTCCCACACTTCAGTCAACTGTGGAAGCAAAATGTTCCAATTGCAACCACACTATATCCTCCTTTTAAGTTTTGCAGATCTTAGTTAAGTCATCCATCATCTTGGAGATAATCCAGGTTTATATCATCGCGTCTGAACACAGAATATAATGAGGCTATACATCATTTGTACAGATCAGCACTAATTATTAGGAAATGATTCAGGTAGCTACAGCTATTTTTTGTTTTTTTTTAATCCCAAACCTGATTTGTAACATCGTCTGCAAGGATGGAATCACACCTTGTACAGAAAACAAACATGACCACCTCCCTCCAGATTCTTGACATTCATACAAAGGACATAAGGAGAATTTACATGGTTCATAGGCTTGGGACTGACAGCAGATTTCATCCCAGTCTTCCAGTGATGGCAGATGAAAATGGGGTTTGGGTTTTTGAAAATTAAAAAAGCCTGCATTACTAAAATCAGCTGTAATAATTTGGGATTAAAGGCCCATTTGTGCTTTCATTTGCTGTGGTGAAAATCCGAGTTATCCCATTGTGTTCTGTGGAATTACTCCAGGTTTTTCTTCTCGTAAATGAGAACAGAATTTCTCTCCTAATCCTGCCTTTGAACCAAAGTCATTACAGTCTGAATTGCCTCTCTGAATGAGCCAAAGGCATGTCCCCATTTAACGTGACCTATGGGTTTCTCAGAATCGTTTTGTGCATGCCTCCACTACGCTCACGGGATTTTTAAATTCATCAAAAGACAGATTAAAAACAACAAAAACAAACAAGGGGACAACTCTTCCAAACAGAATGTCCTAATTTTATGTTGGGATGGGTGTCCTCTGTAGGGACAGCCTCCCTGCAGTTCATACGCGCTTCATACCGCAATGGTCTTAAATGGACAATCCTGAGAACTAATTATTTGGGGAAAAAAATAATAGTAATAATAAAAACTTAAAAAAATAAAAATCAGTAAGTGTGTCTTTGTGCTCAAGTACATAACTGTACAAAGAAACAGAACAAGAGAAAGTTGCTGAAAACCATAGGTAGGAGCAAGTCCAGCCACTTTTTAATAATAAGATTCAGATGTAACTGCTGTGAACATTAAAGCAGAGTAAGGGGCAAAAAATGCACAGCATAACATTTCAAAGGGACAACAATCAAAGTTCCTTGGAAAAAGAAGAAAAGCATTACCCATTTTGTACTTGTTACATAATTGTGCTTGTCCTTGGGCACATTTCACCTGCGGGCGAACTTCCAGAGGTTTGGTGTAGAATTATTATTACTTCTTTATATTTTGTCATCGTCATCACTGTTTATTTTTTTAAATGCGACTGGGCTCGCCTGCTTTAGAGAGGTTTTTGAGACATCTGTGTGCATGGTGGACATGGCTATAGTCTCGTAATCTTCCTCACGGGAGCGGAAGTGGCAGAAGTGAAATAAAAACTGCAGGTCCCTCTGGAAGTTCTTGTTGAGAAACCCATAGAAAATAGGGTTCACGCAGGTGGAGATCATGGCAGTGAGGTGGCAGATCAGGAACAGCAGGTTGTGGCTGCAGGTAGCAACGGGCAGAATTTCATGGTTCCAATCAAACACGATATTGAAAATGGTGAGAGGAAGCCAGCAAACTGCAAAGGCAACCACGATCGAGATCAGCATGATGTTGATCCTTTTGGTTTCAGAGGATCTGTACTTACTGTCTCTCATCTTGTCCATCATGTGGCTCCTTTTTTTCAAGCGAAAGTAAATCTGTGGGAAATTCAACAAAGAGAAACAGGTGGGATAATTTAACCTACAACCACAGCTATCGCTAAGGTAAGCAAACATCAGACAAAAAGAAAGTATATATATATATATATATATATATATATATATATATATTACCTATATATATATATCACAGAGGGAGCTCTCTCTTACCTTTAAGTAGCAAATAAATATAAAACAAAGCGGTCCAAAGTACTGAATCACCAGAAGAGTGGTGGTATAAGAAAGCCGGGCAGTGTCCAAGGGGAAGAGGTCGAGGCACACGTATTTGTCCTTATATTCATCAAATGTTATGTTTCTGAAGGGCTCGTCTGTCAGCACGTGGTAAATCAGGAAAGGCAAGGAGGAAGCCGTGGCCAAAACCCATATGGCAGCAATCCCCATGTAGGCATGCCTGTTGCTTGGCCTCCAGCCACGGGGGTTGATGATCAGCTGATGGCGTTCGATAGCAATCAGAACTAAAGAAAAGACCGAGACGGTGATTGAGGCACATTGCACGAAAGGGTTCAATTTGCACATGGCCTCCCCAAAAATCCAGTGGTCCATTAAAGTGTACACAAAGGTAAAGGGAAGACACATGATGGTCACTAGAAGGTCAGAAAAGGACAGGTTGACGATGAGGATGTTAGTAACATTGCGCATTTCCTTTTGTTTCAAAATGATGACAATCAGGGCCAGATTCCCAGAGACTCCCAGGATTATCACGGTCCCATAAGCCAGGGCCAAGGTGAAGACCATGGCCAAAGGCACGTGGCAGTCCTCGTCTTCAAACTGCAAGAGTTGCGAGTTCTTCTCCGAAAAGTTCAGGTGTCTGGAGTTATTTTCCAGAGGATCAAGAAACGAAGCATTCATGTTTGTTTGGTTGTTTTTTTCCAGCTCGCTGATCAATACTCTCAGCAGCCACAGGTCTCATCCAAACCGCTCCTGACCTTCAATATATGTCAGTCAGCCCACGAGGAGCTCCTCTGCAGAGCCCACTTCTCGATGCTGCATCTCCATGGCAAGACCTGGGGGAAGGAAGAGGACCGGTCACCTCTTGCATGTAGGCTACCCCAGCACCCCAAAACCCTGCTGTGACTGTCACCCACCCTCAGCACACCAGTCCCCTGGCACCACTGGACTTTAGAGCCAGGGATCAGGACCAGGCCAGATGGGAAGGGGAAGGGAAGACTGGCGGTCCTGGCCTGGTATCCAAAGAGAGAGCAGGGGCTGCAAGTCAGGGAAAGGAAGAAACCAGAGTCTAAATGTGGGTCTGCAGGCACAGCCCTTCCCAGCACTGCCTCATAAGCACAAGCAACAGAAAACAACAGGGTGTGAATCAACTTCAGTCTTACACCAGGGTAGCCTTTGTTTGATGATGCTTCACATCTCGTTCCTACAAGTTTAATCTGGAAAGATTTGCTTTCTCAGCCTGCTCTAAGTGCAATTATACTCCACCTGAGGGGTAGAAAAACTACACCAAAACATTGCTGTGCTCTTTTTTACCTAATGCACGCAGGATGCTGAGTGTCTGAGTTGTCAGAAAGTGTTTTCCTTTGGTCTTTTACACAAGTGCTCACAGCAGCAATAGCATTGAGTCAAAGGCAATTCAGGACCTCTGAACACCTTGATCTTAACTAGCAGGACTGCACCATGAAGAAAGAACAAAACAAAATGAGAAACAAACAAACAAACAAAATCAGCAAAAATTAAACACCGTAGAGCACGCACCCATGTAAAACAAATAGTGATGTCTAAATAACCACCCCTATGCAAGGCCTCTGATATTAAAATCAGAGAAACTCAGGCGTATGTGTTAAGGAAGAAAAAAGAAAACAAAGAAAAATGAAAAAAATCAAATAACCTGATACAATCCCAGTTCAACTTACTATTAGCAGCAGCCACCTTCAATCTGGAAGTTTCCCTCTACACCCTCTCTTATGTGCTAAATTTATTGCTCACTTAACCTCAGGTTATGCTAATGAAAGTGATGCCACTTAAAATTCACATAAGTGGGCTCTAAACCTGGCTCCATATGGCAGTAATCACTAAAGCTGTGAAAACAGAGCTCACTGAAACGAGCTTCAGAGGAAGTGAGAATTCATGAGCTTCCCTCTGAAATACTGGATATAAATCTAGGTGCCACCTAAGCTGACTCTCGTGTTGCTGGTGGCAGAGATCCCTTCCACTGGTCCCTACTGGACTTGTGCCTCCAGTTCCTCCCGAGAGTCAGTGAAAAGAGAACCATGCTGACACGTTTGTCTCAAGTGTCACAAGATCACCTCAGACAGCTTTGCTGATCCTCTGTGGCTACATGGAACCACGACAGGCAACGCAGCCTGCCTCTGGGTGACATCTTACTGACAGTTAACAGCAACGGCTTGAGAGAAAACGCATCTCTGCTTGAAGTTTGGCTGTTCTGATTTTCTAGCTAGCTGGGGCAGGCACCTGAGAATTATTTCTGCTGCCTCTGCTAACTAAATTTACCAGGTCTCCCTAGGCCATGTGGACTGTTTCGGGGTCCAACAAATAAAAAGGCTTCCCCAGGGCCTCCTGAAGCACCACTTCAACCAGAGTCAGAGGAAAGTGCTTTATCTGCAGGACAAGCGTGTGAGTGCTGTGGAGTCCGGATTCAATTTCCAACAGGTTTGATTTTAACTCCAGCCTGAAAATCACACCGTGTGGATTTAACCACGTCCCTGTTACTTGTACAGCACAAAATGGGCAGCGCAGCCCTTGGAGCTGATGGCAGGAGCAAAATGGGTGAGGGACCACGTCCCGCAAGGAGAGAAGTGGGCAGGTTTTCTCAACACTGGGACCTCAATGCAGCAAGCAGAGGACATGATTTCAAGCTCTTGCTTTTTCTTGCTCATTAAGAAGCCCACAGCTCTGCTTTTGCTCATTTATTAAATACCAAATTCAAAACCAGAAAATGCCACTGCTCCTCGCCTTCCCTTGCCTCTCCCCATAGGAGAGAGCAGTGTAGGACCACGGCTGGGAACCAGTTCAGAAGCACAGCACTGTTTGACAAGCAGCAAGGCGTCCTGCCCACCTTTCCAAAACGGTCGGTAGCGATGCAGTTGCCTCTCCTGGGGCACGGTGCTGCTCCCTGCCCCCTACCAGCAGGGACATCCCTTCCCATCCCGGGGGCTGGCGGTGCTGGCAGCTCTGCAGAGCCCTGCTGTGACCCACAGGGTCTCCCCACCTCCCGCACACACCCGCCCCTCCGGCTCTCCAGGATTATCTGTCAAAAGTTTAGCACCGACGGATCGAAAGGGTAAAAGAACGCGCTGCGAGCTGTCTGGCAACTCGCTGTAAAAGCTATTGGAGCTTTTCAAAAGGGAGCCCCAAAATACTGCGAGTCCCAGCAGCTCTCAAGTCCAGCCTGGCACCTGCTCCTCCCTACCTTATGTCCCCTGCCCCGAGCAGCGCCGGCACCGGGAAGCGATCGCAGAGAAACTCACCTTCTAACAGCTCCGCCTATCCGCGATCTTCTCGGGGGATGCAGGGAGAAGAAGGAATAGGGGAAGGGAAAAGATCCTCCGGTGTTCCTCCAGCTGAGATGCTAAAGATTGGTGGGGAAGGCTGGAGACTCCCCCTTAAAGCCGAACTCCACCTTATCCCAGCATCACATGATGGGGCTCTGCCGAGCAGATCCCGAAAATCTCACTGCAAGCACATCACCTTTCAATTACACATCTGGGGGTGGGTTGCCTAGTAATCCTGAAATGCATGCAATTAAATACTGAAACAAAAGAGGAGGGGAAGAGAGAAGAGCTCCGGGAGAGTTTTGCATCTCTCTCAGGCAGCTCCGGCGCTTTGTTTGCAAGTTATTGCCACCGTGTGGCCAGTCAAGCCGGAAGAAAAGCTCTGATGGAAAGAGAAATGGAGCAGCAGTTAGGAAGTTCGGCATTGGATCTTTGAACCAGCACAACCTCTAGCTGCCGGCAAGCTGATTTTTTCATGCAGCCGATATGAGTTGCCCTGCAGACTACTAGCGGCTATAGCAGGTCAGTGCGCTGCTTAATAAACAGCTTCCATGAAAAAAAAGAAAACCAAACATTTTATTTTCCATTATTTTCATAGTTCTGAAATATCTCTCTCTCTCGTGCACAGAAAGCACTGCTGCTGCTAGACCTACTTTAATAGCCCCCCCAAAAATATATAAAAAAACAAACGGTGGGTTTAGAAGCCAGTACAGAAGTCCAAGAAAAGTTACCTGGATCAATTCAGGTATGAATGCCCGCTCAAACAGGCTGCACTGTGATCTCGGAATTTGTGGAAAGCAAAGGTGCCCTGACTCCTTCAAGGCTCCAGATTAATCTTTCAAGAGAAAGGACTTGTTGAAGTTGCAATATCCCATTTACAGGACAACTCTGTTATGTTGAGGATAGGTCTCAGGAGAGTAACTGTATTATTACCAAAAAGAAATAACAGCTGCACGTAATAAATGGTTGTAATATGTTTTGCAGAGTAAGTCTTGTGGGAATGCTACAGAATTTGTGTATATCTTGTATTTCCAGAAGCTCAGCTCAGCTGCATCAAACCTGCAGCCCTCCTGTGAGGAAGGAAAGTGTGGCCAAACCTCCAGGTTGCTCCAAACCTGGGCTCTGTTGACAGTGACCCCCAGCAACCAAGAGGTAAGTGCAGGCTGTATGTTAAGCCTCTTGAGGATTGCAGACACATGTTGGTTAATTCCTGTGCACCATGTCTGTCTGAGCACAGCAATGTTGGATACAGGCAGACAACGCAAAGGTATAAGCTGGTGCTGAGCATCCCATAAAGAGTGTATTTCTGCCTGAGTCAGTAGCATTTTCTCCATTACGTGGAGAGCTGAAGACACTCATTGGTATGGATGTGGACCTCACAATGTAACATGGTTATCAACTGTGAGAGATTGAAGATGGATCCTGGGTGTCACTCAGTGACCTGAGCTCACAGTGAGGGGATCGGGCGTTCATGGAGTTATTTGCAGTGCAGATGGATGCTTCAAGCAGAGCAGTGGAACAATGGAAAGGGCTGTGTGAGTCACTGAATCTTTCAGACATATATGCTATATATGTATGTGCCACAACAAGGTTTTACTGCAAAGCTCCTGCTCTGCCATACTTGCCCTCTGCTCTGTGCTCACCTCAGATGACTGAATCTGTTGGAGCTACACCAACCTTCACCAAAGCATTTCCTATAAAAGTGAGAATTAAAACACACTTATAAACAATCACTCTAACAAACAGATGTGTTCTTTTTCAAAGGTTTTCCATTACAGCTATACAAAATGCACGCTGTGCAGTAAATGCCACATAGCGTCAGGGAAGTTGTGAAGGAAGCTCAGATTTTAGCGCTTTAGGTTGGATGTGATGGGGAAGTTCTTTACAGAGAGCGATGAGGTGCTGGAACAGCTGCCCAGAGAGGCTGTGATGCCCCGTCCATCCCTGGAGGTGTTCAAGGCCAGGTTGGATGGGGCCCTGGGCAGCCTGGGCTGGTATGAAATGGGGAGGTTGGTGGCCCTGCATGTGGCAGGGGGTTGGAGATTCATCATCCTTGAGGTCCCTTCCAACCCTGGCCATTCTGGGATTCTAAGTTCTTGGCTCTTCCATGCATGCCCAGCACCAAGTTGAGCATTTCCAACTGGAGCACCAAGCACACAAAAACACCAGGTAACTCCTCAGCAAGCCTTGTTGTGTTGCTAGTCATTGCCAGGACAAAAGAATAGCAAAATAGCCATAGTGTTAGAGATTATCCTCCTCCCTGGAGTATGTTATTTCAGTGCATCACAGACAATGCAGGCTGGAAGACTGTGTTTGAATGAAGACACGACTGTTGTGAAAAGAGAATAAATACAATAGAAAGAATGCAAGAATCTTAACTGAGCAAATAGAACAGCATGAGTAAAAGAATAGAGCATTTCTTTGAAGCAATACATTGAGAGGGAAACAAGAGGTGTTGAAGAAACTCCTGGGAAAATATGCCAGGAAATCAACCCATTAAGATACTCTTCCTCCAGCTCCCAAAAAATGTAACAGAAAATAGATCATAAAATGAGGATGACACTTTCACTACAGTATATATTGTCATGTGCTCAGCCAGCACCATCTCTCCCTAAAACTTAAAATCCACAGAGTAAAAGAACTCCTTGAGATTTGCTTGAGGTTCCTGCTGCGCATAAAACAAACTGAAGTCACCACTATTTTGGATGGAAACAAAGGAGTTTTGTTTCTTTGATTTTACTTCTACTTTTATTGTTTATTTTTATTGTTCTCATTTTCTTCTAATGAACTGTGGCATCATTGAAAGGCTTTCATTTCACATCGGGGAACTCATTCTCCTTGGGGGCAACAGTCTGTCATCAGTAGAATAAATAGATGTTTTGCCATTGAGTGCAAATTCTCCGTTTGGCTAAGAGCATGTTTATTCTGCAATGACTGCAACTGACACCAAACATAACAACACTTCATTTGACTGCTAATGTCACTAACACAAAGAAGCTGCATGAATAATTACGTGGTTAATCTGGTCTGAGTGTCTTGCTGCTCCAGTTCTGCTTTGGGTGATGAAGTCAAGCTAACCAGTGCGAAGCTGCCCCGATTATATGCAACGTTGCTTAAAGACCGATTGAGATGTAACTTAAATTATGGCTACCTGGCTAAAATACTAAGTCATGTCTTCTGCTGTAGCCCCTTGAAGTCATGTATGAGCGTCCAGCTGGCTTCAAACAGAGCAGAAATAGGCTCTGTGCTTCAGCATGCTCAACAGACAGTGGTATAGCACCAGCCAGCAAAAGTGATGAGACCCGTTAGGTAACAAAATCGTTCACCCTCAGAAGTGTTCTATTACCTACCCAACAGATATCCTGTCTCCTTGCAGACACCTCAACTGGTACAACATTTTCATTAGTCCACTCCTCACTGCCTGCACGCCCAACTGCTTTACACGAGATAAGAACCTGTGGAAGGGACTGGCCAAAAATATATCCATAGAATAAAAACGTAACTGGTATTTTTTAAAAGTATTTGTCACATGAATAGGGTGAATATTGAAAAGGGGGGGATGTGGATATAAGGGAGAAGATTTTTTTACAATCAGGGTGGTGACAAAAAGGCAGTGTCACAGGCTGCCCAGAGAGGTGCTGGGTACCCTGTCTTTCCAAGGTCAGGCTGGATAGGGCTCTGAGCACCTGATGGAGCTGCAGGTGTCCCTGTTGATTGCAGGGGAGTTGGAGTAGAGGACCTGTAAAGGTCCCTTTTGACTCTGTGGTTCTATGAATTGCTGGGTGGATGCGTGGAGAAAGTTCCACCCAATAAGAATGCTTTATAGGTACCTCACAAAATGCCTTAAACTCTGTAGTAGTTACATCCTACCATTTTAGGCTCTCTTGCTGATGGATGGTAGCTCTGCTGGCATCAGACTTCACATTAACATTGGACTCTGGCTCACAGCCAGTTTTGATTCAGGGCAACCAATTGCACACTGCAGAATTTCAAAGTTAGGTGGCTTTGGACTTGATTTTTCAATGGCATTCATCGGTTCTCATTGACTTCAGTTGGAGCTTTGTGTCTTCATGTCTTTAACAGCTAACATTTAGAAGCTAAATTTTCAAAGATATTAGGATGACTCTCAAAAGTACATTTCCCTCAGGATTATGAGAGAAGAAGCACGCCAGCATCAATTTGTATTCCATATAATGGCAGACTTCTGTCCTGTATTTGCTGTTGTACCCTTCTGACTCACAGATCTCCCACTGACACGCTGGTTTCTTTGCCAGCTCCTCCATCATCATCATCTCTGACTTTGTCAAGGACTCCTCCATGGTTTCAACAACCCTACAGAGGTTAATTTCTAGGGAACTTATACCATCATCTGTTGCCAGTCTGACACATCTCTAATGTCAGCACCTTTCCTACCTCTACATCACCTATTTTATTATTCAGTACTATTACTGGCAGTTCTGAGGTTCACAACCACTAAAAAGGAGAAAAAAAATGCTAATGGCTTGAATAATAATTGCCTCTGACATACACAAGTGTCACCAATTAACTGTCCAAATACAGCTGTGAGAAATCTGGTGTTGTTTACAGGCCTGAGGTTTAAAAAAAAGAAAAAGAAAAAAAAAGAAGAAAAGAAAAAGGAAAAGGAAAAGGAAAAGGAAAAGGAAAAGGAAAAGAAGAAGAAGAAGAAGAAGAAGAAGAAGAAGAAGAAGAAGAAGAAAAAGAAAAAGAAAAAGAAAAAGAAAAAGAAAAAGAAAAAGAAAAAGAAAAAGCCCACATCTGCAGTGCATCGCTGGTTGATGAACTCTTCTGAAATAACCCAACAAAAGGAACAAGATATTTTGTTCTTAGGAGTAGCCACTTGTCTGACTGACCGCTTTTACCAGGAAGCATGTAATGGTGATTGCTTGGGAAACCGTAGGAAGTGACAGCCTACCTTAGAAGTGGTCAGCACAGAGGAAAGGTTTTTTTTAACCTCACAAAGTAACAATGGTATCCTATGTAAATTATAGCTATGGGATGCAAATTCTCATCTGTGGGCTTTGCCAGCAAATGCAGGTTGGTTTCTTTGCTATAGTTTGCTATAGCCAAAAGTTTTCATGGAAAGGTTCAGTGCCTCAAAATCTTTTCTCTTTCCAGGAAGGAGCTTCCATGTCAAGCAGGGTCAGCAGTCTGGAGAACTGCCTTGGAACGGGAGCACCCTGTTAAACAGATGCTCTGGGAGATGGTCTTAAACAGCAGGTCAGAACAAGGTTGGGTTTCTGTCTCTAGTGTGAAAACTTTCCAAGCACCAGTGTTAGGTAAGAAGACGGTCAAAAATGTTAGGAACTGCTGCCCGGCCCTAAAAATGATTAATTTAGTTCTCGTTTATGACTAACAGGAGAGCTGTCTTTAAATGATGAGCTGGATTGGCACGTCACTTCCACTTGGCAGCTCCCCTCGCTCCACTTGCACATGCAGTGATTCACCAGCAGTGGGTGGTGAATAAGGCAGGAGCGGATGAAAAGAATATGGGACGTGATCTTCCTTGCCGTACCGAGCCCGTCCCATGAAGAGTGAAGCTGACTGTTCCCTTAGCCCTCACCTTAGAACGTGTGCTTTAAAAACCCAATTAAATAAGGAATCTAGCTGGACTTTCAGGGTGGTGAAGCTATTTTACGAGTCGGTTGATCCAGCTGGCACGCCTTTGTGTAGAGCACTTTTTCACCGGCTAATTATACTGACAGCTTCTCTGCAATACTCTGTTAATATCAACTGTCTAAGGAGTGCCTCTGCAAATGGAAAAGTCATTACATTCCCGTGTCACATTCTGCCACCTGTGCTCCCAAAGACCCACACGTCACTCTGTTCTCCAGTAGCCCTGTAATTGGGCTGTGATCAATGCGAAGATAGCAGCTGGTGCAAGTGACAGAATTGCTCTTCATCTGTTGGGCTGTGACATACCCAACCATTTTTAGACTGTAAAATATCGTTCACTCAAAAGAAAAAAAAAAAAAAAAGAAAAAGAAAAAGAAAAAGAAGGAAAGCATCCTGCCTTCCCACTGATGGCCCAGAACAAATTAAAACCACCCTTTAGATATCTGTGTCTGGGCAAACTGAGTTACTCACCTCCGAGTGGAAAGCTGATGGGGAAATCCATCACCTCCCACCCGTTCTAAAATAACGGTGGATAAATGCCACCAAAGCTGAGCTCCAGCCAAGGGGAGGGGAGCAGCAAGGTGTTCAGGGCAGCCCCCAGAGATGGCCCAGCTCCGGGCAGGCCCACAACAAGACAGCGTTGGGGTGGGGGGCAAGGAGGAAGGAAAAAAAAAAAAAGAAAAGTGCACGCATCCCTTCGATACTATCGAGCCTTGGGTTTGTTTACAGTCTCACTGTATTTCCATGGAAACTCTAATTGTCATAGCATGCAATAGGGCAATAACAGACTCCGGCCCCGCACGGAACGCTCTCCCGAAATGCACCCGCGCCGCAGCCGCAGCCTCAACGCCGGCACAGCGGCCCGAGCCGCCGCTCCCGCAGTCCCCGCAGTCCCCCCTTAAGATGCGCGGCCGCGCAGAGCGGCTCGGACGGAGCGTGGCGAGGAGCTCAGCCCCGGGGCTATGAGCTTCGCCGGAGCCCGAGGCGCGGGGCGGCTTCCCCGCGGCTGCAGGTGAGCGCGGCATCGGCGCGGGGCGCGGAACGGCCGCGGAGTTTTGCGCGGGGAATTTCGCCCCTTGTCCCGTCCCAGGATGCGGGTTGCCAGGAAAGGCATCGTTTCCAGGCGGGCTGGAGAGGGATGTGGGAATGGTAAAGCAGAGCCCGTCCCGCCCGCTGCTGGTCCGTTCTGCGGCAGTGCGTTGCAAGTTTTCTGATCTGCCCGTGCTTCCTTGGAGCTGCGGAAATAATCTCGTTAGATGGGGTTGGTTTGTTTTGGGAAGCCATGTTCTCTTTTTCCAGACCGGCGCTGCAATCTTTGCTTAAGTTGGGCGTATAAAGAGGCATAGCATGGCACCACAACCCGTTTTTTTGGACTGGTGATGTCAGTCTTCAGAACTCTGCTGGCTCCCAGACCAGCTTGTGCTGAGCAGCTACAGTCACTCTTCAGCCTTTGTTGTAAACATGAGTTCACCAGCTTCGATTTGGGGTTTTCAATTCAGTCTGTGCTGAGATGAGGGCATCGTCTCTCAGGTCAGTGCTTCCCTTAAGCTCCGGTGGCCAGGTGGGCACAGCCTGTCTCGTTCAACCCTGTGTGAGTCAAGAATAAGACTGACTTTGTTTTCCTACACATTCCTGTATGACAGGGGCCGTGTTCCACAGGGACACTTTGTATTTTGCTTTCTCCTTGTACATTTTTGTTTTCAAGGTTGAGGAAGGACTTCCAAGCTTATAAATTGTTCTCAGCAATGGAGATGAATGGTCCTGTGCAGGCACTCTGAACAGGACTGAACAGACTGTACTGCCACCAGCCAGTACAATATGATGGGTAGTAATATTGTGGGACACGAGATGTTGTCTGTAAACAAGTCTTGATATAAACAACACACAGTGTTGAAGGAAGATCTTCTGAAAGGCCAATTTACCTTCAGGGGAGTAAGATTGCCTGCCTAACTTTCATGTTCTTGAAAATCTCCCCTTAAGCATGTAAAATAATACCAGGGATAGCTTGTGTATTCATTCTGCTGAATGGTGGCTTATGGGGATTGTATTTTAAACAGCAGCTTTAAGTGAAATAAGGAGACGAATTGGAAGATTTAAAATATCAAACTAGTACATTTTAGGTTATCTGGTATCTTAATTCAGCTAAAACTGAGAAATGTTTTAAGTTCTGCCTGTCACTTGCAAACCTTAGATCAACTGCAGTTGGGTACCTACAGACTGATTAAATTTGACCTGGAGTACCAGAACACTTGGGCACCGTCGTGCCTTCAGTGTAGAAATACACTTCAAAAACGAGGACAATGTTATCAAAAGAGGCTAAATCATTTAATTCTATTCCCCACAACGGGCTTTTCAGGAATCCTCGTTGCACTGAGAAGCTACGTGAAACATGCCACATCGTGGTTGGCCAACTGATGGGAGGAGGGTGGATGAATCCCTAAAAAATAAAAAAATAAAAAGCAGGAACATAAATGCCAGTAAACATCTAGATCCCTGTGAAGTCATTGTTGTGCTAGTGTTAGACTGGGGACTGTAAATCAAACACATGAGAGGCACGTATGCTGCCAGTAGCCCCTTCCTTGTGGACAGCAGGATGTGTGGTGCCTACAGAGCTCTCAGCCGATGCACAAGGCAGCACAGTGCAGGCAGGACGTGGCTGGTGATCCCTGCCTGGACTTCATAGGCACCCCTGTGAAGCTTTTTCAGTGTCAATCAAGAGTAACAGAATCGCAGTGGGTAGGAGAGACCTCTGGAGATCATCTAGTCCAACCCTGTGCTGAAGCAGGTCCCTTGAAGCAAAGTATTTTGTCTTCAACAAAAAAATAGCATACTTCCAGTTTTGTCAAGAATTACCTTAGAAACATGATTAGCAGCTGAGCTAAAACCATACTGCAGGATATTGAAGTGAAGGCAGAAATGCACAGAATCCGCCAACAGTCTTCTAATTAAAATTTTAAGAAGTAAACTTTCATTTAATAAACATCTTCCAGCGTAACAACACAGACAAAGTTTTGCTCCTTGACCCTAGCCTTAGCATTATGCCCACTGAATATAGGAGATTAAATAAGTTTCCACACGCTGACAAAACCTGTCAATGACAATTTCACCAAAAATTCCAGAAAGGGAATTGCAGTTTTGGCACGTGGATCAACAAAACTTTCACACATGTGTAACTGTCCTTGGAAGCCTATTGTTTTAAATGAACTTACTATTTTAACTAAATACCAGCGTGCACTGTTGCTATTCAGTATGACTTCTGGACAGGTATGACTCCATGAGAGTTTAATCATTACTGAAAACACCTGTAGATACTATAAAAGCAGTCTTCTCTCTCCAGGTTTTGTAGAGAGAAGAAACATGTGCAGCTCCTTTCTGCTTTTTTCTGCCTAATGCCAGTTAAAATAGAAGAAAATACAGAATGGTCTTTCTTGGCTAAGAGTTACATATGTAAGCAAGCAAAATAAATGGAAAGCTTCTTCCTTCAAAGTCTTCATCAACTCAATAGCATTTTAAAAATGTGTGTTTTCTTTAAATATCAATTTGCTACTGGATTCCTTCCCTCTTTCCTGTTAGTCTTCCTATTCTCAGGAAATGACTGTGTGGTTAGTAAGCAAGATTTGGACAGGTCTAGCTCTTGACTAAAGGTTCATTTCCCTTTCTCAGATAACTCCTGCTTCGTTTTGTATCTGCAAGCGGTCAAAGACATGTTCAGCTTATGATGTTCTCTTCATTTGCGCAAGATATAAACTGGAAAAGGAAGGCAAAAGGAAGGCAAGCAAAAAGAAAATTATCTAGAATTACACCAATGGCTTTTTCATTATTAACTCCTCAGCTGGAAGGGTTTTTCCTACACGCTTCTCAGCCAACGTGAATGCTTTTGTACGAAGATAATGGGTTGTTCACCCTGAAAATGTTAGTCAGGTAGTATTTCATATGGAAATGCAATGTACAGTTGAAATGGCTTTCACGAATCCAAAAAGAGTCTGCAGGTTACAGCTGCATGTACACTCCGAAATCAGCAAAAACATCAGTCATCATCCAAAGCCATGCATCTTCCATGCTGAATATAAGAAAGATATGTGACACGAGATATGTAATTCTGTAGGGCTGAGGTAGGGCTATGTATTTTATCAAAGGTACAGACATGCTCGAGTTTATTCCTTAAGTTTGCTCACGTTTAGAGAGTTGAAAGAAATTTCAGGTGGTTGTGAAAGTCCCTGTTGTCTGCAGATCAGATCATATTGTTTTCAGATGACTGCTGGCAACGCAGAGACTCAGGGAAAAAATAAATAAATAAAAAGCTACGTAATTTTTTAGCTAGTAGTTCTATAAAGAGAATGCTACCAAACTGAAAACTGCTGGTAATATCAGTATCAAAATAGAGAGATGTTGGGTCACTTACAGAGCCTTTGGTCTGCTTCCTTTAAAGACGGTTGAGGGAAGGGTAGTTTCAGGTAGTGTTAATCACCTGTTAAATGAGTTGTTCTCAAAAAGCACTTCAGCTCAACGTTGTGAGAAGTTGGCAAGGCTTAGTTCTCACACAGCAGCGAAGCCATGAAAACTTGCCATATCTTCCTCATATTTTTTAAGTATTTCTCGTCTCACCTGAGATTACAGGTACAGGAGTTACATCCCAAAGCACTGTCAAGGAATGTTCTGAGGGCGTTGGATGGTTTAGTTCCCCAGTGGCCACAGGTAGTGGGAGCACACAACTGGTGGTGTAAAGGAAGGAGCACAGCTGCAAAGAGGAAATCAATAATGTTACTGTGCTTTGAAGACGGCATGATACAGTCCACTGGGAACGGCTGCATTCCCAAGGAGACCTACCTTCTTTTGGTTGCCAAATTTAGCCCTTTCCTCAAAAGGAAAAAGAAAAAAAAAGCCATTTCCTAAAAATGCCTATTTTGGTTTTGTTTTGATCTTTTGTCTTAAGATTTCTAAACATTAGGTTTAGAACTTGAGCTGGCGCTTAGGGGGTTTTATACTTCAAACCTTCTATATAAGCAGGTTTTTAAGTTAAAGTGAATTTGACTGTTTTTCCTCTAACATGAAGACGAATCACATCAAGATTGTGTATATACAGTAACTTTGTGCTGAGCTAGGACAGTGTTGGATGCTTTTATGCTTAGCAATTCCTTAAATTTTCCAGTGATTGGGCGGGGTTTGCATGTAGTACAAACCGTGCCCCCAGTTTTAAGTAAAATTACTTTGTTGGGTGATTTGGACACAGTTTTCCCTTCTACACGAGTGCTAGTTAAAATATGTTCAATACTTTGTAGAGGATGGCAGGTAGATGCACCATACTAGGAACCCCATCTTGGGGTGCTGACAGTAGATCTCCTTAGAAATTGATCATCTTTGAAAGCTCTTACCTACTTTGTGTCAATTTTCTGCTAGCAAGGGAAGAAATACTACTGCAGTTGCTAACGTGTGTCAAAACTTCATACGTTTTCAGGTGCTCTCATTATAGTTTGCTGTCATGTAATGACTAGGCACATGCCCAGATGGTACTTGTAATTTCCTTGCTCATATCAATGAGCTGTTATTCACATGAGTAATCTCACTGACTGTAAATGGAGTGCTTCTGTAGCTGACTGTTCTTCACAAAAAGCCTGGCAGTATGGTCTATAGCAAAGCACAGCTAAAAACCAACTTCATAATGCCAGTCTTTAAAGTTGTAATTGTCTAATCATAGAATGGTTTGGGTTGGAAGGGCCCTTTAAGATCATCTAATTCCAACCCCAGCGACAGGCAGGGAAGCCTCCCACTAGACCAGGTTGCTCACAGCCTCATCCAGCCTGGCCTTGAATGCTTCCAGGGAGGGGGCATCCACAACCTCACTGGGCAACCTGTTCCTGTGTCTCCCCACCCTCACAGTAAAGAATTTCTTCCTAATATCTAGTCTATATCTACCCTCTTCCAATTTAAAGCTGTTTCCCTTCATTCTGTGTCACTATCTGCCCCTCCCCAGGACTTTGATGTGAGCAGATCTAGGTGCACTGAATGCCATATGATAAAACCCACCAAAGGAATTTGCATTAACCAGAAGTTATGCCATCGCCTTACAGTGTAATAACACCTCTATTAATTCACTTGCATTAAGATGAAACAAAGTAAAATTACATTTCCGTACAGTCTACTGTACATCAGCATCATATTTCCTTCAGTTGCTAATCAGTGCCTTTCTTGTTCTAAGCAGGACTATAAAATGGATTTAGGACTCAAAGACTATGCCAACAGGACACCTACCAAGAACACTTCTGCTACTGCAAAGAATTTTTCTGCCTGGGAGGACTACAAGAGCAGTGTCGATGACATACAGTACTTTCTTATTGGGCTGTACACACTTATAAGTCTGGCTGGCTTTGTGGGAAACCTGCTTGTACTAACAGCTCTAACAAAACGCAAGCAGAAGACAATAATAAACATTCTCATCGGTAACCTGGCCTTTTCTGACATCTTAGTCGTGCTGTTTTGTTCTCCTTTCACGCTGACGTCTGTCCTGCTCGACCGGTGGATGTTTGGCACTGTTATGTGCCACATAATGCCCTTCCTGCAATGTACATCTGTTCTGGTTTCAACTTTAATGCTAATATCTATTGCTGCAGTCCGATACCGTATGATAAAATATCCCCTCTCCAGCAACTTAACGGCAAAGCACGGCTATTTCTTAATAGTTATCATTTGGGCCGTTGGCTGTGCCATTTGCTCCCCTCTTCCAGTTTTCCACAAAATTGTGGACCTCCACAAAAGCCTCAATTTAGAGGCACTGGAGAACAGGCTCTTATGTATCGAGTCATGGCCTTCTGACTCATACAGAATTGCCTTTACCATATCCTTACTGCTCATGCAGTACATACTGCCACTGGTATGCTTAACTGCTAGTCACACCAGTGTCTGCAGGAGTGTAGGTTCCCGGCTGTCCAGCAAAGAGGGCAAGTTCCAAGAAAAAGAGATGATAAACCTCACCCTTCACCCATCCAAGAGCACGGGCACTGAGGCACAGCCCTCCAGCCACACCAGCTGGAGCTGTGCCCTGGTCCGAAAGCACCACAGAAGGTACAGCAAAAAGACATCAACTGTGATGCCAGCTATTCTAAGGCAGCATCAGGATGCTGACTTCAGAGACCTCCCAGAAACCTCTGGCACAGAAAAAAGCCAGCTTTCTTCCGCTAGTAAATTCATCCCAGGGGTACCAGTCTGTTTTGAGATGAAACCAGAGGAAAATACAGAGATCCAGGACATGATTACGGTATCCCAATCCATCATCAGAATTAAAACAAGGTCCAGGAGAGTGTTTTGCAGACTGACAGTGCTAATCCTAGTTTTTGGCTTTAGTTGGATGCCTCTTCACCTTTTCCACATTGTGACGGATTTTAATGCCACTCTCATTTCAAACAGACATTTTAAATTAGTGTACTGCGTATGTCATCTACTTGGCATGATGTCCTGCTGCTTGAATCCCATCCTCTATGGTTTCCTTAACAACAGCATAAAAACTGATCTAATGTCCCTTATTCCATGTTGCCAAATACTTTAATTTTATGAGCCTCAAGGTAAAATAATTTGGCTTTTGTGCATACTAATGCATATAGCTGTATGAACTGTATTAAGCTTAATTAGTCTGATTTGGTTGTGATTAGTGGCACCTCATGTGAGCGGGTAGTTCTAAGGTTGCATGTGCATTGGCCAGACTGTATGAGTGTATTATTATAATGTTCTTCTATCTGTTGCACATAGGAAATCATGCCCAGTGTACAAAACCAGAGTACAAATTCCATTACCTGAAATACTGCCAGTCTGTACTTTGGAAATATACAAAATATAAAATGAGTCATAACTGTGAGAATACCTAGACTTATCAGTATTAACAATCATACATCTAATTATAATAAAATACGTTACTAAGTTACGTGTTGAGACTACTTCAGTGCCAACTTTGACTGTTTCCTAAATTAACAGAAAGTCTGTTTCTGGATGGGACTAGAGAAATATTTTTCCCTTGTTCTTCAACTCATAATTTTCAATACATTTACACCATCTTTTGCTGCTTCTTCCCAGGTTGCCCTATTCCCTGAAATGAGTTTGGGGGCAGTTGTTATTGAGATTGTTTCTGTCTCATCCTGTTTACCCAATGCAACACATCTCTGATTACCTTACCTTAGAGTTTTCACTCTGGCTTGTCATTTTACGGAATTTTCAGCCATACTTACATATAGCTATGCCTTTGTGTTTGCACTGATGGCTCCCATGAATGTGTAGCACATTTCTGATCAGCACGAGACTTCATGATCTAAGAAACTGGTAGTGGAAAGAAAAAGAAAATGGGAAGAGAGCAGGATTTTTTTTCTTTTCTTTTGCCAGAAAGCAAAATCTTGATGCATTTCATCATAGATGACCCTTTTGCTTTAGGTCAACAGCTTTAAGATACACCTGCCCAGGTGCACATACCTACACATGCTATCAGCCCCAAATTTATCATCTCCTCTTTAACCAGACAGGTCTTTTTTCTCCCACACTTAAATCACATGCATCTTCCCTAGGTCACAATACATTTCATAGCAGAAATGGAAAAAAAATTATCTATATATACACATATATTTCCCATGGGTTACTCTAATTTCATAACCCACCTCTGCCCTTAGGGTTCAATAAGTGTACAAAGCCTCAACTCTGACTTCTCAGTCAAACTTCTCCAAGGGTCTAGGTGGTGATTCTTCCTTTTTCTCTATTTGAATTCCCAATCTGATAGTCTCTTTAATAAAGCATTTCCAGTCTGAAAAATGAAGTTATTGTTTTTGTAAATGAGTGGATGGGAAGGCTCGTGATTTTTTATTTTTGGTTGTTATTTTTTGCCTTGGGATACTTCTTTTCCGTATAGTCGTTAAAAATGGAAGCAGCCAGGCTTCCATGTGTTTGAAGGAACACTCAAATTATTCTAACGTTACAGTTTTGAGACCTTTGAGGCTCAGGCTGTCACTGGGTGAGGAGATTATTACATACTAGTTGGTAATATCATTGTTACTGTCATTAAGGTATTTCCCTGAAGTCTAGTCCCCTGTAACCCATCATTCTTTGTTTTCACTAGTGGTACACTTAAATAGTTTCTGCCTGGACACTGACTATTGCATTTTGCAGATTATTATCTCCTAACAACCTACAGTACATCAAGTACAAAGAGTGCAGGATATTGAAACAATACATTCTAAGTAGCTTTTTAAAAGTTTAAAATTGTTTAATTTGAAAATACGGTTATTCTTGTTAGATAAGCTTAAGTAAAAAAACAAAACAAAACACAACTAGATCCTCACTGAGAACACTAGGATGCAGTTTTATAAAAGTTACAGCAAATTATGCCCAACACACATTTTCTTGCCACTGTGATGTGTCATTTAACCTTACTTTACCATGTAATGTAGCCAAATGGTGTAAGAGTTGCATCGTTTCATCTTCTACTATTTATTCCAGGTTTCTTATAATGTATTTTTTATTTTTACTGTTACCTTCCTTCCTATTTGCAATTCGTAGTTAATTTCTTCATTTCTTTATATACTTTCAAAATTTCAACCATTTTTTTCCTGCTACATTTAGGACTGTTTCTATAGTATAAAGCTTTATTCAGTGATGACTCTTTTCAAATTAAATTCTACTCACTTTTACTGTGTGTGACACACAGAAATGTTTGGGTAAGTCCTTTGGGTAAGTTTCAGAAGCTCACAAAGATTACTCTGTGTGCCAGTGATTTTATGAGAGCCCTGTCCATTTGCCTGGATGGAGTTAATATCTGTGCCCCCACTATTTATACTGATCAAAACATGAAATTGTAATTTGGCAGTAGGAAATTAAATGAAGACAACTACTGACCTGCTTTATTCCTGTGACGTCTAAAAATTTGTTTACAATCAGTGGTGGGATAATGTGCGTTTACCTTTTATTTGCAGAACAATCATACTCATTAGAGTTTGACGTCTCCAAAATGTCAGCATCTTTCCTCCGACATGTTCGATAAAAATAAAATGTTTTCCCTACCTTCCATCTTCTTTAAGCAGCCAGTACACCTCAGACTCCGTATCAGCAAAGAATATGGAGGAAGAAGATAGTAGAAGGAACAAATTAAGTCAGGCATTTCCCAAAAGAGGGAGAGAGGAAAAAATGAAGCATATTTAACACTTCTCCTGCCTGGGAAAAAAAATCAAAGCACAAGGATCCCTCCTACCCCATGCTTGTTGAGTGGTCCTAATCCAGCTGGAGCTGAAGCAAGCGCTCCAAAGCGTTCCACGTACAAGTGACTGGCAGCATGATGCTCTCTCCTATGCACACGTCTATAGATCTTGTGAAGATGCATCTGACCACAGTGTCCAGTGGCATTTTCATGAGAATGGTATCATTATTCTATGTAGGTAGGCAGGTACATACACAAATATGCTAGGAAACAAAGCACATAAAGATCAATCTTCGAAGAGCACATTAAATCCCCAGTCCTTAGGCCAGTTAAACTGCTACTGAACAATTTCTACTGTGAGGAAAAGTCTAAATAATGAAGATGATAGAAGTTTTGTTTTGTTAGCATCTGCTGAATGGAATCAGACAATGCCAGATGCCAGTTCCACTGGAGTTCAAATAATAAGGGAACATAGTCATATGGGGTTCGTCCCTTCTAATAAAAGAAGGGAGGGAAGAATCCTCTCAGCTGATAATTATATATGATGTATGTTAAAACTCTTCTGGTTTGACTCACACGAGGAAAATACTTGTTTGGTTTTTGTAGTTGTGTAAAATATTATCACAGACAAAGCTGACAGTTGGAAATGTCAAAGCATACCCCTTGTTAATGGCTGTCACTTGTCCCTCTTCTTTCTGCAGTGAAGGACACAGGAGGCTATTAGGATGTGCCACCTCAGATGGGTCACTCCCAGGCCAGCCAAGCCAGCGGATTCTAGCACACCAAAAACTCAGCATAGGCTGACACTACAGTATATTTATACAGGGGAAGAGATTGGAGCCAAGGTGGTCCTCCAGAGCATTTCAACAGCAGTGGCTGAGATAGAGGTATATATCCCATACATCTGCATCAGCTGCAGTCCTATTGGGCAGTGCCTTGATCAGGCAGCAAGGAGCACCAGCTCTGGGCAGGGCAGTGACCACTGAGAAGCAGGCAGTGGAGAAACAGCAATCCACTGAATAAACAGAGAGGAAAACCATATTGCCACTGTATTCCCTGGTGGTTGCAGCCTTTGTAAGCATGTCACCCTGCTCCTGGAGCCTGGAAGCTCATAATATGATGTTTCCTTTCTAGCAGTGTGAACTCCTGAGGGATGAAAAATCACTGACCTGAAGGTGTGGGAGAACTAAGAAGAGGAGCACAGGAAGGAAAAAATGTCTCCACTACCAGTCATGCTGAGAGAGGCACGGGCTCTCCTTATGAGAAATAGGATAGGTGGCATGGAAACTTCACTCTGTACTGATGCTTGTGATAATTAATGTTACCAAAATATTATTAATAGATCACACAGCCCTTCTGTAATCCCTGGGGTTCCATCATCAATCACTGCACTTTTGGAAGAAAAAAGTCATTTTTTTTCCACAGCTGTTCCAGTATCTATCTTTGCAGCATAAAAAATAAACAGCCATAAACATCATAGCCTGCAGAAAAGCATCCTTCATAAATACGGTTGGACCCTGGAACTTATCCTTTGAATTTGATGAAAACCAAACTATGCCTATGCGATTTATTATGAAAAGTCCTAGCAATAAAATATACTGATGGTTCTGAAAGTAAGAAAAAAAAAAAAAAAATAAGCCCAAGAACAGCCTTAATGCACTGTCCTGGTGCAAGACAAACCTCTTCTTTTTCTGCCCTCACGGGCTGAAGTAATTATATAAAATCATGATACTCATGGAAGTCATTTATCAAGGTTATTAGGTAAAGCTGGGGACAGTTTTTGAGCATGACGTATTGTGTGTAATCTCTAAGATCAGATTTTTCTTTTACTTAATATCTTCCATATGCTTTTGAATGAGAAACAAACAAACCTTACTTTCTAAGGCTTGCTGCATGTGCTACCTAATGGAGAATCCTGAAATTGATTGGTTTTGATGCTAGTGTAATTGGTTAAGCTTTGCCATTCCGATGAAGGCAGACAGAGCTGCTGTTTTTGTTCATGTTCAATTAAAGTGATTTTTGATAGGAAGAGAAATGAAAGTCAGAAACAGAAAGAAAAAAAAAAACATACAAAAACCCACCATATTCTGCCATACTGTGCCAGTGACAAAGGAATACAGCCTAAACAGACCCTTCTGCAGTGTCTGCCCCTGACAACACCACTGAACACTGTTACTCCCACATACGACCAGGAAGCTTATTGCAAGTTGTGAAATGTTAGGAAGTGGTAAGTGATAAATGAATATGGGTACAGATGCCCGTACCACTCTCAAACTGTTTCTCTAAAGCAAGCATTATCTTTCCAACCATTCAATAAGTTTTGCCCTGTGATATGACCATTACGATGATCTCTGTCATACTGCGGTATGAAGTTATCTAAATTGGCAAGTCTAACCACAGCACCTTAAAACTCTGCAATTTCAGAAAAAATAGTGACATCTGCTATACTCCAAAGGTTACCATGACCTGCTGGTCTCCTCAACAAACTTTGCCTCATTTTATAGTAAAAATATGGTATGTTCTTGGATGAAATACCCATTGATTTTGACACATACTTTGTCAAAAACATTATTTCCCCAGAAAGAATACTACTAGTGATAGGAAGATGTAGTCATACTCTTTTCCAAAAGCTGTGCATTAGTGGTACAACTAGCATCGCTGTTGTAAATACCGTATAAGATACTTTTGTTCATCTTATTTGGTTTTGAAAAGAAATATTCAAAAATCTTTGAAATTTAGTGCTTTTTTTTTTCATTACAAACTAGTATTAGGAAATACAAGGAAAGATAACACTGTCACAATTCAAATTTAGTTCTTTTCAATAAATACAAACGCTTCTTTGTGCCCTTGTCAAATTCTTATGATGATTCATTTAATAATAAGGCTTAAGAGCACTCCTCTGGGAAATTAGCAGAACAGTAATTTGACTTTCAAGACTGAAGTACACTGACTCTGCTCTTATGTCCAGTTAATCAAACGTTTGCTTTATATTAGCAGGAGAAGGATCACATCTGTATTGCTCGAATGCCACAGTAGTCTGACATTTTTAGCAGGAAACACTTATTCCTGTCCCTGTGAACAAAGCAGGGTATAAAAGGATTTTTGAGGCTACTTGTAGTACAAAATTTCTTCAGAGGACTAACTTGGCACTGGTCAGTTTCACAGGTATTCATTTCTTCATACTTGGTAGGAACCAGAAAGACACAAACTCCAAAACAGATCATTAATAGTAATTTTAACTATAAAATTGCCCATGGGTTCTGTTTTGTGTTGGTTTTTTTTTAGGGAGGTGGAAGGGGGGGAAGCTCAGGTGGGGTATAACAATAAAAACAGCTAAGCAAGGAGATAACATCCCTGCAAGAAGTGCCCCTTCATAATTAATGTCCAGATTTACTTAGGTTGAGAGAGATGATAGTCTTACTCTTTTAACTGCTAGCCATTCTCTTGGCTTTACGAGGACCTCCACCAAATTAGGGTTCATTTAGTATTCACAAGGATATTGGCCTCTCGGCCTGGGGGTTAAAGAGCCGCACAAGAGATCTGCGTGCAGTCTAGATCTTCACTTTCTGCTGATTTTTTTCTTTTTGTGGTGTTAGCACAACTGTGAGAAGTGCAAGCTGTTCGCTGCAGGAAAATTAAATTCATTTTTATGTAACAACTGGGACTCGACACAGGCAAAACAATTAGCTTTTTTAAGGCTCTGTCAGTTCCAGAACGCATCCTACAAAGGTAATTGTTTGAAGCCTTGATGATACATTCGCTCAATTAATATCCTAGAGTATCCAAGCACATTTCAGATAACGCAGCCTCCTCTGGTCCTCACTGCGCATCATGATGAGTGAAGTTGAGGGTTTTATTCCTATGGCAGAACTGATTTGCAAATACGCTCTACTGGCAATCATTTCTCAAGGTCATTTGGTGAGTAAAGCTCATTCAGGGTACAGCTGATCTCTTACCTGCTCTGTAGGAGTCCACTCTTCAGAAAATCTGCTCCAAGGCCATTAACGTCACGTTAGGTCCCGCTAGCTCTCTGGGAACATAACACAACCCCTCCTTGCACATTGTCACGCCTGCCATCAGCAGTGGTCCTCAAGTGCTGTTCCTTTCACAAAAGAGACGAGATGGCTGAAAAAGCAATGAAATTATAAACTCCCCAGTGCTTATTTTCCCTCTTCTGAAATAGCCTAAAACTGGAGACATACCAGAAAGCCGTAGGAGACATTTGTAATGGACTTCTTGGAGCAGAAATGAGGAATCACATTTCAAAGATGAAATGAAGAAATCTGTCAGTGCAGGACAAGCTGATTAACTTAATGCATCCAGAGTTCTATGGCCTTAATAATAATAAGTCTAAAAAAAAAAAAAAAAGTAATGTAATGTTGGTTATCTGCTTTGCCAATTTTCTTCTAATAACTTACATCCATTTCAAATCAATGATGGGGAAGTCTGCTGTATCCTTTGACCCGAGGACAATTTACTACATTAGAATACAGATTCAAGACCAAACTACTCTGGCTCTGCAGGTATTCCCTTTATTTCTTGTTAGCTCATTACATGACAAAGTAGGTCTGGGCCTGATAAAAGGTTTTGTTGAATTACTACCTCAAAAATAATTAATGAGAGTAACACTACAAAGAAAAGGTAGCACATCTATCAAAATGAGAAGTTGAATAGATCAAGCTACCTCTAGCAAGCTATGGGAATGCTTGGGTGTATTTAATTGACACTTTTCCAAATATCTGAAAAGTAAAGGCTTATTTTCCACAGCCTGGTAGGTCCTAGTGCTGAAATAGAACTTCTGATTTGTCCCTTTAAAAGTTTACAGAAGTTTATTATGGAAGTTTATGAATAAAATTATTATAAAAGTTCATTACAAATATGACTGTACTAACAACTTTTTCACCAAGAACACCACGAAAGAACAGAGAAGAAAAAGCTTATGTTTCAAGATCAGTATATATTAATAGTGGATTTCCTTCTGTTATTGACTTTATGCATTGTAATAAGCTGATTTCTACTTTTCATTAAAGAACTTCACGCGGTAATGCTCACAGTGGACTTCAAGCAAAACAAAACCTGTAATTTACAGTAATAAACAATAACTAAAAGGTAGAGTTCATTTAATTATCATTAGAAACTCAAATCACCTTGCTAAAATGAATTCAGCATCCACTACACAATTTGTGCAACAGCATTCATATAAAAGTTCTACTGTCTTTATTTCTAAGCAATAAGATGTGCAATAAGAATCATACAATGGTTTGGGTTGGAAGGGCCCTTTAAGATGACCTAGCCCCAACCCCCGCTATAGGCAGGGACACCTCCCTCTAGACCAGGTTGCTCACAGCTCCATCCAGCCTGGCCTTGAATGCTTCCAGGGAGGGGGCATCAACAACCTCACTGGGAAACTTGTTTCAGTGTCTCCTTCCCCACACATTAAATATTTTCTTCCTAATATCTAGTCTAAATCTCCCCTTTTCCAGTTTAAAGCCATTTCCCCTCATCCTATTGCTATGTGCCCTAATAAAAAGTCCCTCCCTATCTATCCTGTAGGCCCCCTTCAAGTACTAGAAGGAGTTGGCTGATTCTGTGTTTGTATCCCAGTATAAATTTATCTTCCTGATACAAGAGACAGCAATAAAAATACATAAACAGTATACAAAAGATCCTGTTCCCTCTATTAACCATACATTTCTATTTTCCTGTATTTCCTTAACAATGACTAAATCACGTTAAGCTCCCCAAAACAAAAGAACTTCATAAGTCTCTGGAATTTCCTTGGCAAAAACAAGCATTGTGCTGTTGACCTGCCTGTCTACAAGTCACTCAGTCTACAAAGATGATTTCTGCCACACCGTTCAAATGCTGTTTGGCAATATTTGACAGCCTTACAAAGGAAGAAACGGAGCCAAGTCACAACAGCTACCTCGGCATCCTTCATTTTCACGTTTCAGTAAAACCCAGAGTGATTTTCCGAAGTTTGAAGTTACTGTAGCACAGCACATCAGAACATTACCTGATTTCGTGCAGATGCTGCAGGAAGGCTCCCCAGCCCTACCTCCCCCTCTCCAGGCACCGGCTGCACTGACAGCAGCAAGCTGTGGGGGACCTCTGCTGGATGCCTGCCGTAAAAAAGGATTGTGTTTGGACCTTTTCATGTTTTATATGTGTATGTATATATGTATATATATATATGTTTGTTAATAATTTTTCTAGTTAAAGAAAAAAAAAAGTTCAATTTTCCGCCTTACAAAGGGGAAAAAGAAAGTCGAGAAAACTTCTTGAGCAAATACAAGCTTCAGAATACAACCATACCAGTGGAGATTTGGCATGGTTGTGTCACTTTACAAGGGGTTATACAAGCTGGTTATTCTTAATCAGTCAAGGTTATGAAAAATATAATAGTGAAAGTGCCCATCCAATCCTTTAAATTAATGGCATGCTTTCGTCTACAATTGCTTGTATCATTCTGCTCATCTTTATTTAAATAGAGCAGAACAGAAGATGTTCAAAGAATCAGATGAACTCCAGCTGGTACATTCCTAGCAAAAAGACATGCTGGTGAAATTCAAAAGGAACTTTAATGAAAAGGTAATAGAAGCCCCCATTAATCCTTTGAATGACAATTAAGAAATGGGCTCTCATAAACCAAAACTGTACCACAGATTGTAAAAGGATATTATTAACACAGTACATAGCCAATCTGTAACTTTGTTGCCAAAGGTACCGCAGAAGTTTAAATCAAGTTTATACAATCAATGACAGCATATTTGGTACAAAACAACCTATCTACGTCTGCTGAGATAAAAACTTAGCACTGACAATATATCTTCAATAGGTAAACATCAAATATTTGAAGTCTGCTGTCCAGTAATTCTCTTCTAGGAAGAGTTAGGCACCGCTATCCTATATACTGTTATCCCATGTCCTAATACTAACTGTGGCCCAGCTGCCCAGCCTGCTATCTCTTTCACCTCTGTGTCAGCTTGCAAATGGCAGTGCTGCCTCTCTCTTACACAGCTACTTAAACTAACCTTCAGTATAATAATCTACTTTATTTTAGAGTTGTAGACTTCCAAATCCATAAAGGACTTTTGCCAAATTGTGAAGTTTCTTAAAACTTGCAGATGCGTTCATGAAAATTGCATCCCTAAGGGAAAGAATCTGCTCATAGCATTCACTGAAATGTTGCTTTTAAAGTATATGTTCTTTCCATGTTGTTAGGTAGCACTTCTAAAGTTCTGCTGTTGTAACAATAAATTGCATTAGCTAGTGATGACTGGGTTATTATTTGAACTGGCAGATGAACTGAATGAACAATTTTACAATGAAAGCAGCAAATGCCCATCAAGCATAAAACTGTTCTTCAGGACGTTAGACTTTTATAAAAGGAAACCAATTCTTCTGACTGAAATTGTTGCATTTAAGAGCAGAATTTCTCTGAAGAGTCTGAGAAGGAAATCACTAGCCTGACAAATAGTATTTTACACTCTGAAATTTAAACAGCAGGGGAAAGGAGCAAAACCAGTACATTACTGGGCAATTATAAAGCCTGCATAAAATTGTGTGAAACATAATGGAAGTGGAAATAATTTGACATTTTCTTTCTCTTTGCCCTATAACCTTTATGCTGATTTTCCTATCAGCAGGAACTACTGACAAGTTATCCTCATAGGACTCACAGACAAAACAAAAGCTGAAGAACTTCCTTCCTGTTCCTCCTCCCACACCAAAGGAACAAACAAACAAACATGAAACACTTGTCTTTCAAGTCAAGCAATAGCCTGGCCTTTAAAAAGGCTCTGCATCCATCTCCTGCAGTCAGGCTGCCTGCTGGGAGAGACGGCTCCACTCTGCTTCCTAAGAACTCCTCATGTCTATCATCTAGGAAACATGAGTGGACATAAACTTCCTCCTGTAAAAATCTGGCAATCACTACAACCTGTGAGCAAAACACAGAGAAGGCCTCTCTGAATGGTTTTGATGGGGTGCTGTGACTCTCTGAAGAGAACTATTACAGAAAAACCACCAAATCCACAAGCCATTCTGTATGTGTGTGCTCAACAAGCACTAACAACCTCCATGCTCAATCATCTGCCTTCTGTATTGATTAGTTATGGGACAAACACAGTTACCATAATTATTTATGCCCTATTTACCATTGAGGGAGCCCACAGCTCCTTCTAAGTAAGTTTTGTCTGCAAACTTAGAATGCACTCAGTTCCCACATCTAGATAATTTGTAAAAATACTGAAAAGAACTCGGCCCCTAAAGCGTATCTAAAAGTGCAGCGAGATGCCAGGAATACATTTTTAATTACATATTAGCTTGAATGATCAAAAGGGAGAGCTTCTTTCCATGGACAGGATCTGCTCTGTGCAACATGCCAGAAAAATATCCATCCAGATGTTCCCATGCAAAGTGCCCAGCACCTGAATGGATATAAAAATGTATTCATCACCTCTATTCCTCTCCTTATTCTGCCTCTTCCCAGCAGCGACCTTACGAAGCCATTTATTGCAGTTAGCCAGCAGAAAGAAGTCCAACAACAGCAACAAATTGCTGAGATGAACTGGAAAGCTGAAAAGGAAAGGAGATTAAACTTCTAAACGCATGCAGCCAGGCATAACACTGAAGCATAAGTAAGCAAAGGAATGTTCTTTTGAACTCACTCCAATTCTGCTCTGTTGTAATTTTTATTTGTTTATTTATTTATTAAGAGCATTAGAGACAAGAATGGCAGGGTAATTTAGCTCTTAGATTCCATGTGGTGCCATGCAATAAAGTAGCATCTCCCTGTTCTGGCACTGTTTCTCTATAAACTAATTGAGAGTACAGTACTGCACATGTCTTTTTGATATCCTTCCAATTTCCTCTGGGAAATTAAGGAAAAGTAAATTTAGAAGAAAATCAGAAGGAGACGAACTGCTACCTCTTCTTTTTGCAGCACCAAATTCACTGTCTGACTAATTTATCTGTTTTCCTTTTCTGCTTGTAAAAATGAAATTGTTTCCAGAAGGATCTAGAGGAGGAATATCTGCCTGTATAACAAAGGAAGACAGAGATAGACCAAGTGGCTGGCTTTACCTATCAGGAAAAAGATAAGTGAGAAAATCAAATTAATCGATGTGCATCTATATTTGCCCACATAGTTCATTACAACACTGAGTAACTGATGTAAACTGAGTAAGTTGTGTACTTGGACCAAAGTAGGCACAGAACTTTGTGTTGTGAAGCTTCTAGTTCTGGTTGATAACACAGAAATGAGAAATAAAATAAAAAAAAAAACAATATTTGTACAGTTGATACGTTACATGATACATGTTAGGTCTGGGAGACACTCAGACAAACAAGTTCCTTTCAAGGTAGATCACACAGTGAGTTCTTCTCTTTTTCTGGAGCTCTGAGTCTTATTCTGAATACAGCATTAACTAGCTTATGTGAATACTTACCCTAAGGATCCCATGTCTGATCTAATCTCAGGAAAACCAAAAAAAACACCACCAAAAAAACAACTGGTGCCCAACATCGTTAAGTCCTTTAAGGTTTCTGAAGGACAAAAGAAGAGCTAAATGGTTACACAGCTCAACCACTGATCTGTGGCCACTCCAAAACAGGTATGTGGTTTGCACACACAAGACAACACCACGCTGAATTTTAAGGCTGACAAACTCAAGCTTCAAGCGACATTATGCTACAGCTTCAACTTGGGCAATTTTGATGCATAATAGTTCAACTTCGATTTTTATGGAAGTCAGGGTTACATTTGTTTGCAATGCAGGGAAAATATGCTACCATTTTATTATGTAATAAAGCTGATAAAAATGTGAGTATGGAATTCTGTGGTTTTCAGCACTCTTGATGGACTAGGAACCATGTACACAACGTGTTTTCAGGTAAGTGTTTTCTGAAACTAAATTACCAAGTTCAGTTTAGTTCACACACTTCTCTTCAAACATAAAATAAGCAAGGCATCATGATGAGATTTCCTAATAGGATGAACTTAATACTCTTTATTTTCACCACACCTCTATTTCCATATATGTTACTACAACACAGCAGTTCATTACCCATAGTACAGAACTCCATAACCTAAACACCAAGAAGTTGACATATTTTAGAAGGTCTTTAGTGATAGAAGTATAGAAGAGAGCGAGATGCTTGTATGGAGAAGTATATTAATTTGGCCCAAGATTCAGTTATGTAGCATCCAGCTGTATCTCACCTGGATATACTAACTGCCATAATGCAGCAATTGTTAGCAACATTCTGCATGGCCCCAAAAGGCACCATTCATACCTGTGAATTCACTTTTACAGCTAAAAAAAACCATGCCAATTATTTTTCCTTCAAGTTTCTGGACACGTACAAACCTATTGTGCTGTTTCAGTTAATGTCACTGTGGTTTTAGTTGTTTCTTCTCCTTGGTTTTAATTATCTTTCCCACTCCTACCATCCAGGAACAAAAGACCAGGTAAAAGAAATAGGAAAATGAAACTGTAATTGTATTCCCATAGGAAACACTGTTGCTAGTAGCTGCAATTGGTTTCTTACGATTCCCAAGCCATTTTCAACTACTAGAAAATGCAAACATTATTCGGTTATTTCTGCACAGTTCTAGGTAGTGAAGCTTAATTTTAAAAGTAATGAGGCTTTTCCCTTTCCCTCAAGACAAAGCACTAGAATTATGTTTGCTATGCACGTCATATTACAAGTAATAAAGACCTGAATCCTCAAGAGTTATAACTTGGCTACCGTTTTCCCTACAGAAAGAAAAGCACTGCTAAATCATATTAAAGTTTCACATCAGTGACAGTTTATAAAAGCTCAGCATATGGCTGCTAAGCTTTAAGGAATAGAGGCTCTGTTGTAGTGTTTTGCCTTTTTGTCACTGAAAGTCAAACCGAGAACTTTCAGGTTCCTAGTGTATTCATGCAGAAGATAACTGGTGTGAAGGTTTTTGCCTAAGCTTGCAACTTCATGGGCCATTTTAGACAGAAAACACACATTCTGCAACTTCAGCATGGAGGGAAGTGGCTTCTAGAAGGAAGACTACTCACAGATAATCTGGGGAAGGAGCCATGTTTTGCCAGTTCCTACAAATTAGCTTCCAAGTATAAGCAGCAGTGAGAAAGGGGATTCAGAGTCCTGATTTGAGCAGTAAGCATCAGAGCCTTATTTAATGTCGTTTAACATGAAGATATCACAGTCACACTGAATCATTGGAAAGGACCTCAAGAGCTCAAGTCCAACCCCCCTGCTAGAACAGGTTCCCTACAATAGGTCACACAGATAGTTGTTCAGACAGGCCTTGATTATCTCCATAGAAGGAGACTCAGCAACCTCTCCGGGCAGCCTGTTCTAGTGCTCCGTCACCCTTATCATAAATAGGTTCTTCTGCATGTTAGTATGCAACTTCCTATGTTCAAATTTCAGGCCTTTATTCCTTGTCCTATCACTACACACCACCAAGAAAAGCGTCGTCTCGTTCATTTGCCTCCCACCTTCCTTTAGATATTTATAAACATTAATTAGATCTCCCCTCAGTCTTCTTTTCCTCAGCCTTCCCTCATATGGGAAATGCTCCAGACTTTTTATCATCTTTGTGGTCCTCTGCTGGACACCTTCTAGGAGATCTCTGTCATGTTAAACCAGGGAGACCAGATCTGGACACACTACTCTAAATGTGGCCTTACCAGAGCAGAGTAGAGGGGGAGGATTACCTCCCTCGACCTGTTAGCTCATGGCCAACCTCTTGTCCACCAGAATACCCAGGTTCTTCTCTGCAGAGCTCCCCTCCAGAAGGTCATTCCCAAACCTGTATTGACACACGCAACTACTCCTTCACAGATGCAATATCTTACACTCGCTCTTTTTAAACCTAATCAGGTTCCTCTTTGGCCAACTCTCCAGTCTGACTTGGTCTTGTTGAATAACAAAACAGCCTTCTACTCCATCAGCCACTCCTCCCAGCTTTGTATTATCAGCAAACTTGATGAGGGTGGTCTCTATCCCTTCATTCAGGTTGTTGATGAACCAGACCCGGCACTGATCCCTTGGGGAGCACAGCTAGTTACAGGCATCCAACCAGTTTCTGTGCCACTGATAGCAATGCTGAGCTCTGCCAGTCAGCCAGTTCTCAATCCACTTCACTGTCCACTCATCTATGTCACACTTTCTAAGTTTAATAACAAGGATTTTATGAGAGATAGTGTCAAACACCTTGCTGAAGTCAAGGAACATAACATCCACTGCCCTCCCCCATCTACTCAGCCAGAGATGACATCATAGAAGGCTACCAGGTTGGTCAAGCATGATTTCCCCTTGGTGAATCCATGTTAACTACTCCTGATAACTTCTAATTGCTTGGAGAGGGTATGCAGAACAAGTTGTTCCATCACCTTTCTGGGGATGGAGATTCCCAGATCTTCCTTCTTGCCCTTGAAGACTGAAGTGCTATAGGCTACCCTCCAGTCTTCAGGTAGCTCCCCAGTTCGCCAAGAACTTTTGAAGATGATACAGAGTGGTTCAGCAGCCTCCTCTGCCAGCTCCCTCACCCCACATGGACACATTGCACTGGGGCCCATGGATCTATGTGCACTAATACTAGCTAGATGCTCTCTGACCAGATCCTCCTTAACCAACAGGAAGTCTTCCTTTCCCCTGACACTCTCTCCTACTCCCCAGGGTCTAGGATTCCTGAGGGCTAGTCTTAGCACTGAAGACTGAAGCAAAGCAGGTATTCAGAATCTCTGCCTTCTCAGCATCCCCTGTTACGAGGGCACTCACCTCATTTAGTAGGGGACACACATTTTCCCTAATATTCCTTTCACTGTTGATTCATTCCTTTCTTCTTCCTCGGTGATCAGGCCCTTTTTCCCACATTTCGTTGGCCGCCTTCTTTTCTTTTAGTTGACCCATGAGTTCCTCGCTCATCTACACAGGCCTCCTGCCACCCTTCCCCAACTTCTCACTCGTCAGGATTCTCATCTTGAGCTCAGAATCAGTGATGTTTAAGATCTTCTATGGAAAGCAGTTATACCACCACAAAACTGCTCTAGAACAGCTCTGAAAATACAGAGACAGAATTTCCTCAGGATTTTGTTAACTTCACTTGGTGTTGTTAACCCACCTAGAGCTCACCTAAGATCTTGCCTTTCAGCAGCTTTGGTTTCATACAACAGAAGTGCATTAAACAACAGCCGTTACGATACGGCTGTTATCATGATTATGTGATCACTCTTTAACTAATTGCATTCAGTAATTATTTGGATCACAGTAATTGTTAAGTTTGTATCCCCAGAGTATCTACAATAGGTGAGGGAAGTGAATTTAATTGACAGACTCTGATATCTACACATCTATTTAACCAGGCTAAAATTTGGAAATATTTCATGAGGAGTAATCCAGTCACTACAGTCTTATCTGAAGCTTAACATGCTTCATTTCCTATTTTACATTGTGTCATTCACAAAATAACATCCTATCCTGTGGAAATCCCCATCTATATTTTCTTCTACACAGGGTTACACAAGCTGCAAGTTCTAGATGCTAAGCATACCCACTGAAATGAGTCCAACAAAATGTTTGCTGAACAAAGTGCACTTACTTAACATTATTAAGAAGGACTGATAAAACTAGTCATCCACTTTCTTGAGGGAAAACCTGCCATCAAAACAAGTATTTTTTCCACTAAGGGGCTAAGACTTTTTTTTAAGGAATAAACACATTTGGAGATGGATCTTGGTATGTTTCAGTGATTTTAGAAGCTAGTTCTTCACAATTTGCAGAGGGCAAAATAATTCAGTCTCTGGAAATTACATACTCCAAAGCCTTAAAACAGTCCAAGCTCTTTATTACCTCCTCATACAATACTAATTCCTTTAAACCGACGTTAATGAAATTGTGGAAAAAATAATGGGGAAAAGAATTTAATGGGAAAAAAATCCCACATTAAAAGACTACAGAGATAATCAGATGAATTATTAAGAATGCTTAGTATTTAGCAGGAAATCACATGTCTACAGAGGAAAACAAGGCACTCAGCTAAATCAGTCAAACAATTTAAAAAGATCTAACTTCTGACATCTGTAGGTATATAGTGATACGTCTGAACACATTCACCAGGACTATTCCAACACATTACTCTTGCAGTTTGAAACTCAAAAGTAGTGAGACTATCTAATGAGAAAGAAACATTGTAGGACAAGTTCTCATGGCAATATGGTATAAGGTAATGCTGTTTTTTTTAAGTTACGTGATTTTAAACCGGAAATAACAGAGCTGTATATGAGTAGATACGTATGTTTCAGCTACGCACAATGCTGTGGCACTCCTTTATTGCAGCAAAGAGAAAGTCTATTCTAAGTTAAAAGAAAAAAAACAAAAAAAGGTGAAAATATCAGTATGAACAATAAATCAGAAATTGTATGTAAGCATGCTAGAGGAGCTGCTGAAAGCCTCATCAGATCTTATAAGTTATACTTATTTCCATGAATCTCAGCTAAAACAGAATTGCCAGAGTTACCTCACCTAAAATATTATACACCATATTCATATAACAGCCTGGGTTGCAGCAGGTACAGGACCTAAAGTGAAGGAGATTTAAAGAAAAAAGAAGGAAAGAGATCACTCAGAACCAGCAACAGATGTGACTACATAATTATCTACTGCCAGTCAAAATAATGAGATTTCCATCATTTCACATTTCTGTGGGAGACAGAAAAATGGGAAATTAGTGTGTTAATTCAGTAACTATTTTCTTAATTGCCCCAAATTTCTCATGTTTCCATTCCTATTGCATGTACAGTGAAAATATCCAGAAAAGATCTTATAAGTTTATTGGGCAGCAAACTCAACTCACTATGGAAGACGTAAAAAAGTTAAAATATCTTCAGCTTCTTTTTATTATCTTAATTTGCGTTGCAATTATACAATGTAACAACAACACATTTTCATGGTTAGGAGGAGGAATTCTTCAGGCTAGACAGAAGCTTAAGAAGAGTCAGAAGTGGCTGGTGCTCTAAGATGCAAGCAAGCTCTCCAGATATATCTGACCACATAATTGTGTATCATTCTTGTAATTGAGCATTAACTCAAAGCAATAATTAAATACTCTCTTGCAGTGTGACTGAAATTGGTCCTGAAGGGAATCTTCAAAAATAAGTATCTAGCATATGTGATTTGATTTTCTTTGCTAAAGATACCATGCTATCCAGTGGTAACATGTTACACAACTACTCCATAGTCTCATTTCAGGTTCTTCCTCCTAAGCAAGTTCTAAACTTCAATGACTATATGTCCAACATCTTGAAACTCAAAATCTTCACAGAGCATGTGGCTGCTATGTTATCAGGAGCTTTCCAAGTATATGGAACAATTGGTCTATCTGAAACATTTCCATTTTACCATCTGTTCATTTTCCTAGTATTTTAAATATCCTATATTCTGTTCAGAATTTTAAACCATCTGCAAGCATATAGTGCACCAGGAAAGTCTTAAAATTACATGAACCCAGAAGGTTATATCTAAAGGACTAAGTGTCTTCTGCTTCTTTCATTAGTGACAGAATCCATGAGGAAGAGCTTGAGTATAATCAGGAAGGAGAGAAGGGTGAGAAAAAAAACAAACCAGAATTTAGGAAAATGAAAATTAACAAACACAGAAATAGCTAGCATGAAACATAAAAATGCCTGCTATGCTCCATTAATTAATTTTTTCTTGCATAGAATAGTTTAGAAATAGTTATAAACCATAAAGGAAATTGTAAATTACTTACATTTTTCCAGTTTACCAGCAGAGAAGGTTGACAATCTGCAAACTGTAGATTTGGGCTTGGAATTGATAGATATTTAAATTAAAAGCATTAACCTGGCATAATGAAAAGAAAATGGCACTGGATCTATGAAATCAGGATGCAGCACACCTTGGCTAAGTCTTAGACCTAAAGAACACATCCTCAGATTTCCTTCAGCTCAGTTTATGAACTATGACAATGCTGAGCTTGGTGTTAACTAATTTCTCCTCCAAAGAGTGGAATTAAGGATAATCTAGGCTATGCGTCAGTTCTAGAGACTTTCTCATTCTTACTAAATTTCTCTGTTTTTAAACCATCTCAAAAACAATAGCACACCAACTTCCTCTATACCTTCACTGCTGTGAGCAGAGCTGAACTTGCCATATGCAGAAGGAAATTGTCATTTCTAAGAGAATATCATTCAGCAGAGAGTGGCAAGAAATAACCATTAAGTGAAAGAACAGCAGTAACAGCAACTATTAAAAAAAAAAAAAAAGATAGTGATGTATTCACTATTGTGCCTACAGCTTTTACTCATCAAGTGGTAACAGCACATACAAAAATCACAACTGTAAAACACACCATCCAACAACAAAGTAACCAGTAACCCCATTACTGGAAGCGTATCTTACTAATTTTCTATGTCCATTGTATTCCTTGGTATCACTGATTACCCTGAACATAATCTAGAGACTCTACATGTGCCTTTTCACCAGAAGTCTACTACAAAGTATGCCTACCATATACTTCAGGCTAAGACAAGCAAAGCTGAAGCTATATCTGACAGTGAGCTCTTCCCTCACTGTCATGCCCATTACCTTTATTATCTTTTAAACCCAGCTATTAACCTTCACTTGATTCCCTTGAACTCAGGAAGCCTGCATTTTACTAAAACTATGCTAACCGCAGTTCTAACCTTCCTCCATTTTAAGTAATGTAGTAATAACACTGTACGTGAGATTTTGCAAGAAAACTCAGAAATCAGTTTAACTCATTTGTCAATTCATGCACAGCATCACACTAAAACAGTGTCTCCTTCTCAGAACTGTGTATTTTAATCTTTGAAGTAGCATACTGCAGAACTGCTTTATAACAGGTAACATGTTACTCTGTAGTAACCAGAATTTGATACCAAGTTGTATGGGATCTGCTGAGTCACGGCCTGAAGCTCTGATTCATCACCTGAGGCGAGCCGTAAGTCAGCCCTGGGAGCACAGGTGAAGGCAATTCACAAAACCTGTGCTGCTGGAAGGGGTGAAGCCTGGCTGCACCTCTCCTAGACCTATTTAAGAGCTGGCTACCAGCTGGGTATTGACAAATTGTCAAATTTGAATTCAAGTATTCCTTGTAAGTCTGGAACAAGGCCATCAAATCAGAAGCATCACCACCCAAGGGTGATCTCAGCACAGTCAGTGGCAAAAGACCAGCTCGTTAAGTGCAATCAACACATCGCGTGTGCCTTCCTTAACACTCCCTCCCTCCCCCTCAACCTCCCCCCTTTAGAATTTAAGGTTAGGTAGGACGAATCCGAGTACTAGGAAGCTCATCTCAGCTCCCAGCTGCACCTTCCAGCCTCCGGAACCTCGTGCTCGCTGCTCAGCCGCCCGCCCGGATCCCTCTGGCGGGAGCACCGTGTGGACGGCGGCCGCGGCGGGAAGGCGTTCGCCATGGTGCGTGGCGGGACGGCAGGGTGGCGGGGTGGGAGGCGGTACCCCCGGCTGCCGACCGCTAAGCACCGAGGGGTCTTTTCATTTCTTTTCAGCCCAAATTGCCAAAAACCAAAGGAGGGAAGCAAGAGAAGAAAGCCGTCCATCCGTACAGCAGGAAAGCTGCCCAGCTCGCGAGGGAAGCGCACAAAAAGGACAAGAAAGAAAAGTAAGTGCTGTGTAACCTCACGTACACGCTGACGTACTGCGTGTGTGGTGAAAAGAGACTGCTGCGGTAAAGGTTGGCTATCCAAAGGCCGGCGTAGCACTGCTGGGCCACGTGAAACGATCGCATGCACAAAATCTTCCGTATGTAGTTCAACTACTTCATTTTTGGATTTTAAGCAAGGTGTTCGGATTGCGAGTAAGCGTTTTGCTTATTATAGTCTGAATGGCGTCGTGCTAGTGACAGCAAACGAGGCTTAATCACCTGGCTTGACTTTACTCCAAGTTTTACTTGGGTTTACTTTTACTTACCAGCTTCTTGTGCTGAATTCATTTAAAGTAACCTCATTGGTATCTGCCCCACCCAACAGGAGCTTCTACATGAATCTAGTATTTAGCTCCTTTTCGATGATGTTTCATGGCAAGTTCACTTTTCTTTTAGTTTTCCATCCCCCCCTTCTGCAGAATGAGAAGATAGCTAGACAGAACTTGCCTTCCATTTTCACTCTGTCACAGCTCCAATGCACAGACCTACTCGTTAAACATGGATATGCTGCTGTTGTTTGTTTAGAAAGCTACTGAAGTGAACTTCAGGCATTTTCTGTCAAAGTGCAGTTTGGAAGGAGCATTGCACTGGGAGTTCCTGGTACAGTTAAAATGTTCCTCAGAGACTGTGCAACCTCTACTGCTGGGGATGAATATACAGCTTAACACAGAGCAAACTTGTACCTTTTTGCACCTGGGAAGAGGCCGTTTATAAGGACAACTGTCTCACACAGCCTCAGCAGAGCTGCTGTGAGAGTTTACAAGCAGCACACGTAGAAATTCCTGGAGTTTTTTAGCATGCAAGAGGCTTTCCCTGCTGCTTTATAATTCTCATGCAGTCTGACTACTGGTTTTAACTGTATGCTATTAGTTACTGATCATAACTGTTTTCTGTAGTGCTAAATTGACTACATCATCCCTTAAATATTTCTTCTTGCCACTTAGAGAGCTTAGTCATGAAAGATAACCAAATCATATTTGATTTTTCATTGCTAATGTCTACATCTTCATTAAAAGCAAAAATATACTGTATAATCAAAGAATATTAGAATGTTATAATCACAAAATAAACCAAGAGAGTTAGGTAAAGCAGACTACGATAACAAAAGAGAATAAACAGAAGGCTTACCCCTATCCTGGGCTCACTCGCAGAACTCCAGCAGAGGCAGTCTCCAGAAAAGAACCTTCCTGACTAGTACTCAGCTCTTAAATAGGTCTAGGAGGGGTGCAGCCAGGCTCCACCCCTTCCTGCAGCACAGGTGAATTGCCTTCACCTGTGCTCCTCTGGCTGACTCATGGCTCGCCTCAGGTAATCAGAGGTTCAGGCCTTGACTCAGCAGATCCCATACACTCCATCCCTTCACAGCCTGAACTAGTGATCAGGTTAACTAAAGGGTGAGCTTTCCCTAATACAGAGATCCAATATATTGCGATGCTTATACAATTTTTCATTGCAACACGTGTTGGTACATTTCAAGACGAGTCATGATCAGTGAATGTCCATATTCTTCTATGGGCCAGTGCTCGACGATGTAACTGGAGGCATGAGGTCCTGAGGTGCAGGTCCGTTCTATGTTCCATCAGTCCCATGCAGACCATCACCGGGTGTTGTACGTGATATGACAGCAATGCTGGAATGCTTGATGGCATTTTGTTCTTTCTGGTGATCCTGAAGGCTCACAGACTCACGGGGAATAACACAGATGTTTCAGAGATACCAGGAGGGGAAGGTCTGCTCTCCAGGGCAAGATACAGGCCGTATTTCTATCCGGGGTCAACACTTCCGCCTGTACTGGAGTATGTCCTGGCCGCCTGTACCACACCTTCTGGCCAGATATCTGCAGCTGCATAACGATATCAGGCACCAAAGGAGGTGTCCTGGTCTGCCGCAGGGACATGATGGGGGTCCCTTTAGCAATAAAGATCGGAGTGTTGACCACAATATCACTAGGCCATGTACCTATTACTCGGGGGACTACTGAGCCTCCCACCTCCAACAATCTCCCCAAGGTGCAAGTAGGCCACACCACTTGGGTCCTACCTGCACCTTCCAGGGCCATTTTATTTTATGCGTACCCAGATCTAAATTCTCAGGGGCAGGGAGCAGAATATTATTTTCATAATCAATCTGGGGTCTTACCTGATGATTAGTGCATGTAATTTGGATCCTAAGCAGGGTGGCCCATGTCGTCTACAACATTCTCAGGCACTGGGTCTGACGTCTCGAGGTCTTTCATTCAGGTCCCGCAGGGTTTCATACAGAATCACAGAATCACAGAATTGTAGGGGTTGGAAGGGACCTCCTGAGATCATCGAGTCCAACCCCCCTGCCAAAGCAGGTTCCCTACACCAGGTAGCACAGGTAGGCATCCAGGCAGGTCTTGAACATCTCCAGAGAAGGAGACTCCACCACCTCCCTGGGCAGCCTGTTCCAGTGCACATACAGTCTTTTCGTCCACCCCTACAGGGACTGGGAGTCTGTCTTCAGGGCAGCCTTAAGAATACCGTTATAACGTTTGATGAGGCCTGCCCCCGTTGGATTATATGGCAGGTGGAATCGCCATTTGATGTTATTTTCTTCTGCCCAGCGCTGTATCGTTGCACCAGTAAAACGAGTCCCTTGGTCGCTCTCAATGACTTGAGGTGTCCCGTAGGCAGACATCAGTTTAGTGAGTGCCTTGATGTTATGTGCCTGGTTTGCTCTCAGTACTGGATAGGCCTGCAGTAGCCCACTTGCAGGTCAGGGCGTATCTTACCCCCTCGGAGTGAGGAAGGGGCCCGATGTAATCCACCTGCCATTGCTGGAGAGGATTGTGTCCTCTAGTAAGGTGAACTGTTGTTTCGGGCAACGATCTCGGTTTCATCTTGGAGCAAGCGTTGCAATCCTGGCATGCCTGGACGATATCAGATAGTTGTATGGGCAGTGCCCATGCTTTAGCAGCTGCCCACGTTGTCTTTCGTGCAGCATGCCGTAGCTTCTGATGTAAACAGCGGGCGATGTTCTCAGATGGTGAATTCTCAATCCATCGAACTCGGGCCAGCGTGTTGGCTTCATCGTTTCCTGGTGACTGTAGGGGCTGATGACCAGAAACGTGGTAGACACGTACAGTCCTGTGTTTGACCGTATTCCATATATCTAACCACATGTCTTTGCCCCAGATCGGTCGTGAGTGGATAGTCCACTCCTGGGTGGCCCACTGTGCAATCCAGAGTGAGCCCCCGGTACACAGCCCAGCTATCTGTGCAGATGTTCAGGATGCCATCGCCAGGTTCCTTGGTTATAACCATCCACACGGCTCGCAGTTCTGCCCGTTGGCTGCTCTGACCATCCCCCTCATCGAACCAGATTGTCTCGGTGGAAGGATGGTATGCTATTGCTCTCCACTTGCTCGGGTTGCCCTTGCTGGACCCATCTGTGTACCAGGCATCTTCAGGGATAGGATATTTTCCCTCCTGAACGGGACTCTTCTCTGGTGGAGCGACCAGTATTTCTTTTGGTGCATCACTGTGATACGTCACTGGGCCTAGGATCTTCTGCAGTTCTTCTTTCAAGGGTGATGAAGACAGACTGCTCCTTTGGCTGAGATAGGCGACCCACCGTGCCACTGTTTGTGCTTGGGCCACCCCTGTCTTAGGAAGGTGGGTCAGATCTTTCACTCACCCCTGAATTGGCAGAGTGGTCTTGACTATAACATCAGCCATTTGAGTTATTGGTTCTACTGCCTGTAATGCTGAATAGGCAGCCAATAACTGTTTTTCAATCATACTGTATCTTTCTTCTGCTCCGTGCCAAACCTGAGACCAGAAACCAGTGGGGTTCCAAACAGAACTCTGGCGTTGCCACAGGCCCCAACCAAAGCTGTCTTGAGTAACATGAACGTCCAACTCGGCTGGGAGGGTAGGATCGAATATACCCAATGCCTGAGCTTGTTTAACTGCAAGTTTCACTTGTTGGAAAGCATCCTGTTCAGTTTTCCCCCAGTCCCATAGCTGCCCCTTTTTTTGAGTCTGTATAGTGGCCTTAACAGCTGTGCTAGGTGGACATACAAAGGAATGCCAGTAACCTAATATACCTAGAAACTCTTGCAGCTACTTCGATGTTGTAGGGACTGGGAATGCCTGAACCTTATCTATGACAGCACTGGGTAGCACTTCGCTCTTTCCTGACCACACCACCCCCAGGAATTTTACAGACAGGCCCAAACCTTGCACCTTTTGGGGATTTATAGCCCATCCCCTCTGTTGTAAATAGGTGGTTAATGAATCTGCCGCCTGTCCTGCTGCCTCCAGTGAGTTGGATGTCATCAGGAAATCATCAATATAATGATATAGGTTAACATCATCAGGTTTTCTCCAACCAGCCAGGTCACGCGCCACTAGATTGTGACAGTACGTTGGTGAATGCACGTACCCCTGTGGCAGGACCTGAAAGGTCCACTGCCTGCCTCCCCACGTAAACGCAAACTGATCTTGCGATGCCTCAGCAATTGGGATACTGAAGAATGCATTTGCTAGATCTAGGACACAATGATAGGTTTTTATCTCCCTACTCAATGTGTTCATTAGGGAGGCAATATTGGGTACGGCCGCATGAATAGGCGGTGTGACCTTATTTAATTCTCTGCAATCTACTGTCATCCTCCATGTGCCATCCGACTTTCGCACTGGCCATATGGGGGAATTATATGGGCTGTGTGCAGGTCTTACAATGCCCACTTTTTCTAATTCCTGCACCATCCTTGATATTTCATCTTGCCCACCCGGGAGTCTGTACTGTCTCACGTTAGTAATCTGGCACAGTTTCAGCAGGCAAACAGGCCCATGTTTCGCATGGCCTCTTATTATTGCCTACACCGCCCGGATACTGATACAACTTTGTTGAAGTCTGAACTCTCCCACAGTTGCCTGGAAAGCCAGACCCCATAGAATATCTGTGCCCAGGATATATTCTTGGACTGGGGCAATAGACACCTTGTACTCCCGGGGTGGGAGACGCCCAAACCCCAGTTTTAACCATGTTTGGGTGACAGGAATCGTCTGTCCCATCACTCTGTCCCCATTAAATTTTGTCAGATCTCCGTAGATAATTGATGTTTCCGCTCCCATGTCCACTAACGCCATAACTTTCTGAATATTTTTTCAGGACCAATAAATCGTTAATTCTACATTCACACGGACCAAATGACGTAAAACACCCCAAATGATGTCACATGCATCTAAGATGACGTCATACACGCCCAGTTCACAGATATAATTCTGGAGGTCCTCCATGGAGGACCACATCCCTGTATGTAGAGGTATATCCGATTTATTCAGCCATACCATACCACAGGCCGCCATTAACCATTCTATTATAGAACTGTTTTCATCAAGGTATTGATTACCCACATATAACCTCTGTCTGAGAGCAGGATGGACAGTCATGGTGGCCAGCTTGGCTATTTCTGGGTTATTCACCAAGACACTTTCTGCTTCAGAATCCCACAGTCTTAATAACCAAGCCAGCACACTTTCTCTAGGTTTCTGCTGAAATCACTGTACTCAATCCATTAATTCTTTTGCCATGTATGGCCGGGCCGTTACATGTCAATGAGTCTGGGCAGGGGGCCACTGATCAAGCGGCACCCCTGCTGGTGGGTCCTGCACCATTTTTGTTTTCTGAGTTATGACAGGACGGACTTCTAATCGGTCAGAATTGGATATTCAAGATCTAATTTGGATTTTTTATTTTCCTGATCAACAAAGTCTGTTGATTCAGGAGTCCGGTCACTGTTGATTGAAATGCTATGAACTTGGCCTATGGGAAGATGTAGAATTGGCCTCTTCCCTGTTAATACACCAAGTTCTTGCTCTAGTTTTTCAATACGGTCTTTCAAAAGTTGATTTTCATTCTCTGAAGTATTATTTCTGCATTATTCAAGCCACTTAATAGTGGCCATGCCACAGTGGAGGCAGCCAGTTGTCTTTCTTTAGTAATCAGCACATCCTTGCTAAGTCCCTGAAAGTAATCTGCCATGCGATATGGGGAGATATTGCCCGTAATGCATAAGGGACCCCATTTTTCAATGGTAACCACTAGCTCATAGTAGGGGGATCCCACAAATCCTGGGATCTGCCCTGGAATCATTTTCTCTAGAGGAGTATCATTTTCCCCCTTAACCCATTTATAGAAATTCCAAAGAAAAGACATGATGTAAATTTTAGTATGTTTGGCCTGCCTGACTCACCAAGTGTATAATCAAAGAATATTAGGATGTTATAATCACAAAATAAACAAGAGAGTTAAGCAAAGCAGACTATGATAACAAAAGAGAATAAACAGAAAGCTTACCCCTATCCTGGGCTCACTTACAAAACTCCAGCAGAGACAATTTCCAGAAAAGATCCTTCCCCCCTGTAGCCAGCTCTTCAATAGGTCTAGGAATTGCCTTCACCTGTACTCCTCTGGCTAACTCATTGCTCGCCTCAGGTGATCCATCAGAGATTCAGGCCCTGACTGAGTAGTTCCCATACACATACACAAAAACAGTGTGTTAAGGTTATATTGATTATTCATTGTGACATGACACACTTAAATCAGAAAAAGATTCGATCATGTGGGCAGAATTATATTAGTGTAGATACCCATACTGACAAATTCTTAAGTGCTTCTTTTGTTTCCTTTTGTAACAGAAAGAAGCTAATTATAGTAAGCAACCCACCTGGAATAGCAGTTTCCCATTTGGTTTACCATTTAGTTTTCTTCATGGAAAAGTTGCCTTTGTAAATGTGATTGCTTTTTAAGAAGGAACTTTACACAAAGGAAGTAAAATTATTTATAAAAGTAACAGCACAGTTAGCCTTTCTGTTTCTTTAAAGTGTAGCAGAAGGAGCTGGTCATGGCAGCAGTATTCTTCCAAGTGAAACAAACAGACCTCTTCTAATGTGTGTAATGGATTAACCTGAGGAAAAGCACCTTTTTATGGAAAGCCATTAAGTACTGGCTGCTCAGCAGGCTAATTAAGGGTGTGCTTCAAACAACCTAGTGAAAAAACAGCTGCTTCCTCTTTAATTCTGTGAGGGATCAGTGAAACCTACTGTCTTCACAGAATGTCTCAGTTTAAGATTAGACAATGTAGAGCACTGTCTTCTGCTTTAAGCTCTCTTTGTTTTGAATGTTAAAAGCTTTTTTTTAATAAGCAGACATGCTCAACAGTTTGAGGATACAGATTCTGTCTTAGGCTCTGTTTCTTGATTTCTGCCTCTTCTTTTCCAAGCTTTCTTAGTATTTCAGGCACAGGTTCTTTAGTCTGATGGTAATTGATACAATCCTTTGTTCCTCACACAGAAACTATCCTGCTAAAAGTAATGTGTCAACCTGGACCATCCAAAGCTTATTGTGATAGCAAAGTGTTCTATAAATTGTGTCCAAACCAATTAATTACCCATTGTTATCTGCGCATCAAATTTCAGTATTACAGTGTGACACTGGAGAAGAAGGAAGGCAAAATTCTTTAAGTTACAGAAGTCTTTCATAGCATGTCATCCAAATAGTCTTCAATGCAATCATTCTCAATGAAATATGACAGAATTACACCTTTTTCTTCCCTGTGTTGCTCTTCACACAGTACCTACTAAACCTCAAGAAAACCTTTAATCATCCTTTTCCATAATGTCTAAATGTATGATTTACATTTTTATTTCAGTTGGAGTCAAGAGCTTGCTGCAAGGTTGAACCCCTGCCCTTATCCTCTCTTTCCCTTGAGTAAAAGATGTTACTCACTGTGTGGAAGGAGATGAGGAACTATCTTTGCCTTGCCTTATTTGATTAGCTTCCTTGCAAACACTGGTGTTTTCTAGCAGGCACTGAGGTAATGCTCTTAGGAAAAGTACAGCGAGGCAGTATCTGATCATATCTTCTAGGATTTCTCAGACTGAGATAAGTTGTTTACTCCTTAATAAAGAAGGCTTTTCTTGCCAGAAAATAAGCTTGATTACGTACATAATTGCCTAGATAAGTGATCCATTGACCACTGCAGGTACAAATGGTTGTAAACCACAAATAGATGGTGTTATGATTTTAAAGAGAGAGCTTTTCTTGATGGCATTGTAGTTTTCTCCATGGCAACTCGTTGCAGATGTGCTTGGCTTACTTTGTTGCTATGCCAGATTCACAGCTGGGACTGCTGGTGTGCAGCTCCGCTGCGTGGGAATACAAATCCTTTCCGTGCACACTGTGACCTGTCAAAACTCCATGCTGTGTGCTGTAAGCCCTCCATGGGCTATCAACCATAATTATCTTGAAGAAATCTTCTACAGCAGAGTTTGAAAGCTGGCTTCTAATCTTAATCTTTTCCCTTTGTTTTTACCAGTCTCATCCAGGTCTGTCCTTTCACCCTGATGTCATTTCTGCTTAAACATTATATTTCTTTAGCCAACCAGCTTTTTGCAGGTATGATAACACTTATCCTGCTTGTCTGTCTTCTGTAGCTTTCTACACTAAAAATTCTTATCCAAGATGCTGTGGCATCTGTAACAACAGAAAAAAAGCAGCTTTCCTTTAATGTGTTAGTGAAAATCTCAGCAACTTGGACACACATTGGTTTTTATGTGGCTTTCAGTATCACTTCAGAGAATGAAATGAAAACTACTTGAAAAGTCTATTTATTTTAATAATGTAGGTTAATGGCCATGTGACCCATGTATGTTTGTTTCTAGAAAGTAGGACTTTCTCTTTTGATCTGAATATTTTTTTAACAGGTGAGATGCTTTTTTGTCCTGTAAGCTACTTCAGTTAACTGTGAAATGCTCATTAGATTCTACAGAGTACAAAAGCAAACAGCTTTGAAGTGTCTTGAACTTTGACAGTTGTTCTTTCAAAATATATCCTTTATCTTTTTATTCTTGAGCCATTTTATTACATAACAGACAAAAAAAGCCTTAATAATATCACAAGTCCTTGAATATAGACAGTGAACATGCACATATATTTTTTAATACTTATCCCAACTATCAATTCAATTTCTTTCTGGAAATGAAGTGAAATTGAACAGCATTCCTTGCTGCAAAATGAGTTAAGAGCTCCCTGTTACAGAACTTGTAGTCCCTGAGAACTTCTCAATAGGACTGGAGTTGATCCCCAACTGAATTGTGCACACGCATCCTATAGGATGCAGAAGACTTTGTTATCCCACCACAGACTGAGGTGGGATAATCTGGAAAATACTTTCAGATTTTCTTCATAGTTCTTATTAATAAAAAAAAAAAACTTGATTTCATTTTTTTAACATACAAACTTTTCACATAAATGTTTACTGTTCACTAAGCACTAACTTTAATTATTTAAAGTTAATTAAATAGTAACATGATAGTTTGTTCTTCTACATTTGGCAGATATTTGTTTGCCATTTTACCTTGACTTTCATCTAAATATTTTCCTTTTGAAGAAGGAAAATGAAGAAAACTATTTGCACTTCACTCCTTCCTTGCTAACATGTTTGTTTTGCTCCATTAGGTTGAAGACTGAGAAAGCTTTACGTCTGAGTATTATTGGTGAGCAGAAACTTTTATTACCAAATACATTACACAACTTTCTATGATAAATTTTTGTTACTTTATGTAACTTTATAGCTATTCCAACTGGAGTGTCTTTATGATCTGACTCTGTAAGTGTAGAATAGACTTTGTAGTCTTTGTAGCTGAAATACCTGATGTTCTCAGAAGTAGTACGTACAGGAGATGAAATAGGATTTTTGACAAAAGGTTAGGCTTTACAGAAAGATTACATAAAGATTAAGCTTGTTTATAATGGGTCGGTGTAAGCCAACCATCTGCTTTTGAATCTGTATTATCTGTATGCTTTTGAATCTACATGGAGACAATTGCTATAAATGTTTGTGAAAGAAGATTATAGATATAGATAAATGGACATGCTGTGCTCTGAAGTAAATACAAGACTTCCAAGACACAATATGAAGTACTTCTTTCCTTTTTAATTCAGTCTGTTTAAAAACTGTGGTAACTGGAACTCTTGTTCAGCCTTTGTTCTGTTGTGATTTCTTCTTTGTTTTCCTTATTTGCCATCTTAAGTAATTAAACCATTTTATTGGTTATCTATTATTTTAGACTCTCACTTCCAGTATTTTACATTAAAGCATCAAAACACTTTTCCATAAGGAAGACAATATTTCTATTATAGCTGCCTTCATTCCCAGCCAGATATTTATGATGCCATTCAGGTTCTTGAAGGGATAAAAGACATTGAGTTTATTTCAGTAACTTTGAAGAACTTCAGTCTTTCCTGGTGCTACCATGATGATATAATCAACATTAACTTCATTCCCATAGGAGAAAAACTGCAATGGTTCCAGAGTCACCTTGACCCCAATAAAACTGAATACACAAAGAAGGAAGCATGTGAACTAATTGAAGAGTAAGTCTGGGTGTTAAAAGAGCACTGAAGAACTTGATATGCCATTAAAAATAATGTTTCTAAATAAGATCTCTGTAGTGACTTAGGTGTTCCTTTCTGTGTAAGCCTGTTAGTAATACCAAGTAGCTAATTTTATTAAAATTGAAGGTTGTTCTGTACTGAAATGTATACATCTTCCAATATGCATTGAAATTGCTGAAGTGAGCCTTGTGTTTTTATTAAAGCATGCCCCTGCTTTTGCAGCGTGTGGACAACTAATGATCTGGAGAGGTATTATAATGGTCTGAGTTTGCTAGTTGGGTTTCATTGCACCAATGTAATTGTACTTCTTAATCCTTTTATTTCTTTGCTGAGAAGACAAAAAAGTGTCCTGAATACTGATTTATTTAGGAAATATCAAAATTGGGTTTGGCTAGAGCTCAGCTTTGTGCATATGTACATGTGGTCTGCCACCATTTTGTTTTTATACCTGCAAGCATAATGACCTGTATGTATTAAGAATTTGCATTGTATCAATTTCCTTTCAGGAGCTCTGAAATACTTTCTATGCTGGTCAACACTTGTGATACTGCGAAGGCAATACCACCTTATTTTTTGGATCCATTTTTAACTGTTTGAATGTTTACACAGTGATGACATTGCAAAGAAGAACTTCAGCAGTTAAAGCTTAGTGGTTATCCAGAGCAGATCAGTTATGATAACGTGAAAATTTCATTCAAACTGTTTGAACAAAAAAGCAAATTAAAGAAAGAAAAACACAACGCCTTTCTGAAAGCAGCAGATGATTCAAACGTAGTTCTAAATGGAACTTCCAGCTTGTAGATTAAAGTTATTTTTATTAGATTTGATGAGCTGTATCTGACTCATTTTGAAAATACGATTTGCAAAACATCTTCTTAGATTGTCCAAGTAATTGTTCTGCAAAAAGTTGCCTCTAGCATAAAGGATTGTATTTCTTTCAGGTATATGGAACGGTTCAGTGCCGAGTTGGAGCAGATTGAGTTACGAAACAGTATTAAGGGTAGACAGGGAAGACAGCATGGATCAAGGGAAGCTGTCATCAAGCAGACCATGGAACGTGAAAGACTGCTCTATGAAGGCTATGGGATAGGTACGTAAAAGCTTTAGTGATAATCCTGTGGTCATACCTCTCTACCAACTAACAAGGCCAAAAGTAAAATTTGTAAGTATGACGTTTTTCACTCCTCAGAGGAGTTAACTATTTGTGGAGTACCTTACAGAGAAGTTGGGCAGGGAGAGGAAGGGCAGGATAAAGAAGCTGCTGGGGGGGGGAGAGAAGGATGAGAGAGATCTGACATATTTCTACTACTTTAATTGACATTTAATTGTATTGTATCTTTAGTACAGGTAAGTAAAATGTATTTTTGAAGTGCAAGTGGCATTTAACATACCAGTCTCAAATACATATTATGTGTATATAGTGATCCAGCATGCTTGAATCTTCATTTTATGCTAAGACTTTTTATATTAAAAATGCATTTCAGTGCATATTTTAGTGTGCATTGGTGTGAAGACTGTTTTCCCATATGGGGAATAAAGTGTTTTCCTCTGCAAATTAATTAGGTTTTGGGTGGGGTTGTGCCAATGAAATCTATATACATGGCTTGCTTTAACACTTCTTCAATAATGTGCAAACTTACCATTAGGGTTAATCCTGTGACCCAGCTTGCACCTTTTCACCAAAGCAGACCAGTGGCATGAGGAACTTCAGCAGTTTGATATGATGAGAGAGTGGGCTTTAGGGTCTGTGAACTTGAAGACAACCAAAGCCTCCACAAACTCACGAGCCAAAAGCTCATGAGCTTCAGGGAGAGGCCTATCATTCCTCTAAATTCAAGGTGTGCTCTATGTGGGAAAATGATTGCATTAAAAATTGTACTTCTGATATATTTCCAAAGCTTGAATACTTCTGGAGTATTCCTATTAGAATTCAGGCAGTGCTGGAGGATATGTTGGACTGTTATGACACTGCAAACAATTTTACAGGCACAGGTGATGTTTACCAAGTAGGATAAACACACTGCCCCTCTTATTCTCAAGTAGAGGCTCTGTGCTTCCTTTAACTTATAGGAGGTGGTGTTGGAGGGAGTATGTGAGAAGGCCCTTGTAATTAACCTCTGAATAATCAAACGCAAGAATTGTGAAGCTTTCAAATTAAGCATTACTAAAGAGAGCTAGCAGTGAGAGCCCAGCTGAAAGCAGTCTCAGACTTAGCATTTACATTGGCCATCATCACAAGTTTGAATAAAAGCGTAATGCCAGTTATTCTTATTGACTTCTGTGTTATCACAGGTCATCCTTTGGCAGTGTAGTATCTGGTTAAGTCTTCTGAGATCAGCTGGGAAGCAGTCATGCAAAAACCACAACACAAACATTTCCTCAGAAGAGGCCTAGAGTTTCCCTTAAGAAGGAATAAATGCATTGTGAAAGTATTTTGTCTTACAGGAGAGGGCATGCAGGTGCAGACTGCTTGTGAGTGAGAAATGCAAGTTTAAGAACTAGATAGCTGGAACTGGGCTGAAAGGAAGCATCAGTAAGCTGGTTAAGTAAGGAAGAAAAGATAATGAAATTAAAAAAAAAAAAAAGCAAAGAGCTTATAGTCAAGTACAGAATAGTACTGAAACTTGTGATTTGCATTATTTCTTTAACAAGCAAGGATGTTAGAGGCAAGTGATAAACTTTGCTTTAATGATAAAGTAGTGTTCAAAGTCAGTCAGTCCAGCTAGTGAAAGTAAGTCGGGGAAAAAGTGACAAATCAAAATTGTTGAGATACAAAGGACAGCCAAGTTTTGATGGTGTGTCATATTTCCCTTTCCACTTTATTTTACCAATAAAGTAAATGAGTATGTCTCAAAATATTAAAAGTGTTGTGTAGTACACTTTGCCATCAGAGAGGGATTCAGAAATACCTGTATGACTTCATGCCTAATGGAAAACCATACTGTTTACTTGGAAGACAGAGAAAGTCATAGGAAAATAGATGCTATGAATGTTATCAAATGGCTCAGATATTCCATTTTTCCTTTGTTGCCTTGTGGAAAGCTGACAAAACAAGTAAAACTAGACAAAGAGATCAAATGCACAAGCACAACATAAAAATAAAGAAGAATCCAGAAGCAAAGCAAAATTGGAGGTTATTATAGTATTAGTAAGTAAAGCATTCAGAGAGCATAGTGCAACTTCATATATTAAATACGCTCTCAAATTATTCATTATTTGTTATGACAGCTGCTGCAGGTTTGGCTCTCTGTCTAGGGTAGTATTCACTCACAGACAATAGTTGCTGCTAAAGACTGTAATTACAGATTGGGGATAAATGGGAATCAGCTGGAAACTGCTTTTATGCTTCTGAGCAATTATTGTCACTGAAAGCTGTAACGTGAGGGGCTTTTACAACTGTATTTAAGTTTTTACACCCGTTCCTGAACTCAGTTGTTGTAGATGCACGTTTGCTCTGAACAAGCTACATGATACGAATTGTTTATGTTGAAGAAATGATCATAGAAATTGATGTATGTATCAGATATGTGTAAATGGAGAAGCAATTATTTTACTGGCTGTTTACAAAAGTGGAGGACATCCAAAAGCATAGTAAGTCTTAGTCTGGGAAAAAAAAAAGGGTATCTACACAGGGAGCATTCAGTCTGAAAGGTTGTTCTGTTAGCAGTTCCTTATCACTCCCTTATTCCTTAAATACATCTGCATCAGTTGTACTGCCATCTTGCTCCTAATGTATCATCATTTGTGTCTCATCATTTGTGTCAGATCTGGTCTTATGTGTTTTTTGGAAAGCTACTGAAAGGGAATCCTAAATCATGTGACGTAGGCTTGGAACTCAGAATAGTACACTTTCTGTTGGAAAGCATCATAATTGTTTCCTCTGAAGATTGTACATTTTTTATTATTTGTTTCCATTTAACTGGCATGTTCTTACAGTAGCACAGTGTATGTTCTGGGGAAGAACAGCCTTTGAAGCTTAATGTACCACTTTTATTAGTCTATTCTTGAAACTTCAGGATGTAAGGATATTGATTTTGATTTAAATGAAAGCTGTATCACTTGCATGTATCTGCTAGTATAGCTACAACACTCACAGACAATCATTATCATGGACAGCAATTACACTACAAATTCCACTCATAAAGAAAAGCAGGGATGTATTTATATAAATATAATACAGTGTTTTGACAAAACTTAATTATAAATAAGCCAGCTTCTTAAGAAGATTTGAGATGACTAAATACACTTATTTATTGTGTAGAGGATGAGGTTCAGAGCAGTGAAGTTTGCAGTAGACTCCTTTACTTTCTAAACTCCTTCAAAGAACAGAAACAACAAGCCTAGGTGCAGCTAGATCCAATCCCAAACTTAATCAGTGTTTTATGTGTAAGGGATCACATGTGCACAGTCAATCTAAGCTATAATCTTAGCAAAGCTGTCGAAGTTCAAAATAAACTCTTAATCACTATGGATCAGCAAGATGTCTTGATACTGAGGTATAAGGTTTGTGATCATCCATCTAGCTTAATGACAGTATTATCAGTCCTGTTGCTCACAGTCTTCCTGTTGAGAGGCCAAGCCAAAGGAGGAAGCTGAGGGGAAAGCATGCCACATTATACATAGGCTGCTTATATTCTCTGTCAAGAGCAGTGATGTTTTAGTTCCTTTGAGATTTAGGTAAATCTCTTGTGCAGCTCTTTGTTTTTGGTGAGGGAAATAGTGCTATGAAAAACAATGATGTTTTTATGAACAATGTGCTTCTAGAAGGACATGAAATATTTCAGGAGACTGTCACAGAACGTGATTCCACTTGGTAAAAAGTAGTGCTGTGAGGCACTCTGGCAGTGGGATTGCATCCTACACCTGCTTTTTCCCTGGTTCTGTTTTAGAAAGTCTCCAGTTCCTGCCTGTGCACAGAGGCAGGATTGTTCAGACCCACAGCTGAGAGCTTGCACTGCTGGTGCTCATAGGAACTAAAAGTAATCTGTTCTGATGCTTCTTCATCCAGTCAACTATAAAGGGGTTGATTTGCCAATATTTCTCAAAAGCTCTGTTACAAATTAAGCTCAGTTCCTTGTCTTGAAATGGTGTTAAGGAGTATCGTCTTTGTGACAAAACTTGAGAGCTAGCACAGTTTGTTCTTCCTCAGATGAAAATCAGTTAAGAGTATCTGAGAGTGTCAGAAATGTGGGGAAAAAATACATTTTTCACTGCTGTTTCATTGCAGCAAATAAGTTGCTGAACACTTCATCTTAGAAATGCCAGATGCTATCTGTTACCTGAAATACTTCCTTCATTTCTTTTCCACTAGCTCTTATGCTCTGTTTCTCCATCTGCCATTTTTTTTTCCATTTTTATCTCAGTAAACACGCTCTTGTGACTTAAGGTTTTTAAAGCAAATTAGGTTCAGAAATGACAGCAGAAACCAAAGGAGTTCCTTTGCTTTGCCTTACTCAGCTGTGATTGCTGTCACTATACCTGTTTATCAAGAAACTGTCTGCAAAAGTCAAAGTAATAAGTATCAAGAATTGTTGCATGTATTATTAGTCCTCAGCTGACTTTATAACCCAATGTAAAGGGAAAAAATATTCTTCTGAATTGCAAAGCCTATCTGGCCACGAAGATAAGAGGTAGGTATCATCACTCTACATTCTGTAGCAAAACCATCTATAATCCTGCATTGATAGCATCATCTGATTTATTTTTGTAATGCCCAAGAACACTGATAGATGAACAAATGCAAAACTGTTCAGGGCTTGCTCAAGGACAGTGTAAGATGTACTAAAATCTTATATTTTTAAGAGCTAAAATGAAGTGGATTCAATATTTCAGAGGTAGCAAGCAGACTTTCTTCTTGCAGGCTGTGAAATCTACAGTATAAAATATTGTCTGTTAACAATGTATTTTAACTATATGATTTATTTTACATTAAAAAAACCCCACAAAACTAAGGCTTCTAAATCTCTATAATTAGTGATGATATTAAACATGGGTTGTATGTAATATTTTGGACTTAACCAGGAACAGAATGGCACTGAATCAAAGCAAAGCAGTGTAGGCCTTCTAGGTAAAATTTTGCATGAGTTACAAACAACACATCTGGTAGGAACATTATGGATTCCCAGGGAGCAAAAAATAATCGGTGCCAAAAGTAACTGTGCTTCTTGCCTTTTTTTTTGCTACCAAAGGTAATAAAGATTTGCAGTCAGTATATTTCACTCAAATTAGGTTTGGGAAAGAGATTTCATCTTTATGAAAATTTCCAGTCTAAAATTTAAACTACTGATGTACATTTCTATTTTACTTAGAGGAACATCAATTCATGAGAAGAGATGAGTGTCAACATTCTTTCTAAATATTACATTGCATGTAGGGCAGCATTTGACAGTCATTTCAGCAGCAGCAACAAGCTTCCCTGTAGCAAATGTTGAGAAGCACGTTGAAGCACTGGTGAGATTTACTCACTCAGACTGATGGCACTTCCCTCAGTCCATTACTGATCTGTCTTGCTTGCAGTGGTGACTTAAGTGCTTTGAAATTGTTTTTCTATAGATGTTTCAAAATACTTACAGAAGCCTTAGTGCTCACTAATTAGCAGTGATGCTTGTTTATTCAGGCCACTTCTGAATGTTTTCACAGTCAGTTCTGCTGAGTGGAATTATCTTTTTATTATGAATAAATGAATAAATGTCTGTTTAAAAACAACCCACAGCTTGATCTTGGTTGAGGATGCTAGGAACTCTGTGAAAACAAATAGTAACTTAATTATTTTTCTGGTTTATTCATTGGCCTTTTTTTTTTTTAAACACAAACAAAAAATGCTTCACTGTTTCTCAGATATGTGACTTAAGAGAAGCTGAAGCATCCTCTTTTTTATAACTTGTTAGAATTGAATTCTCAGTGTTTGGTACATTTGAGTTCTGGAGTAGTTCATAAGTATAATTTCACTTCTGCTGAGAGGTCTTCCTAGAAAAACACATAAATAGGAGCTTTCTAGTATGACTCCTCATGCTCTGAAATACTGTGTTCAGCCCTTACTTCACTCTTCTTTCTTTGAAATGGGACTTGCTTGAATAATGTAGCACGTCTAATAGCATTTAATTTCACTCCCATTAGAAATCCCAGACATTGTGAACAGCAAGCACCTTAAATTTTTCAGGTAAGTTCTTTGTAATCTCACTACTAAATCTGTTTGTGCAAAACACTGTTTGAATTTGACCTATTGTATGTCTTTTTTCTTAACAAATAATATATGCAGACTGCTAAAGAATTTGTCATTTGCAAAGCCAGATGAGGTGTTGCTAATTCTGCACTTCTTAGCTGTTGCAGCCTAAGTGTTAATGACAGCTAATCAGTAAGATATTGCAAGGGTTAGAAAGTTCCAACAGTTAGAGTTTTATTTCTGTAACTGAAATATTTCTTTTTGGCTATACTCAGAGAATGTTTTTTGTCAAAATGAGACCTCTGGCTGCTCTGTTTATTCACACACAGCTGACTTTTTGTACTTGGATATCTGATGATCATGTTGTTTTATTAGCTTGGTAGAGGCAAGCCAAAGATATCTGCATTATAATTGGCAAATTCTCTCTTTGCCCTTCAGAAAAAGCAAGCATCCTATTAACTGAATACAGGACTTGTGATATTTAAATGACCCCCTCCTCTTTTATACAGCCTTTAGAAGTAATATACTTCCCATGTGAACTAACATTTACTACCATTTTGTGTCTCCACAAAGTCAGTCACAGAATCACATAATGATTTGGGTTGGAAGGGACCTTAAACATCATCCAGTTCCAGCTCCACTGCCATGGGCAGTGATGCATTGGATCTGTTTGCCTAAAATCATACAAAATGTTAACAGTCATAAATCAGAATAAAGCACTTCATGTACCTGTGATATTAACTTTGCAGTGAACTTCTCCAAGCCGCTCTTCCACTGCTTAAAAGACCAGGGGTTTAATATGTTAAACCTACAAACAGTTGCCCTAAAGTAACTGAGGAGAGAAATAGGCTTTGGGAATGAAGTGAATTATTTGATTGCTGCTTTTTCTGTCCAGAGTGTCAAATCTGAAATTACCTAGTTCTTCACAAAGAAATTACAGCTGCTGTAGTGTACAAGATGTGGTAAACACATGGATGCTTGGTCATACTGCAGTTGTGATGATAACATAATGCAGAAAAGCAGCCTCACTGGAGAGGCTCCTCACTTAAGAGCAGCCTCACTTCAGGAAAAAAAGGTGAACTAATGCTGCTACTCTTTCCTACTACTTCTATTGCTTGTTGTTTTTCATGACTTTTTTTTCTTTCTTTAAGGGAGTGGGATGGTGATCTGAAGAAGCTGCCGAACATCAAAATGAGAAAGCTGTCATTTAGGGATGCTGTTTGCATTCACACTGAGGTGTCAGATGTGGAAGCTGAAGAAGAAGTGAATAAAACAGAAGATGTGGCATCATGAAGATTCAGCAGCTGGAACGGCTGAAGGGAATTGTAAGAAACTTATTTCAGTTGTGGAATCAAGAATAAAGCTAGTGTTTGTAATTATATTTGCAAAGGGTTTGCTAATTGCATTTTTGTAAGCTTGCTGTGCACCTGTGCTAAACAGTGAACATTCAGCCAGCATATTATTGGCTTAAAATTTTTGAATATGAATCAAATTCAATATCTTGTGTCCTTATGTCTCATTTTATACCTGCTCTTCAGGATGCAGGTCTCTGAGTCAGCAAACTGTTTATGTCTTGGCAGTCTGACTAATTCAGTGCATCTTCCCTGCTCACTGAGCAGCCAGGATTCAGAAACCCATTGGAAGTACTTTGCAGTGGGAGATCTTTGCCTTTTCCTGGTAGTTGCAAGAATATTTGCATCATTTAGTCTAGCAGTAAGCAGGTACCCAATTAAGCAGTGGGCCCAGCTGGTGACAGCTTTTATTCATCTCTTGTGGAAGTGGTTGGGGTGCCTTTGGGTGATACCAAGTATTTCAGTGTAGCTGTAAGAAACCACAGAAAGGTAAAAAAAAACAACCAAAGAAAAAAGAACCCCTTTTTGTCTATATGGTTTAGTTTCTGTACTTGAGAAGCCTGGAGAAGGGGAATAAGAGAGTCTTGCCTCATGTTACACAGATGAGATAGTTGAATCTTTCCTCTCAGTTTCATAATCCTCCCATGCCTGTGCTCTTAAAGGTGCCTATTAGGGTTTTGTATAGGGATGAGTTTCTTCTCTTAGGTTGAAAATAGGATGAATGCCCTCAGGAGTTCTGTGTTCTTATGCTGTTTCTTAAAAAAGAAAGCAGTTGCTGCTAACAGCTGGATTGAGAAACATTCCTGTGAAGTTCTTTGTTCTTATGAATTTGCTGTAGGGAATACCTTGAAATGCTGTTTAACTTGTAGGGTTTATAAATTGTAATGCTAAAATCCTCAGTTATAATGCTTAAAATAGTTGGCAGGGTTTTTTTCTGGTTAGGTTATTTTATGGAAGACTTCTTTCTTAATTCAGTCAGGTACTGCTTTACCACTTTTCTCTTTCTTAACTGTGACCTGCAAAGCTGTAATTGTTAAAACTCAAATTTCTTTAAATATCAGGGCTCAAATTCAACATAAACAAATTCATACAAAGAGTAGTACGTTAACACAGAAGCTAGCTTGTATGTAAGAACTCATTTTTTTTTCTTCAAAGGAATTGTACTTTTTAATTTGTTACACTGAAATTTGCAGCATCCTTCCTTAGGTATGCTTTCATTCCTGACAGCCTTGGGGAGCTAAGATTTCTCTGAGGAACTGGATGAATTCCATTCACATCTTTTCAGTAGCAGCAGAGCTGTTGGGTTCTGATTCTAGAGCTGAACATATTGATGGTCTTGGCTGGAAAAAACTAGCTGGCTTTGGTTCCAGTAGCAATTGGATTTTGGTTCACATACACTAAGCAAATAGCCATCAGCTGTTGATTTAAGAAATGAAAGAGAAAATAATACCCTTCTCAGGGATGGTTTCTAGTGGTGGACTGAAAGCTCTTTAGTGTCAGAAACACACAATTGATTTGATGGAAGTGCTCACCATGGCTTTTTCAGTCTGATGTACACTGACATTTCTGAAGGGATGAGACTACAAACATTTCAGCTGTGGAAAAACAAGCCTGCAGTTAAGCAGTTAGCCTGGCTTGTTACTGTATTTTCACTTTTTTCCCCTCTACCAAAGCACATGCTGATCCTTTGTGGCATGTCAGTATGTGCAGTGGGATGCTACAAGCCAAGAAGGCAACAAAGGCAATAGATACAAACCATTTTCTAAGCCATTCCTTGGTAGTTCAAGAAATATACTTGAGAATTACGTGATGCATGAATCTTTTAGTTTTGTTTTTTACTTTAGTGGGGTAGCACTTCCATGCATCTCTGTAATGACAATGCCATATGGGAAGACAGAATCTGGAATCCAAAAGTGGTGAACTCCAACTTAAAAAAGAATCACACAATCACAGAACTGTAGGGGTTGGAAGGGACCTCTAGAGATCATCGAGACCAACGAAAGAAAAAGCCTAACAGATGTAGAAGAGTAATAAAAAAGGATTTATTCATTTTTCTCAGCAGAAAAGAAGTTCCTAGCGCAGTTTTCTAGTTAAGGGCAAAGAGCTGCACTTCTTAATATCAGATCAGCTGGTTTGATCTTAAGTGATGTATCAGTACCAGCATGCATCACCTTTCTCTTTTCCTTTGCTGATGAGTTGTTCTGCAATTCAAGCTGTTGTCTTAAGTGCAGCTGGAAAGACTTAGTGCAACTTTCCTAATAATGAAACTCTAAAACCCAGCTGACTATGGAGACTTCCTGCAGTAGTCCAGCAATCGAATTCCCTAAAGCTTAACTGCTCAAATGGCAAATACAGACCTGTTGTCTTAAAAGTAACAGTTCAGTGTGCAACAAGTTACCTGTTACAAATGAAAAATAAATTTAGTAGACCAAAATGCTGTTATTGCTTTAAAAAGTCATTTTCTAGACAGATTAGAGGAAGGCAGCAGCATTCTATTGGTCTAACTACATTCACATGTAGTCAACCAAGACAGCAACATGCGGATTTAAATATTTACCAAGCAGCAGTACCTCTTCCTGGGTCACAAAATGGTCATTAGTTCTTACCCACAGATTTTTAATGAAGTATTCTTTTCCCCAACCCTGCAGCTCTAGAAATGTGCTAGCGACCCAAGAGGCAAAGTAGCACTTGAGGAACAGTCACTAAAGCTTTTTGCCAGAACTTCAAGTGATTTTTCTCTTTTGACCGCTGCTTTCTTTTGGGTCTCCTGCAAGCAGCAGTCCTGCTTCTGAATCCTAGTAAGGTTTTTTTTGTTTATTTTTAATAAAACCATTGAAAATGTTGTTACTTCACTTTTCACATGTGTTGTTTGTGAACTATCATCAAGTTTTGCACAGCACACTCATTGCCTCCCAGTCATGGACATATATAGATAAAATGGCCTTTGATTCATTCTAACCTTATTTCCTCAAATAATACATTGCATAGGATCTAATGGCTATATTAGCAATGCAACAATTCTGCTTGATAAAATAGCATTAAACTAGAAGCCTCTAAAGAAATCAGAACAGTTAATCCTCGTGTCAATCAGGTGGGACAGTTTCCCACACACCTCTCAAGGCAGGCTATCCATTGCTAAAATAAGACTTGATTTAGCTAACACACTTACTTAATGATGATGATAATCTTCTGTCTTCTTTGTTTGGAATAGTGTTCATTGTTATTTATATATAAACAACATGAAAACACAACAAGCATATGTATGTATGTTTATGTGTGTGTGTATATGTGTGTGTATATATATATACATATAATAATCTTATAGCTGTTGACAAACGACAGAATGTTCTGTAATTCCATTAATGTAGGTTGTGAAGATGGGTTTCTCCTAGGGCCCCCTCCAGCAGATCTGTAACCTTTTCTGTTCTCAGCCACGGTGTTAAAATTGATCTGAGGTTATTTTCTGAGCACAGTATCACACGTAGTGGTTGTGTGGTACAAAGTGAGCTGCTTTTTCAGTGCTTTTGGATCAATTTCATAAGAATAGCCTCGATATTTTATTGGGGGAGTAAGTACCATCTAGCATCCTTCTTCGTGTGTAAAGAGAGCAAACTGAACAGAAAAGTAAGGTGTTCCTGAGCCAGAGATTCTAACTCTTGTGTGCAAAGCAAAAAGTTGTGGCAGGCTTATACCCATAGATTCTAATAATAAACATGGTTGTATTTTTGTATACGTTGACATAGAAGTATATTTTTATTACTAGTATATTTTTGGTTATGCTTGTCCTTCAATTTTATATCTTATAGAGAGTCACGAACCCACACTTGATTTAGTGTCAGGGCACCTTTAACAAAATGACCAATCTGTTGGCCTTGGATGTGGGGAATATAATTAGTTAGAACACTTCTCCTGTGTTTTGACTGCATCTGTAGCAGCCATACGATGACCTATTCCAGCAAAAACACTGAAGATTCAAAGCTTAGCCCACCTCCTTCCTAACAATGATCTGTGGCAGGTGGATGCAGTCCTCTTCAGCATACAGATCATTTAGCTTGGCTAGAACTGTTTACTGAGTTACAGAGGTATAAATAATTTAAGTTTCTAATGTTTGTCCCACCTGTTTGTAAGAGTTTATTGCGATGGACATTACAGAATCACATACCTCTGTTCATTCCAAAGCACTGTGCTCCTAGGAAGATATTCATCCTCCTACCCTTGCTTGCTCTGTCCATTTGCTACAGCTCTAGAAACAACTGACTACGTTGTTGAAGCCTGCTCTTATATATCTTATCCCTTCGCAGTCTTCCTTCCCCTTTGCAAGTTAAACCATCATTCTTTTCAAATGGCTTTGTACAGCACGGTGTTTTTCTGAGCGTTCTGCCCAACTGTGATACCCATAACTGGGCATCCAGCAGATTCATCAGTACTGTGTGCAGCTGATTATATTGCTCACCTTTCTTGCCAGGGTGTCGTGCTGCCAAATTCGTGTCCTGTCCCACATGCGCTGCCCTCTAAAACAAACTGACAAACGTAGAATACTGCAGAAATTTGGATCATTTGTTTAATACAAATACATTTTTTTTTTCACAACAATAAGCAGATACATTACTTTTGTTTCCCTTACTTTCTGTCTTTCAGTACACATTCCCCCACAAAAAACACACATTTTTTTTCTTTTGCAAAAGAGAGGGAGTCGAACAAGTAACACAAACTTGTAGTTCCAAATATTATACACAGTAAAATACTTTCATCATAAAGTCTCATCACATTATTAGAAATTAGAAGTGGTTTGTCTTGGTGATGGGGAACTTACTATTTCTTCCTACACAATAAAAATAAGCACTGCTTTCAATAAAGCAGTGTGTGAATGGCACAGTTGGACTCGTTGATCATCTTCGTAATGCTAGTGACAGTCAAAAATGGTATATCTATGCCAGGTTGAAATAAACTTCATAATGCTTGTATCTTAAGCCAAGAGAAGAAACGTGCATGTCCACAGATTAAAAGTATCTTGTTTAAATTTGAGCTCTCACACCAGATTACTTCCACCTACCTTCATTGCAGCTTCACTTAAACAGAATGCAGATTAGGCTCTTCTCAGTAATGGCAGCTTGGAGCAAGGTTCAGCCCTTGGAGGATTGTAGCCAAGCTAAATTCCACTGCTGGGGTGTTTGTTTGCCTGAGACGTACAGTGGCTACACAGGTAGCTTGATACTGATCTGTATTTGGTATTTCATTTGATTAAAAGCAAAACAACAAAAAAACCAGGATGCTGTTTTTGCAGCTTAGAAAGCTGCCCTTTTTGCGAGACAGAAAGCTCACTGGTTGGTAAGCAGCTGGCTAGCATCTGAATTCATGCACCACCATGACTCATGCAGACCTGCATCTAAGGCATGTTGCTGTGGGCAGCTCCTTGCCCTCTCAAAAGAGGTCTCACCCTGCTACAGAAACAAATTCCAACCCAGCATGAAATCCCTGAAAGCAGAAGGAAAAGGAAATGCATGGGCTAATACTGTAATGCTTAACAGAGTTTAAACACTGCATCAAAGCTGCTGTAATCTCTCTTGCTGCTGCACACTGCAGCAGCCAGTGTCTTTTTCTGCTGCTATTCCTGCTGGCCAATAAATATTTCAAAGGGAGAGGAGGAATTTCAACCAAAGCCTTCCTCCATTCTTACACTTAACTGTAAGCTCATTTGCACAAATACTTGAGTGCCAAATGGTGTTTCGAAGCTGTCAGTATAAAATGGCTTTGCAAGCTGTTCTGTTGCTGACTCTACAGCATGTTTAAAATAAATTAATTAAAAGGAGCAGTAATCTCATTGGATGGAAGAGATCTGCTTGCAGAAGCCTCAAGTATTTATTTGTCTTTAATTTGAATGTTATGCTTGTTCAAGAACAGAACAATGAATGAGTCTCTGGTAAGCTGTCAAAATATGGGGTACTTTCAATGGGGTGATGACAGTTCAGCAGGTTAAGGAACAAGCTGCCTGAAATAGCGAGGTCACTGCCTGTTAGATGACAGCAGCACATCATCCAGTACTTACATAACAATGCTTTTTTTTCTTGTCAACCAACTTTGCTGTGATTCATCGCGTTTAATTGTAGACATAATTCCAAATGTGCAGATGCATCTACTGATTTTAAGTGTCTGACTTGCTTCAGGTATCATGAGATTTACATTTTAGCACGTAGATACGCGCTATTAGAAAACCACCTTAAGCATGTGCAGTTATGAGGCAGTCCTTGGTACTTGTCATGGTTTCCTACAGACCTTGTAAAGTTTTCTCTGCAGTTGTAAACAGAAATTATTTGGGTACTCACTTATCTGATTTCAAGTGGCAGCTGTTAGAGTTTGTGCCCTGTCTAGCCAGATGGCACTTAGTCACAGCCAGACTACACAAGTGATTCTAAAAGAGGAATACAATGCTCTGAGAAGAATAAATTCTCACTAATACTGCCATTTCCTGTGGTCCCTGAGATGTAAGCCATTAAACACAGTCACAAAGGAACACCTAACAATGAATTTCAGTACAGTTTAGGCCCAGCACCCTTCCTATTTGGGAGAATGTGATGATTCTGTTATTTAACTGGAGATGTTTGAACTTGTAAAGAGGAAATTTACTATTAGAAACTGCAAGGCTTCTGTAGCAGACTAGTGCATGGCAAATACAGCTAATTCCTCTTGTGAATGAACCTGTGCTTTCTTACTTTCTTTATTCTGCTTCTTTATTTGCCCGTTTGCTTTTCTTGCTTAGCTAAATACCAAAAGAACTCAAACCTTTAAACATTACTTTTTAAATATATGTAAGTTCAAACTGTAGGCTTGTCTAAGCCAACACATAACTACTCCAAGTCAGTCCTTGCTGTCCTGTCCTGATGGCAAACATCACTGATATGAGAAGCAAATCACAAAATGTGTTCTTTATGCAGTTCAGCCTGTTAGACACAATATTACATCTACATTCATTTTACCTACTGCACCATTTAATGCTATCTGCACTTCATTCTTACATGAGAATGCTCAAAACATGAAATTAACAACTGAACTGTTGAATATCTAACATTTCAAGTTTACCTGTACAGAGAGAAACCAGTGGTTTATTTCTGCAGTCAGGAAGATAAAAACTAACTTTTCAGAACAGGGGAATAAGAGCTAACATTCCTTTAAGACACCTGCTTATACCCTTTCCTGTGTAGCTCTCTGTATCACGAATCTTACAAGCTTGAGATGAAAAATACTTTCCATCTTCCCGGTGTAATCCTTTCTCAGACCTCTGCCAATAGCAATTTCTATGGTTTTGCATGCATTTTTAATTTATAGTTTTGCCTCAAAACTTCATATATCCTATTTAGGAAAAAAAAAAAAATAAATTCACTCTTACAAAATAAAATAAACAGCTGAGCTGCCGCTCTAAATGCATGATCTACTATTTTTCTCCTTCCTGTTTTGCTGCTTTGCTGACAGCTGCAGTTACATATCTGTAGCCTATGGAGACATGAGTTCATACTGGCTGGAACTGCCTACTTGTCAAAAATTCAGGCATATTCAGAAACAGTGCTGCCCTTCAAATGTTTCACATATCCTCAGTTGACACAGCTGCCCAAACACGCAGGCTCCAATGGAGTCACACAAACATCTGTTACTTCATAGGGAGTGCACACTGCAGTACAGCTCTTCAGCTCTCCTAATGCATATCTCTTGTCTGGTACACTTTTGAAGTGCATCTTTAGGAAGGTAAATAGCAAATACAACTTTCAGTAGTAAACAGGTGAAAGGTTTGGTTTTGTTTCCTGTAAACAAAATGGTTATAGCAGATCTGTGTCTACTAGCCCAGCCATCCAATCTTCTTTTGTTAAAAAAAATAATAATAATCTCATCACATGAGTTTGGCATTGTCTGTTAAACCTGTTCTCTATTGCACTTTCTACACTTCCACTGTCACTACACTCGCTGACTAGTTGAGAAACTACTTCACAAATGGTCACATTCCATACAGTAACAAGTTGCTTTGCTGGATCCATTTTCCTCATGGGGATTTGTGTTTTGTGTTTTTACTCAAAAAATGCACAGTCCTTTCTACTCTCTTTCAGCATTTGTAGTGTAGAAAACACTATGCCTTATTCTGCAAGGAAGAAACAGTGCTGTCTCTGTCAAACTGGCATGACCTCAGATGTCATTTCTTCAGCTGCCAGCTGAGAGTTTGTACCTGTCTGTGCTACTGGCACCACCACGGCATCCTTGACATCCGAGCTGTGAGTGCACGAAGAGTTCTTCTCCTCCAGTTTTTTGGCCGTGTCTGGGCAGTTCTGAACAAAGATCACTCTGTTGTAGGCTTTCAGCCTGCGCCACAGCTGAACATAAACCTTACACTGCACGTACATGAAGACGAGGCCTCCTGTGAATCCGATGGCCACCACCACGAGTTTTGTCCAAAACGGCCATTCGAGGACACCTCGGAAACAAAACATGTATTACCACCTTTAGTGCACATCAAGTACTCAATGTCAGTGACATGTGTTAAAAGAAGCCAGTTGTAAGCACTCCCAAATACAAACATGCTCCTGTTCTCCATAGGTACAGGGACAGACAAGAACCTACACCCGCTTCTGATCTCTACAATTTGGCCAAATAAGACCAAATCATGATCACAAGAGAGGTTCTAATGCTTGATACAGCCATACCAAACAAACCCCAACCATTTTAGCCCCATATGTTTCCTTAACCAAAAATAAAAGTACCACAACCGAACCCACTGTACCCCCAGAAATACTATGCACATCTTCACCAACTGTTATTTGCATATAATCCTAGAAACATGGCAGTGTTACAGTATCTGGAAAGCCAACATTTACAATGTCCCAATTCTAGCTTTAGTCTGAAGCCAGAGTATAGTAAAAAAAACACAGTGGAAAGAACTCAATTTCTTGATCCAATGTTTTTGCCTACCTTTCTTTCTTACTATTCTGTTTGTACAACCCCCAGAATTCACCACTGTCAAAAGGAATTTCTGTTCCTGTGCAGTAAAACTTTACAGTTTTGGTTTTATCTGTTATTATTTTTGCCTTAATCTTTATCAGATCAATTACACTGAATAAACGGGAATCACACTGACACTTGCAGAAAAAAAAAAATTGAAGGATGCTGACACTAAAGAGCTAGAGACAAAAGCATTTGTCTTTGGATCTGATACGAAAAATGTTAACAGGATCTGCACTGACCTAAATGTGATCTTATGATTTTAACAGAATGAACTCCTGTTGCCTTAAGAACAGCCTTCCACTCATTAATTCATATCACTGCATCTGCTTTTGTCAGACATTCCGTAGCATAATGTAAAGGAACAGCTACTTTCCTTCCATTGCACACTGCCTCATCACATTAAAGATGTGCTCAGCACACTATACATGAGGGTTAAGACTTCTGTATCAGTGCTTCAGCTGTCAGTCTTTGAGCAGCCTGCCACACAGCAACAAAATGCTATGGAATACTGGAGGGAGGATTCAGCCTCTACTGCCATATCGCCAACATCCTCCTCTGACGTTGTGGGCCAGCATAATAAATCAGGAGGTAATACTTTTGGATCAGCCTTCATGTAATACCTCTACTTAATTAGTGTATTAACTGATGGCGTTGGCCAATTAATTTTTGAAATTTGCAGCAAAATGGAAGCATGCAAAGCCAATGTAAATCACTGTGTCTCGCTAATCACACACTCTCTTTAGTTCAACTTGACATGGAAAAATCTATTGAGGTTTGTTGAATTTGCTAATTAAATCTGTTTCTGGGAAAAATAGAATGACCAAAGCGCTATTTGCTAAGGTAGCATATCCAACTGTCAGTTTTTTCCTTTTGGGAAAAACATCTTTAATAAATGCTTTTAAAAAACACCATCTCCTTCCTGTTCTCATAACAATGAAAACAGCACGGTCTGCATCTAAGACCTGTCAGTGGCTTATGACATTTGGAACCAGCAAGCCATTGCTGCAGTGTTGAACACAAAATGCAGAAGATGAATAAACAGCTCAGCTTTCCTGTAGAGCCTGTTCCACGCTGCAGCAGTAAGGATGTGCTTGCTGGCTGCTTCTTACGTGCTAGCACAGGATGCATCGTCTTTTGCTTAAGCCAGAGCATGGCATAGTGAATTGCACACCTCTGCATTCCAAGATTGCCACATTTTCAAAGATTTGAGCTTTATTAGAAGAGACAAAGCTCAGCTAAGCCCAAGCCAGTTTCTTCAAGCAGAGCAAATTTATCTGAAACTCGATTCCCTAGCATTGGTGCCTTATTAGTTCTAGAATACTTAAGATATATACTTAAAATTGCCATTCCACAGACCAGTGACAGGTTTGCCAATTCAGAGGCTTATACTTTTATTTATTTGCATTTGTAAAGAGGAAAGTAAAGCTTAAATATTATTTGAGATGAACACTTGAACAAGGAATTTTAGACTTATGCAATATTAGCAATACTACTGCTGGTCGGGGCTGTAAGTTTTTCCCCTCCTCAACACAGTTAAAATTCTTTTCCTCCAGTGTTGTGTCTTTTCCCCAGCATTTCCACAGAAGCAGAGATGATGAAAGGAGAGAAAAGCAAACTGCACATCTCTCTCCCCGCTCATTACACACATTTGGGTCTGTAGAAATTCTTTTTTCCCTCCCAGCAAGCAAGTTCATGGGCAGGAGAGCTCTCTTCACCAACACTTGTTTTTGTGTGCTGTAACTAGCTCTCAGGCATCTCTTTGTTCATTTTTTAGTGTGGAGAATCATCCATAAACATCTGGCAAACACCGAGTTCCATCCATGTTGTGAATACTTTCTGAGCCTACCAAGATTCATTACTGCAATTCTCACACATTTTAATTCATACTGGCTGATCAGTTGTGTAAATTCAGCTCATCCAAAGCCCGTACTTCCCTCCTTTTGAACAAATGGGATGGTTGAGTTCTACTAGTAAGAACTACAAAGCCATTCCTAGTCCTGTCCTCAGGGCATTAGAAAAATGACGAACCAAGACTTTGAATCATGTATTTATCTGCTACTTGTTACTTATTTTTCTTGCATATCATCAGGAGTATCAAATATTTACCTAACAAGGCAGGCAAAAAACTCTGCCTGTTTTACTTTCCCTGTAACTAGAGAGTGCAGCACAGATCTTTGTCCCTCTACTGTCTAATTCTTAAAGTCAATTCAGAACAAAAAAAAAAAGAGAAGTTTTTAATCAACCTCCTCATATTTAAGACTGAATCTGAGATTGAACAGACTAAGACTTAAATCAAGTGTGGACTAGAAATAGAAAGCAGTAGATCACAATATAATCTCCACACACAAGGAAGTGCAGTCCAAACTGTAACCTATTTATGTTAAACATGCACTTTTAAGTGTAAATTCTACAACCAGCCTATTTCCTTTCTAAATACGTGATATATCTTTTATTTTAACTTCTCTGAATTTGTACACAGTGAATTAGAACGCGACTGACTGCCATGTGACCAAACTTCAGACTGAGGAACAGGAGAGTTCTGCCATCTCAGCGTGGCAGGCAGAAGAGTATTTGAGTGTCACTAGCAGGGGTAGCACTGCATGGGACATCCCAGAAAGGCAGGAGTGCTGAACTGGGAACGTGTCTTCACAAGGGTAAGTTACTGCTGCTCAGGCAAAGGGCTGTGTTTTGTAAATGTCTTCAATTGGAATCTTCCAACTAGAGGAAGAAGAGTACAGGCTAGCATCGTGACTCCTGTCAGACCTTGCAGGCCTCATAGTAAATGCTTCTCAGAAATTAAATCAGGTAGCTAATTCTCTTTTTTTTCTTTTTTCCCCTTGACATGTTCAATTCTATCAACTTACCTGAATGTTTCGGGGCAATAAATCAGTGTTCCGAGTTCTGAATTTCAGAATTCAAACTGTTATAAAACCTGTAAGCTAAAGCTAATGAAAGGAGCACTTTGTTTCTGCATAGTTAATCTGCTACAAAACACACCAGCTGAATAATCTATTAGTTCTACATTAACTAACTCCCCGGTGCACAGTAGGCACAATCAGGCTGAAGTCCTGTATGTAGCACCCAAAGGATTACTGGAAATTACTGATAATTAAGAATAATTTGTTTCTAAAGCACTTCCAATAATTTACCTCCCCGCTCTCTTCTCTCCCAGACTTTTTTCAATTTCTGAGGTTTTTTATTTTTATTTTTGAAACAGAATCACAGAAACTTGGGTTGGCAGGGACCTCTTCAGATCATCTGGTCCAACCTCCCTGCTCAAGCAGGGTCACCTAGAGAAGGTTGTCCTGAACATGTCCAGTTGGGTTTTCAGTATCTCCGTTGACGGAGACACCACAACTTCTCCTGTTAAACTGTTCCAGTGTCTTTGGCCACCACAGCAAACACAACTAGATTAATCCCAGGCTGCATGGGGCTGTGAGCAACCTGGTCTAAAGGGAGGTGTCCCTGCCTATTGCAGGGGGCTGGATGATGATAATAATAATAATGGTGATGATTATTATGTTTTTACAGGATACTGAGGTTCAGGTGGGTAATATATTCTTATTTTATGAACTGAGCTTGCACTCAGAGGTTTGATTTTGACTCATCTTTTTGTGTAAGCTTTTCTCATGAAGGGAGATTAACTTAAGAAGAAGCAGTAGGCTAGTTAAGCCGTCTCTAATGGTTACACTCAGCTGAGATCTCTGTGCAGGGGCATAACACAAGCTTTTAACACAGATGTGTTCATTACTTCTGCATTAAAGTGCCTGATGTAGCCACGTATCAGTGAGATGTTCCTTGAGAACAGAATGTGACTGGTTACGTAGCCACATTTCAAATCCAACCACTGCATTATCAACAAGATAGAAGATGAAAGACACTTACCATTATCATTGCCTTGTTTAATTTCCTCTGCAGTTCTATCAATTAAGACATACAATGACCAGACAACACAGGTAATTGCAATTACATGGAATGTGACTGAACAAACTATTTTCCTCCTCTCACTTGTCGTCATCTGTAGTTTTTCCCACTACAATTAAAAAAAAAAAAAGATAGAAAGAAAGAAAATTAGACTTGTGAAATATATGACAAGAAACTAATTAGGCCATGCTGCCTCTATAGACTTAACACAGTAAAATACAGAACAGTGATGTGTGCTCTGTCACCATAAAATTCATAATGATCTCATTTTCACAGATTCCTGGGAATGAAGAATGAGGAAGAAGAGTTCTGTTCTTTAGCTATTTGTGAATGACACCTCAAGCCGTTTTGTTGCAGTACAGCCACAACATGTTGCTAACAGACAAGTCAAAAGCTGAATGTTTATTTTGACTTTACCTGATCCACAGCTGAGAACAAAACATAAACGTTAGTTTGTAATATTCAAACCATTCTGAAATAGTCTCAGTTGCTTACAATTAGAGGAACGCAGTGGTGAAGCAGCCTTCCCATAAAATACAAACTTAAGAAGTGCAGCTCCACTGAGGAGTAAATGCTTGCCTTCTAAACCAGACAGAAGAATATGACATTTACTAGCAAAATGCCTTGATTCTGATGAACGATCTTGCAGCCCATAGCTGGAACACAGCAAGTGCAAAGTGTGATACAACAGTGCCACCCATCTCCCAGCCATGCAAACACTCACCTGGGCTGCAGCTGGCAAGCAGCACAAGAAGCTTTGGTTTGAGGAAGTAACAAACTTCCCAAATTGCTTATGGCCGCTGTTGGAAATGGCATCCTATGCTAAGTAGATCTTTAAGCTGAACCAAGTTGGCTGCTGATTTTTAAAGATAAGTCTGGAAAAACTGGAGGCATTAAAAAAGGCAATAAAACACAGAACCTCAGGTTCATGTAATTTGTGTTAGTAGCATACAGTGGTTAGAAAGGACTTTATCACTACAGTCATATCGTGTCTTAACAGAGTCCAGGTTACACAGTGTTTGACCTGCAGACTTTGACCATTGTTGCAATGAAAAATTCAACTCAAGCCTTGCAAGACGCTTTCTTTGCCACAGAAATAATTGTCTTCGTCCTTAAGGAAGAAAGGATTCTACTTCAACACTTCGTGTAGCTTTAGATGCTTTGTGGAAGTTCAGTGAAGAATACAAAGACAAATGAACTGGTAATTAAACAGATTCTTTCAGTCATCTCTTATACTAAGCTTCTGTTCTACTGGAGGGGAAATTCTATGCTGAAATTTCTATTGCCGTGCGTATCAGCAGCTCATGATAGCCTTTCTGTTCTCTGTAATACACTCAAAAGCCTTTGGGAGTTCATCTGAATGCAAAGTCAAATCTTTTCCATGCAGACTTTGAAAATTTAAAAAGAAGAATGTTGATCTCAATAATATAAATGTAAACATTTTGTAGGTGGAAAAATTTACAACAGGCCAAATAGTTTAAATAAAAAAAAAGACAGTTTTGTCAAGCTTGTGCTGAGATTTACAAAAAGGGGAGAGCAATACAGCAGAAATGGGCTAAAGCAGGCCTTTCTTGCTAACATCCCGTGATCACAGAATCATTAAGGTTGAAAAGACCGATAAGATAATCCAGTTCAACCATCAATCCATGCCTGTGACCACTCTAGACCATGTCACTCAGTGCCACATCTTCCCTTTTCTTCAACACTAACAGTGACAGTGACACCTCCCCGTGCAGCCCATTCCAGTGCCTCACCAATCTTACTGAGAAGAAATGTTTCTTAATAACTAACCTGAAACTCCCCTGGCACAACTTCAGGCCATCACCTCCTGTCTGATTGCTGTTACATGGGAAAGAGACCACCCCCACCTTGCTACATCCTCTTTTCAGGGAGTTGTAGACAGTGATAGTGCCTCACCTGAGCCTCCTCTGGATAAAACAATCCTAGCTCCCTCAGCCACTCCTCATGAGACTTGTGTTCCAGACCCTCTGCAGCTTTGCTGTCCTTCTCTGGATGTGCTCCAGGGCCTCAATGTCTCTCTTGTAGTGAGAGACACAAAACTGAATGCAACACTCGACATGTGGCTGCACAGCAAGTCTTGCTTCTTCTCTGGCCCCTTCTCCCACCAGAAAGTGTATGTGCGTCTGTTATAGCCATGTTACCACACCAGAAATAAGGTGGCTGAGAACAGAACAGTAGAGGCCACCGGGTGGTTACAGAGCTGGAACATCACACCCAAACAACTGCAATAAAAAAGAAGGGCACAGGGAGGATCTTGCTCACTGGAATGGATGCAAGGGGAATCTGAGCTCTTGGGAGCAGTTTACAGCTGCTCAGTGGCACTCAAGGCAATGCTGCTGCCTCAGCTCCAGCTGTAGTCCCAGTTGTCCTTCTACTCGAGTCACCGTGGTCTGAGCTTAGACAGGGAAGTCAAATTATAACATTCATCCAGTAGTCCTGGTGATCCCTGTGGTAGATGAGGTAATTTTGTTGTCCTAAACACATACTGTAGCTTGGATGAACAGTGAGCGTTGTGACTGCCGTCATTCTCTGCTAGATGTGTGATCTGCTAGCAATTTAAATGAGCAGTGTGCTATTTTAGGACTTTTGCAGTAGGCTTAAATCTAACATTTAAATGTTAATGTTAGCACAGACTTGTTTGGACAAAAGCAAAAACAGATGAAGTAAAAACTGCTTGCAAGTCCATAGCAAAGGCTTTGAAACAACAATATACTGGACAGGAAAAGCATCAAGTCCTTTTACTTGTGCTCTGTTGTCCAAGGCTCCACATACGCTAAAGCTGGATGGGTGCATTTGGCAGCTGCTGCCACATCGTAGGTATGCCTCCTTAACTCCCATTAGATTAAAGTTCTGTGGTACTTCCCAGCTTCCTCAATTCCCACAGCTACATGAAGCTGCATCACATTTTTGCTAATGACTGAAATAAGAGTGCCAGTGCAATTTCCTCGGAAGCATGTATCCCAGGGAAACTTGCACCGTGCTCTGCGAACCACTGGAGGGCGGTGGGAGACAACATACGTGCTGCAGAAGTTCCTACCAAGCCAGGGCAAAACAAGTGTCAAGGGAAACAAACTGGATTGCTTTGGCTGTCTGAAAACCAAACCGCTCTTCCCAGCCCGATCAGCACTTACAGCTGCTTCTAAAACACGCCATGCAATCGAGCCCGAGTTCTGTGCTTCACTGTCAAGAGGTCTGTAACAAGCTTGTGCCCTGCTGTACATTTCTACGTTGTGTTTTGCTCCTTACCAACCATCTTAATCAGAAATTTAGAGGAAGCAGTTGCTGGCTTCATAACTCACTCTTGCAATTAAAAACGAGTCCTCTGGGGGAGAGAGAGAAAAGATGTGAACAGCCTCGTACCCAAGGAACGTCTAAATCAGGCTCTGTCAAACCACTTCCCCTTCCTGTCACACAGCCTGAGAAAATCCCTGATGTTTGTTCTGAAGGACCCAATTTGCCACCCCACGTGACATTAATAAAACCTCCGTTAATCAATATGCAACAAACAGATTGGGATATTTTTTAATATCCTCTTCAGCCCGAGGGTCTGAAGATGCTGCTTCGTATCCGAGAAATACCAGTACAGCCTTTTGACTTACAGAGAGAAGCACATGCACAGTTTTAGTTCTCTCCTGCACACGGAGCTTTGTGTGACACAAAGCAGTGTCAGGATGCCCCCAGTGCAGGAACAACAGCTTTGCACAGTTCACACAACGCTGTTCCTGTTCCACAGAACTGCCCTCTGCAAGCTTTGCTGCCTGTATTCCTTTGCCCACTATCAGACTGCAGATTTACAATTCTGTGTCCTCGTGTCAGCTCCTGCTCGGGGTAACAATCCTTGGGCACCAAATTTTGTCTGCACAGACTTCCTGGGGCAATTCTCAATCTACTCCAGGTTTGCAGATTCATGTTTCAAAACAAAAGGTCCTTTTTTTCTGCAGAGGCTCATGACCAAAGATGCCAAAGTGAACGTGAAGTTAATGAGCTGCTTAGCCAGAGAATGAGTGCCTGGACTTTTGACTCCCAGGCATTTGCAGGAACCTTATTTTTAAATTACACGTGAGGAGGCTTCATAGAGAAATCTAGAGCAGGCATGGCATTCTTAATATCAAATATTCTTCCTGTTCTGACATATTTCTCTACAGCCATTATTTAGCAAAGAAATGACAATGGATACAATGCATACAGATTTCCTTCTGTTCTCACAGCCGAAGTCATGCAACATTTTCTAAAGAAAGTCTTCGGACCAACCTCAATCTTGAAATGATCATGCAAAATATAGGCTAATTTCGTTAGGGGCTGTCATAGAAACTGCATTTTGCACACAGGTTAGGAGTACTCAGAAAAGCACCTTTCTTTTCTCAAAATAGGCTGAAGGATCCAGGCTGTGTTTTTAAAAAAGCTCCCACGGTCTGGAGCAGCGTACAGAGCGGTGAGCTGAGCAGGGAAGAAATGTCAGCAGTGGGCACATGTCTGCAGCTTAGAGTTATTTATTGTCTGTGGGGAAGGGAGGGCTCTTTGGTGGCCTGTTGCAGTCCTAATTGGCTCAGGCTCACTGCTATCAAACGACAGCTGGAGGAAAGCAGCTCAACGGTAGTTTGCAGGAATGGGATTTGTGCAATGGGTGGAAGAGGAAGAAATAACAGTAATGAAAGACAACGGGGTTCCCCGCATCAGAGGAACGAGCCAGCCTCACGCAGATCTGAAGTATCGATCAGAGATGAGACTTTAATCGTTGTAATTTAAGGAAAAGCATTTTGGAGCACACTGTGCTATTTAAACAACGTGTGGTTACAGTCTGTACCCGAGGGACTGCATCTTAAAGAAGGAAAAAGCATGCCTCGCTGCATCCTGCTCCAAGTGGAGCACCTGTCATGCAAACAGCACGTAGCAAGTCTCCTGGCTGAAACTGAAAGGAATGGGCCATGAAACCTCCTTGTTCTGTTCCCCAAACATTTCCAGAGTGCGTTCAGAAAGAACTCAGTGAGTTCACTGAGACACAGAAAACACTTTTGCGATCGGCTATGTCAAAAGATGCATCCCAGAGAAAGAACTCCTGAAAGAACCAGAGTAAGAACCCTGCCACTAAGCACAAAAATAACAGAAATAAAAATGTTAACCCCCCCCCACCCAATGTCATCTGGTGTATTGTATGGCCATATCCATGCACAGCCCTACCTTGACCTAGTTAGCTCATTAGATTAACTGCTACAAATCCTCCTCTGGCAAACGTGCCTCAAGTTTACATAAGATCTATTTCTGTCCCCCACGTGACACTACACAAACCCAGCTGGAGTGCAAATTAACGCCTGTGTTGTGTTTTAAACAACTATTTTAAAAGTTTAAACCTCAGGTGCACCTCTAAAGACAAACACCTTAATTCCCTTTCACGTGCAATACGCATGAGCTACTTAATGAAAAATCTCACTTGGATGCATACTCTGAGATTATCACCTGCATAGGACCAGCTTTATCATAATGAAGACATCCCTGTATTTCTTTTCAATGCAACAGCTAAAAAGGCTGGACTTGAGTGACATAATCAGTTGAGCACACTTCACAAACTTACGGGATCTCTGACTATGTACGTCGTCAATTAGCAGACCCTTAAAAAGTGCAAAGTAGGGATATTAAGCAATTTGAAAAGATCATTTCTAAAATGAAGTAGCTGTTTCTGCAATCTGGAAGTACCATTGAGAATACTTGTCATTTACCAACCAGAAGAACTTCAGTACCTGCATCCCAATCATTCCAACACAAACTAGATGAAGAAATACCACATTTTGGCAATATAGGAGTTGCCAGATCTTATGTCCTCGTCATACATATTCTGTCTGTGACAGTGGCCAACACCAGATACTTCAGAGAAATGTGTAAGAAACCCCGTGGCAAATAGTTATACCACAAACTCTCCATACTGCAAGATTCTTCCTAGCTCCTATCCACAAGGAAGTAATTTACATTATCACATAGAATGTAAATGTATTATCTGAAGTGTTTACTATCCAGGGTTCCTCTGAATGCTGAAACAACATAACTTTCTTTCCTTAATAGAGGTGTACATGACCAGCCTCTGATACTATCATAAGCTTTTATTTTAAAATTGCTTCTGTTCCTTCCACTGTCATTCCATAGCATAGGTACTGCAATCACAGTCCAGGCCTCAAAAAAAAACTTGAACTAACTTAGACCAAAATAAAGATCAACCTAACTACCATGCTAAAAAGCATTTTAATTAATTTTTCGATTATAATTTTGCTTCGAGGCCATTTAAAATGAGATTACTTTTTCCAGCCAAAGCAGTTGAGGGTGCTGCATTTTGTGGTTTGTGCTCTATGATGACTGAAGAACAGCTGTGACATGTCCAGTGCTGGACTCAAAACGCCATGTGATGTGGCCAAAGGAGCCCCAAGTCCTTCTTCCAGTAGAGCAGCCGTAGCAAACCACCTCTCAGCAGCTCATGCTAGGGTCTCTGTCTCTGAACACCAAATCACATGGGCTGCCTTCACATATCTGAGAGTATTTGGGTCTTAAAAAAGCAGAAGAAAGCTAACAGAGCAAAAGAGAAATAGGAAAAGAAATCAGAGAGGTGGATGGCAGCGTGCCGAAGGTCAGCATCCCACCAGACGCTATCGTATGCCTCTGCACCTTCTTCAGTCTTTTCCAATTACTACCAAATTCCCAGAAGAATGAATCTTCATTGTGTTCCCTTAGGCACACACTTACAATTTATGACCTTAAGTTTGTTAATGAGAAGTCTTTACCTGAATCATTTTCTATTCAACACTCATTACACTGCTTAATTTCCTCGGTATCTAATTGTCTAGCCTGCTGAGAAATATCTTGAAACGTGCATTTCAAAATCAGAGCTGATGAAATGAAACTGATGACAACTGAAAAGCTAAATCAATGCCCTTTTTCTTTAGCTGTGGTTGTAAACGGTGCACAACGTCTTCTCCAGAAGTTACAACAGAATAGTCCACCTATTTTCACTTGTTTGCCTTCTCTTAGTGCAAGCATGAAAATTCACATTACTGCCTTGTACAACAAGTGCTTGGCCTTTTTTGTTTGCAAGCATGTCCTCGATTCTCATAATTTAAGCACTCTTACCAGTATGTAAAAATTCACTGGAGTTCTAATTTGTATCTTACAGAACAGAAGCCTAAAGTCATTTGCCAGGAGAGCTTACACGTGACTTGAGCTACAGAACCATGTACTGAAGCTCTACAGTCCACGTCCCTTCAGCATCACCTGTTGTAAGATGAACAGAGAGAAATACAGCAGTAAGCAGGGGAGGGAAGGGCACAGAGGTGAGTTTGCATACGAAGGAGTCTTTTGAGGTGTTTCTGCCCTTCTCTCATTCAGATCAAACCAACTTGGCACAATCCTTCCTCTCCTCTCCTACCACCCACTAAATAGCACAAATGGTCCTGAACAAGGAGGTCTTGTTTTTTTTTCCTTGTTGCTTTAAGCATGTCATATCATTGTCATTTCCCAAAGTTGAGAGCAACTGACCTACACTGCAAGTAACATGTAACTTAACCTCTTTATTTGACTAAATCAGCCTGAACCATTACAAAAATATGCCTTCTATACCCCTGAGTACCAAAACCCATGCATTGTTAAATATATTTCTGTTTAAATACATCTAGATGTACTTTGTTTTTGTAACTTGGAATATGCTACATACATACATGGCTGATGTGCCGCTTCCCAAGATTACAAAAAGGAGCTGACATGCTCCATAATCTGTAAGTATGGTCTGAATACTGCTGATTTCCAAATGAATAACTACAGTTACTTTCTCTACTTCAGTGTTTCCACAGGAGACACTCTTTTCATCCAATTAAATAAAAATGAAATACAGGAAATTCGTGCTGAGGAAAAGCTACAGTAATTAACATAAAACTACAGCCCAGTGCTCTGGCATGCTGAGCTGAGGGAACCTATTCAATGTGAGAGAACACCAACAAACACCCTACATTCCAATTTTGTCACATACAAACTAGAACAGATGATAAAAGACCTACACTCCTGGAGGAGAAGGCTCTCACTTCAAGTAATTTTAATAAAATGCCACAGGAATAAAACTCAATTAACAGCAAAAATCAAAAGTTTGGGGAATAAACAATGACAGTTTTCCCAAATGATCAGAATTTTGATCAAGTACCATGCATACAACTGCTACACTCAAGAGAATCCATTTTTAGCATGCATTCCAGCAGTAAGCAAGCATCAGCTTGTGAACTAAAACTCAGTTCAGATCATACTCACATCATCAGTTCTCACACAGAATCACTTTGATGCAAACAAGCACTGTAAAATTGGGTGTGTTACTTAAGTGAGAGACTAACAGACACATTCACCAGATCATGAATAGTAGCCTGCTCCCATTAGAGCATGAATAGCAATGGCTGTTTAAGTCAACACCTGGGATCATCCTGTTATTTAAACTTCATATTACTAACTACACATTATGTTTAAGGACTCTGTGCCATTTACCTTCTTAATGTAAAGCCAGTTTTAAGGGACTGTCAGAGCCAGACCTAATCCAACCCTCCTCTGTTATGAGCAATAAAAAGCAGGCTCCAAAAATGAAACACTGAAATGAATGAAATTTAGAAAGAAAAAGAGGATTCCAATTACTTAAAAAATAACTGAGAAACTGATGTGAACTGCAGAATAGAGCAGAATCTTCTACATGAAATGGACATGAAATCTTCTGATGCAAGCTACATCTCCAAAAGAGCTCAGACCAAAACTATTGCAGCTTCAGAAAGCACAGAAGAACTTGTACATCCCAGAGCTCACGTTCGTGTCTGTGTGCAAAAGTGGGTAACAGCAGTAATAACTTGAGTGGGACAATCTCCTGAATTCTCTTTGCATTTGTAAATGCTACTGAGCAGCAGAAGTAGCAAACTTAGATAAGAGCAGTTAATTAAAAAAGGAAACAGTTTTCATTTCATTCTCTGGTGTAAGATTTTTTTTGTTGGCCGGCATCCCAACAAAGTGCCTTTTTGCAAGCCAAGGGTATGCCATGATGGTTTCAAAGCATGAGGCACAAGTCAGCATCTCCTGCCTTTGGGATCTGGAACAGCTGTGTAAATAAAAGCTGTGCTGCATGAAAGGGAAAGAAATAAAGAGATGCAAGCCTAACCAAATTCTACCATCGCAAGCATGGTAAGATACCTTACTTTTCTTAGGGCACGGGACACAAGACAACACCAGGAACCACAGCATGTTACCCACAGACAGATAAATTAGCAGCAACGCTCTACTACTCTCTCAAATACCACACATACAGTTGTCTGAACACAGTATTTCTTGCATCCTCAAAGCATCACAGTGGGATACAAATGCTACAGAATTATTTAAACTTTCAAAGCTTTCAAATACACTTTTCCCCCGAGCACAGAGTTATTCACTACAATAATGTGATAGCCAATAAGGAAGTAATAGCTCTGTGCCTTTGTGCATATTGGTGAAGTGTCTGACCCTGCATATTACAAGAAATTATTTGAGGCTAGCAATGTTTTGAGATGGTTTACTCTGAGAAAAGAAAACACTGAAGCAGGTTGCCTTGACGACGCTCTGCAGCTACACCAGAAATCAAAAGGAAATGTAGGATCTTCTGTTATGTTAATGATTGCAAAGCATTCACCAAATTGAGTTAAAAGCCAACTAATCCCACGGCGAGTCAACGCTACCTGACCTACCTGCAATATTAGCTATCACTTCTTATCATAAGCCTTATTAGAAAAGTGATGACAAAGCCAGATGGTACATGCTTCAGAGCTGAGAGCAGGAAGAAGTAAACAACTTGCTATCCGGTAATGACTGCTCCGAGTTTCATTTGTTCCTAGGAGACCGCCGGTCACGTCTGGCTCTGAGGGTCTGCTCTGGGGGCAGGAGAGGTTTCTAATGGTGCCCAGGCTTGATTTCACAACGACATCCCTGCAGGTTGCTTCCCTTCCAGCAGTCAGCATCATATTCCTAACTAAAAAGCGTAAACACAAACTCTCCAAGTTTTTAGCCGAAAATAAATCAATTCCCTTAACATATTTTGCCCTCCCTGAATTTATCACGCATGCCACCAGATTTCTTCAAATAAAGATTTATCCACACAGTTCTGAATGAGTCCCTGCAGGCAGACATATTTCTTAAGATTTACTCTTCATATGGGATTGCACTGAGCACCTGGAAGGGAGCTCAATCAGCTAACACTAGCTAAGAGCTCTACAAACTAGATTTAGAGTAGTGTTGGTGACAATTGTTTTGTGAAAAAGGCACCCTGTACTCTCTTAACTCAGACAGAGGGAACAGAAGCAGATGTGCCCCTGCACATAATGTCTGGGTGAGAAACAGGACTTTGGGACTTTCCTTTTGTCCACCTCAGCACTCAAAGCACAATTCTGACTTTCTTCTGCTGCTTCCATAGGTAATCAACCTTTTATTGAGGAGCCTTCAGATTTACTGATTTTTAAATTTGAGCATTACCCTGCACCACGCATTGCCTGTTGGCTCAAACCCTCATTGGTTACACAGCTCCTCCTGATCCGATGGCCTTGGGGCAGCCAGAATATCTCTGATCTCTTCTGTTAAAACATAGCATTTGCTTTTGATCCAGCAGGTAAATCACTGCCATACCCCTCCGCTGACATCTTCCTTAATCAAGGTGATTTAACTGGATCACCACTAATCCAGGGACTGATATGACTGACCTGGGGTTTTCCATATGCAGTGTGAAATTTCAGTCAGTCTGTCGCAAGACTTCTCTCCAGGACTTAAACACCACTGCTCTGGGCAGCAGTGAAGCAAATATCTGCAACTGAGACTTAAGCTCTTGAATTCTGCATGGCAGTCAGAGCTGGAATGGAATCTTGATCACTTGTATGACAAGCTGCTGATTTTTAAAATAAATGGTACCAAGGGGAGAAAGAGCATTCCTTCCTTCTCTTCAATGACAGCGGGTGGGGACACAAGAAGTTCCACAGAGTTCAGGGGGCAAGACCCACAGAAATGCATCTTTTATCAGATTTAGAACTGCTATTCATCAATACACAATAAAATAAGAATACAGAATGCAAGGGGAGTAAATACTTAGAAGATACACAGAATCATATAATGGCTTGGACTGAAAAGGACCTCAAAGATCATCTAGTTTCAACCTCATGCCATGGGCAGGGTCACCAACCACTGGATCAGGCTGCCCACAGCCACATCCAGCCTGGAACATATATGTTCAAAATAAGTTTCTTGCATTATCAGTAGACTTACACTGTTTTTTCTTCTGTTTAATTTAACAGAAACTTACATTTAATTCTAAAAGAACACCTCCAATCCTCTTCCAAATCAGAAATACAATGTACATTAACTGGTGTGTAGTGCTTCCCTAAGCAAAAACAATGACTTGTTCTTTCTTAATGATCAGCAGGTACTACAAGGCAGCAATGGCATATTACTGATGCTACACATAAGAAAGGCACTATTTGTAAAGCATTTCAAAGGGAAAACAAAATCAAGAGAGAAAACAGACATATCTGACACCCCAGAATAATCTGTTGGGATAAGCCATCAAAGGAAAAGATCAGATACCAGAAGTCTTAAGCAGACTGCCAAATTTAAATACAAAAAATACTCCGAAGAATGACAGACACGGTGGAGAAATCTCCATATGAAGGTATTTCTGGATTCTAAGTGCTTTAATCCATTTCATACTCAAATATTTTGAAACAGTTCCTGTTTCTACTCTGCTTTTGATACCAAATTCAAGTGATACAAAAGGCAGGTGCTACTTTATCAGGATCTCATCCTTTTTAATGAAAAAGTGATTTGCTCAGGATGAAGCTATTACCTGAGGAAGCTCAATAAGAAACTGACACAAGCTTATTGTCACTTTGTAATTCCCTGCTTGATAAATAAGGTTATTATAGACAAGAATTTCTGTGCTATGCACTGCAAATTGTAAAAAGTACAGCAACCATATTATTTATACAGCCACAGACAGTCACAACCGAGACCAGGAGAAATAAGAACAGACACGGTAAGCAATGCTTAATATTTAATCCCTAAATTTATATTTAGACAAGTAATTAGACCTCCCAAAATACACGAGACACGTGTACTGCCTGTTGATCATTACTTAAAAAGATTACATCGATGCAAAAATTCAGTAAAATGATGAACCTAAGCTGTATTTGGCATCTGATACTTTCGGGGACTCTGTAATTAGATTACTAGTCCATATAGGGACAGGGGTTTTGATTTTAATGGAGATATATTGAATTATATTAACCTAATACACTGCTCATTGTCGCCTTTGGGTGCTAACAGCCATAAAGATGGTAATTCACCGGTTGAGTTGAAACAGTTTTGTGTTATAGTTAAGTCCTGCTTTTGTGATGCTACCAAAACGTGTAGGTATCTGGAATTTAGTTCTGTGGCCTGTGAGTTTTCCTTTAAGTATTCGGAGCACTGCAGAGGCATTATGATGAAGCTCGAGGAGGGAAGGCTAGACTGGATGTCAGGGGGAAGTTCCACAGAGAGAGTGGTGAGGTGCTGGAACAGCTGCCCAGAGAGGCTGTGATGCCCCGTCCATCCCTGGAGGTGTTCAAGGCCAGGTTGGATGGGGCCCTGGGCTGCTATGAAATGTGGAAGCTGGTGGCCCTGCGTGTGGCAGGGGGTTGGAGATTCATTGTCCTTGAGGTCCCTTCCAACCCCGGCCATTCTGTGATTCTGTGATGAAGATCATCAGAATGAAGCAATGTGCAGTCAAGAACCTAACTCCACAGTCTCACACTATAAGTAAGGTACGAATTAAAAATCAAAATTGGTTGGGAAACATGACCCTTAGTAAAATGCCACCTCAAACCCAGGTCTGTTGGCCATGGAAAAAGCTTCTTCTGGAGCTGGCCAGAAAGTTTCAATTTAGGGCAAACTTCTTTTTTTTTTTTTTTTTCCCCCAAATAAAATGAGTTACTTAGGGAACTGAATAAGAAGTCTCCTTTTGGAACTGTGGTCATTTGTCAGAGAAACACTGAAATGAAATGTCTTTTCAGAATGTCACAAAGTACAAAGCCAGGCCTTAGCAAAACCTACGTCTCAGGAAAGTCTGGAAGTCCTAGAGTCACCTCAGTGACTTTCAGGTCCTCCAATAAAGTCTGTGGAGAGCTTCAGCTTTATGAGCTGCCTGTCCCACAGCTCTGTGGTCTCTGGCAGTCTTCAGGCAGTATTGGGAACGCCCCACAGACGACATTCTGGACTCCTAGGCTCCAAAAGAGCTTGCACGATGAACAAGCAAGAAACTTCATGTTGTTTCACCAGGATTGTCTTCTTTTTTTGCAAAGCATGAAGCTTTTAACAAAACAGAGCTTTAATGATTTTTAAAAAAGATGTTCTGTTGGAAAGCTACCAGGCAGCTGTGCTTTCATGGTAAATCTCCTTACAAAAATTCTTTTCCCCCTTACCCTGTTTTTGCTATAGCTGTCAAAACGCATCCTTTATCAAACAGCCTCTCATAACCTGGATAGCATTTCATAAATCTGTGAAAGATGGTGATGATAGTGCATACACTTACTAAGGATCATACATTTAGTTCAACACATGAAAACTGTCATGCTTGGAAAGCGATAAATGTAAATAACATCATCAATTCTAACTTCCAACAGTGAAAAAAGTTTCCAAATTCCAGTTATAAGGCAGGCTCTGCAATTAGATGTTGGTTCCACATCATGCTGAAAAATATTTTTTAGCAATGCATTTGAAGGAGGTATTTTGACATCCTTTGACTGTCAGGTGAGATAAACTACAGCACTGTCTTGAGCCAAAACAAAAATATTCCCTCTGAAAGAGGAGCCTCAATTTTGCTACTGTGGAAATCAAAACCATACCTGAGAAGCAATGAGATGTGGCTGAAGAGATTAATAATGTGCTAATCATTCAATTAAGAAAATACAGACTTGTAGGAATGGCGCTGACATTTTAAATCAGCCAGTCCTGCACTAATTCAGCCACATGCAAAAAATATAAAACAAAAATGGGGGTGAGTGGCAGTGATAGCACACACAGTTAGAAGTGACTACTTCTGATATCAGCGGCACTTGTGATATCAACAGTTATGCACATTTCTCTCTCCTTTTCATGTAGGATGCTATACATCTTCCTGATTTTCAGGACACTAATTATCTAACATAACGCTTAAAACACTGCTGGCTGCAAAAAAGGTATGCTGCAGACAGGGGATTTCATACCATTATCTCCTCCCCGTCACATTATCTAAAATTTGTCTGCTATTACTAAAAATTGAATCAATGTAATTAAGTTTTAAGCCATCATCTTTTGATTTACATCTGTTTCAACTGCCAGTCTATCTGGCAAGATCTGCATTCCTTCCTATCACAGGCTGTGCTTGTCAAATCAACTCCAGCACTCTCTGCAACAGTTATCATCGGGGACTTAATGGACAATATCTCTGGATGAAAAATGAGCAGGGATTTTATTAACTTTACTTTCTCTTGAGTACTACCAATGCAAGGCTGACATGACAAAATGTCTTCTGCCTTCAAACCACCACCACATATGCATATACTAGCTATAAGCAGATAGCATCTATATGGTTTTCACTGAAATTTAAGTCAAAAGCTGCCATGTACTAGATTGACTCAGGCTTCAAATTGGATGTGGCAAAATCCAAAATGGATGAACGCGTTTTTATAGAAAACCTACAGGAGAAATTCACTCCAAAGAGAACAAAAGCCACGTATGCTTATCAAACCCTTCACTTTCCCCACACTGACAACCCTGGTACCATTAAGTTGATTTATCCTGGAAAGTAGATGTGTACAGATAACACAGATTTGACTTTCAAGATGCAAGACTGCCCTGTAGTTTAGGGGCCATTAACTAAACAAGTGATTAATTTGCCCACAAGTGTAAGAGTTAGAACAGATGCAGCTAAATTGACTGTGTTATTTCATAACTGCCATCTCCACGTTAGTATAAGCATGATTCTCAAGCAGAAGTTATGCACTCAATGTAAGAACTAATGGCTGAAGAGAGCTGTGTAATTCAGGAGTAAAACGTGATAAGCAAGATTTCTTTCTGGCTTAAAAATAGGCAGATCAAACTATAGCAAAATGCAGAAGATAAATATTCTAAATGCAAAAAACAATTATTTGCACATTTATATTGCATGTATGTGGAAAGAGAGTCTTTATTCACTTTGTAAAATAATTAACTTATAAGCCAACAACGACAACAACAACAAAATCTCCGGGATGGATTTAATAATAGGGAATATAAAGACATTTTGGACATTTCTTTAAATGTGCTGGTACTTTGTGCAGCCATTCCAGCCAGCTGGCACTACAGTGTAATTAATACAAAAGCAGCATACCTTCCGAAGAGGTTTGAGCTTGGTCTCCATTATGAAGTCGTACTTGCAGAGTTCACAGCAGCGCGTGTCTGAGCTCTTAATCCACTGGTGCAGGCAGGCCTGGTGCACAAAGCGCAAGGTCCCCGTGCAGCGGCACGGCGTGATGAGGGGACTTTCATCGTCTCCCTCACAGTGACAGATCCTGACAAGGAAGACAGCAAGAGCAAGTGAGGAAACTTTCCAATCAGCATAGCAAAGGCACTGGTTTACTCTCATTTTCAGACCTGACGTTTGTAAGACACGAGGTGGACGACCTTTCAGATTAAGGCCTGTGACCATACTCCTTGTTCCCTTCTGTCACTTCGCTTCATTTAGCTATTTCCCTTTGAATTGGCTACGTGAGCAGAAGGTGAATCAATAGGAAGAACACCGTCTTCCTGTTTATGCATAGCAAAGCCTTTAAGACAAGTATCTGTGCTCTTTCTTACAGTTAGAGTTGAGTAGCTCTTGGTCTGTAATTAATGAAAGAAAACACCCAAAGTCAGCGTAATCTAATGCCAAACTGACAATATCCAGTATGAAAAGTACAGTAAGTTCCTGGGATACATATTAGTAGTTACACAGTTAAAAGAATTAGAGAATCTGAGCTCTCTCTGGAGCAACGTGTACACACATCCATGTGTTTTCTAGGAGGCAGGTGTCAGAAAGCCATGATCCTTTCTCTTTTTCACTCTTCACCATCCCTTTGAAGTAGGTATCTTCATTATCTGGGAAAACAAAAACTGCAGCTGCAAGCAGACCCTAGGACAGACTGCGGTCTCAGAGGTGTCATGACCTTGTAATGGGATACAGAGCTTTCCACATGCAGTTTCACATGCAATAAGCGTCATCACATTACAATCTGATGTCTTTTTCCTGTGACTTATGCCCAAACGTCTGGATGATCTTCCTCTATTCCAAACAGACTTCTGATCACAGCAGAACAGTCACTCGTTGAAAACAACGTCAGCTTTATTTGTAAGCATCCCTGTTAGGGCAGAGCAAGCTCTGCAGTAAGCATGAGGGCTAATCAAGCATCTGAAGGGAAGGAGGGTCTACCTCAGGAAGAGTAACTCCCATCTACATCTCAGATAAAACACAACCAAACACTCAAGGCTAAATGAATGTCTGAAGAGACAGACTGGCACGGAAAGGGGGATGGGGGGGGAAGTCTGAAAACTGTTACTTCAGAATAGGGAAGTAAAGCAACAGCACAGATCCTTGTGTCACGCAAACAAAACTTTCAGCCCAGCCCTCAGGAAAGGCAGGCTCAGATACATGCACAAATCTGAGCAAGTCTGGTCTGAGGAACAGCTGTGGAAAGGTGGCCATATTTCTCCTGGGGTAGAAAAAGGGCTGAGGAGAGCCCTGCAGAGGGAATAAGCCTTCCTAGAGCTGGGCATAGGAGGCAGGGTAATTGCCTCACCCAAGGAGTAGGCACCCCAGCAAAGATCCCATGAAGGACTGTGTGCAGCACACACAGGCTGCCACATCTACAGGCATGAGGATGAGAGCTCAAGGTCTAAAGGAAAGCTTTATGGATCGAGAACAGCAGCTTCACTGTTATTTCATGGCATAGCCTGAAGGCAGGAGAAAACAAATCTACAATCAAGAGAAAGCAGAACAAAGCTTGCTTTGCTAGATGTGTAGCAGGAAAGAAAAAAGCTAGGAAAAAAATGAAGCTCTGGGAAACATGACACATAAAAGTGAGATTTTCAGTGTCCAACTTGGTGCCCATAAGCATCTTCTACACATGGGAGCAGAAGGAGAGGAAAAGACCTGCCACCTGAGTCATGGACACATTCTAGTTTAGAGACAGACACTTCACAAGAACTCTATTGGCAATCTTGTCTTTGTCTCAAGCTAACTGCAGCAGTGGCTTAGTTCTTATACAGAAACATGCTGTATGCTGTCTTCTGATTGAACCTGCAGCAGAAGTAGAAGTGAATTTGTCAGAACAGGGAATAGTCATTTCTCTAACAAATTCCTATTCCCGGCTGAGAGTTACACAAAAAAACATCATTTTCTTTTTAAATTAAAGCTATTTCCCAAAGGAAAGCTAGTATTCTTTGTTCATTTAAATTCAACCTATACATAATTTATTTTACAGGCTTAGCATTTAAACCATTTAGAAATTATACAGCTGAACTAGGTACCCAAGAGTGTTTTTTCTACTATTGCCAGAATTGTTTTAAATTATTGCAAGCGTTAAAATACAATCCTAAAACTCCACTGGGATCTTCAGATAAAGTGACAGTGCAAATTTGAAATGAATAAAAGTATTCTTCAGTAGGAATAGTTACACAAAAAACAGCATACGAATTATACATTCTACTTGTGCTTCTGTTGTACATAAGTTACAAGCTAAATATATAAATAACACGGTGACATTAAGTATGTACAATAAGAAGTCCCAGCTAAATAATCTAATGATCTCTTCTAGCTTTCCAGCCAAGAAATACGTAATGAGAAGAAAAATAAACTTCAAATGGAATTGAAGTCTAGAGAACATAACCAAAGGCATGGTTTTCATTAGCTTGAATGCTCTCTGGTGCACTTTAGGTCTTCATTATTTGTTTATCCAGAAGGAATTGAGCTCAGAAGAAACCTGTGCTACCCCAACTCAGAAGAACAGTCTTCAAAGATAGCTGGCTACTGACAGCTGACGGTGAATGAAATCCCTGCTAGCTGCTCAATAAGGCTTTTACTAACTTTTAACATCTCCCTTAGAATGAGCACTAAAACAGAATTTCCCATGGTTTTGCTCTTTCCTGTATTTACTTACTATTATCACAGAGCATAGGAAATAAATTATAAACAGCGGCTTTGAAAAACATGCGGTGCAAACTGAGGTGGGGATACAAAGCACAGACTCATCTGAAGTGTAGCTAAAGCAGGTGGCCAGCACAGGCCTTCCATTCTAGTCATCTATCTTTACATCATCACAACTGTTCAAAATTTCCACCTCTGAGACTTGAAAGGCCTGGGGATAACTTTGGCTTACATACTTCAGAAGCGAGTTGATGGACATTTATGCACGAACTGCAGTGCAGCACTGGCTGTGGTTCATGGCTCAGGCAGACCTACAGGATTTGTGCATTCAGCTTTCCTCAACTTTCGAGTCCTTAGCTAGAAAAATGGCCTTCATTATACAGCAATGCTTTTGACTCCCTGGCAGCGGCAGGGAGGGAAGGAAGACAGCTGTCTGACTGAGACCCTGGTGTTAGAATCCCTTTACCGAGCCTGCAATTTTTTTTGTTATTTCTGTTTTGCAGGTTTGGCAGCTTAGCACTTCTGAGATTCCTGCCTGCACTGTCTAGGGAAAAAAGATGAGTGCTATGGCTGCGCTGAGGCCAGGCTCCAAAAATCATGGGTACACATGACAACACAGCATATGTGAGCTATCAGACAACCACCTGAGTCAGACATACGTACGTTGTGTTTAGTTTTTGTTTAAGAAAGCTATGAAATTTTAGTAGATAATACTCTCCTAGTGTCTCCTCTCTTGCTTTTGCTTGAGTTTTTATGCGACAGTGATTCTCTAGCTCTGGTTTGCTTCCACAACTTCAGCACAGGTGTAGAAAGTGGAGGAATTTATGCCAACACTCCACATACCTGCTAAAAATACTTTAAAATAACAGGTTCAGTTATAATGCCTTAAGTTAGCAGAGAGAAAGCCAGAAGATTTAAGTAAAAAAATAAATCAAAATCGGTCTACTGAAAACAAAATTTGTTCTTGTGAAGGATTTTGCATAATTCATATAAAAGCTATTGGAGATTTTTTTGTATGTTCACTACACAGAACTCAATTCCTAAACAAAAACATAGAACAGTTCAAGTTAGCAATTTTTTAGAGGGAGATGAAAATGAGAAATTGAAGTTTAACTGCGAAGAAACAATATAAAATATGTTTTCTCAGCATCCCTTTTCTGTTCAGATTAATCCAATCAAATAATCATCCAAATGATGCTGAAAACTTCACTGACAATGCAGTGCTTGATTGTGTGTGACATACTAAACTTTGTACCTTAATGACGACGCCAAAGGAGTTGCTGGTAATTTAAGGCCTATCTCCTCACTGAAGGGCATTTTGATAGTGCATATATAAACATTTGTTTTATTCAAATTGTAAGGTGCTGCTAAACTAGGAAACCAGAAGTGAGGCATCTTGAGAATTTGGTACTATCTTTCAATCCATGTCAGTGAACTATTTTCCCTTCTTTCCCCTGGTCCTGTTTTCTCCCAAAAGTTGAGAGGCAGAAAGAAGAGTATGAAAGGAGATGGCAGCCCTGTGCAGACATTCACATGCTAATTGGATTTAGGCTCATGTACAGAAAAATAAAGCAAGAAACATCTCCAATGATTGACCTTCACATCTCATCAAAGTAAGTTGTGGGGTTTTTTTCATTCAAACACCTCTCATACAATCTCAGTTTCAAAGGTCAGCTAAAATAAGTATTAAGCAAAGAGCTCGGATGGAAAATGTTCAGTTCTTCCTGACAGTGGTTCAGTTTGGCAAAATCACAGTAACCAAAATTAGGATCTAGAAATACTGGGTAACCTTACATGGTTGCTCATTACCTGAGATGCTTATTACAAGAGACACAAATAGATTCAAACACGTGCGGAGCTTTTTCATCACATGCAAGGTGACAGTGTTATTTAAGAGCACAGCTGCTAATCTCTACTCTCATTGGAAAAACAGCAGTTATCCTCACCTGTCTTTCACTAATCCACTTTACTCTTTAGTAATTAAGAAAATAGGCCAATTTCTGTGCTGCTGTAGCCAAGTAGAAAACGCATGTATTTTTCATCTTATGTGCAGTATGACAATTATTTGGCAAGCACTCCCCTAGAACATTATCTACACAGCTCATTCTGTAGACTGTTGTCAAAGAGGGCTGGTTAAGGATAAGAATCTATCAGCATGTCCCTGCTAGAGCTTCAAGCTATGTAAGAATGTCATAATTAGCAGCTGGAAAAGAGTTGGCAGCAATTTTGCATCCCCAGAACTCCTTCAGTGGATTCTGTATTAGGGAATTAAGAAGCCATCCAAGCGGCTAATAAAATGATCACGGATTTTTGGCCACTGCATATAGACAAAGGGTTTTGCTACAGCAAAGAAGCACAGAGAGCTTTCCTAAACTTTCTCCAAAATGTGTCCATTCTAAAAAACGTTATTTTTGGTGAGAAAAGACTGAAAAATCAGTCAAAATGTTTCCCATCGCAGGCAAGCATGGCTGGGCTGGTAACGATTATGCACTGACAGACTGCTACCTGGTTTGGTGAGTACATCTCATAGCAATACCTAACTGTCACTGAAGACAGCTGAGGCAGGGGGAAGCAACACAGCTGTAAAATGTTGGGCCAAGTGGATCCCTGGCTTTGATCAGAGCCGTGCAGGTGATTCACCAGCATGAATTACCACGTGCTCCTAGGCTATCTTCTTTGGACCAAAAGGAACAAACTCCACAGGTTTGCAAAAGGCTCCCCAGAATTGCTTATTACTACCTGATAAATTTAAAAAGCCCAATCTGTTCTCCTGTCCAAGAAAAAGAATGTTCTCCCCTTTCCCCAGCTTATATAGTGTGCTTGTAGATAGTTTGAACCTAACGCTGACAAGGCAATACTTTATGAACAACTCACAGAAAATGAGTAAATTATTCATGATTAAAGAAACTGGAAAAATATCACTCTAGTTTATCACTAAACTTTATGTTTTAAACTTTATATAAACTATATATTTTAAAATATCAATCTTGAGTTTATCACTAAAAAAAAATCACTAAATATGTTCACCTATCAACCTGCTAACTACAGCAAGCCATGTTTTGCTTGCTTTTATTTTGCAGGCTGGGTTTTTGTGTTTTTTTTGTTTTTGTTTGTTTTTTGGTTTGTTTTTTTTTTAGTTCCCAATTTCATTTCCATTTTTTTCCCACTGTTAAATCTTACGGTGATCGAAATGTAAACCGGTCTTCTCCATTTAAACACAGTCTGAATGAAGCACATTAATTCTGCATACCAAATGTAATCAATTTGTATACCTCTTCCCTGTCACTCCTGCCCTTCCATTATATTATACAGGCAGCTGCCTTTATGTGACTAGAGAAAAACACATTTTCAAAATGTTGCACCACACCAGTGTAATTTCATATCAGTGTAGGCAAAGCTTTCTCTTGATTTCTGTAAACGTGATCAAAATTTGCAAGAGACCCAAGAGCAAATCACATTAGCAAAAGTACACTCCATCATTTATTTTGTCAGCGTTTCTTGTCCCTCCATTAATCTTCCATTATAGGTGATAAATAGGATATCTAACCATCTAAAGTTACAAGTAATCTCTCCCTCAGATGCACTGTCAATACAATTCAACATACATGTCAGACAAGATTTACTGCACTGATACAAGGCAAAGAAACTAAGGACTGCATCCTATGAGAGGATTTAGATTTCTTTCTACTTACCTATTTGAAGTTAAATAACAAAATTACCTGTGGAACACTGCAATCTTTCAGTACTTACTAATAGGACCCTTCAAACCTCCTCTCACCCAAACTTTCTGGCAGGAAATTGTGTTGTTTCATTAACTGAATGTTGGATAAAGAAAATAACAGGTTTTGAGAGAAAGAAGCAGAAACAGGACTCACTTCTTCCTCTGTATGTGACCCTAACCACAACAAAAACATGCTTGCCTTCTTTCAGATAATCTTGCATTGTACTGAACCATAGAGAGCTTCCAAAGGATACTGCAAAACCAGATGGTAAGCAGGTGACAGATGGGGCTCCAAACCATCAGGCAGAGAAGAAAACTAACCAGGATTTGATACGGCTTCAGAGGTTGATGAACTACCATTATCTAGATGAGGAGATTCCCATCAAAATGTCACTTGTAACAAGAAAGCTTTAAACAGGAAAGGAAACAGCAACAGCAATTCTTATGAGGAGCCAACAGGTGGGAAAATATTCAGAGATTTGGCTCATAATAGGGAATGTAGCAGCTTATGAACATAAGGAAGATGGCTTAAACAGCCCCTTCAGCCAAGCACTACGAGCTGGTAGTTCAGCATCCTCCAGTTGCTGGCGATTCTGGAGGACTCTGGATGGTATTTCATGTCTATACATTTGGCACCACAGTTTAAATTATTCTCTGGATCCAACTTCAGTTTCACTATAAATATTTCACATGAGTGTGCAATTTCAGTGGTAGTATTTGAGTCTACGTATCTTTCTCTGTTTATCTTCTTTCCTCAAGGCCAATCTCTGAAGACCTGTTCCTTCCCAAAAGGCTTCTTGTCTGTTGAGTTTGAGAGCACCGTACCATACAAAGAATGGAGGATTTAAGGGTTTTTAATGCAGTACACTACTTTTTCAGGTTCTGCTAAATAATATTATGAAAAAAAAGTGTTAAAAGACTTGATTTCACAAAGATAAACTGCTCAGTCATACGGCCTCCTGTATAGAGCAGCGTGTACCATTTCTTCCTATCTAGGATTGCGTTAACACACAGAAATATCCACTATTGTTTAATTCATGTCCTGGAACTTAAAGATGATTTTCAAAAGTGATACCTCAAGTAGATTCTGCAGATTTCATTATCCAACTTCATAAACCCACTTTCTACTTCTGGCAATTCTGAACAGTCTTCTTGTATGCTCTGCTGTGCTATTTACTCCTCTAATAAGGGCATTCCTCTACCTGACTCATACAGAGTCATTATGGAGTTCAAAGTGATCAGCATTCTACTTCCAGTATGCTTTTTTTTTTTAAAGTGAGGAATCCCATCTTATCTAAATGTGTGTGGTTTCTTACAGCTAATTATAGTTTAGTGTTATTGCTGACATGACTGCATCAGTGCTACAGAAAGATCTTACACTGAAAACATAAGTCAAACAAAGTAACTTTCAATTCTTCCAACATAAATAAGAAATATACCACATAATTAACTCGGAGTTGATACATAAAGCACTTACAATACACTAACTGTTAGTGTGTTATCAACTAATCCTTTTTCTTTGCTTAGTAGGTCCTATCTGAAAAGCCACAGGACTAAATCCTCACAATCCATTCTTTATCAAGTCCCACACACAGCTTCTTCCTTCAGGGAAATAACCCTCCTGCAAACCAGAGAAAGATACTTGTGAGCCTGCTCCTTAAGCCACACGGCAAACTGCATACACAAGGAGAATCTCAGAAACAGGGCAGATTAGGAAAGGCAGAAGGCAGCAGAAAACCCACTCCGTGAATCTCATAAATAAACAGATAGGTGCTACAGCAACTCAGAATTGACAGAACTTGTGTAGTTGTCTGTAATCACAGGGGCGGAAGCCTTCCTTCTAAGGGACTCAAGAAGAAAGAAATACGTTCAGGGAAGAGGTTGTAAAGAATTATTGTCATTAATGTCATTGTTTCATCATTTTGGAAACAGAGAGAGAGCAATACAGAAGGGGAAATGGCTCTCTTGAGGTGACCAAGAGGCTTGAGTCAGTCCAGCTAAATATTGCACCACGGCACCACACTTCTGTCTTCTTGTCACATTCCCACAAATGCAGCTAAATGCAAATAGAGGAAACTGCTTATACTCTTTCCTGCATGTATAAATGTATTCCCACTGCCAGTAATGGATGAGGAAGTAAAGCAAAACATATGAAGAAAAAACAACTGGCACCAGGATAGGCTTAAGAATCCTCTATCTTCACACACTCACCCCATCTAGGTGAGATACATTCCTCTCAGCCACTTTTGTCGCATCAGTTACAAGACAGGAATATCTTTGATGAAAACCTTCAGAAACACTTCAAGAAAAGAAGATTTCCACATCACAACCAGCTGCGTTAATTCCAGTCTTGGAACAATTGTAACAAAAAAGCCTTTTGTATTTCTCATGTAGAAAAAAATAATTACTGTACATATGCACATCTCTATTGAAATGATTTTTTTTTTCTTTGTTTCAGAAGCAGAGAGATTGTGAATCTGAAGAAAAGAAATGCCACAGCTCAGTTAACCAAGTGCATGGACCTGACCTGAAAAACAGAAACCACAGCAGTAAAAACATACCTTTCTTTTTCTTCCTATTAACATAACTTAGCAGCTATGAAAAATAAACACGCTGCTGATTCTGTAGTGTTCTTCCTCAGTGCGTATTCATCACTACAATACGCCAGGCAGTGACAGCAAATAATAAATCATTATCCCTGACAATGAAGAAAAGAGCAATTATGACTCCTGACAAATTTTGCACCGCAGGTCAAGTTATCCCCTGTGTTGGGTTTAGCTCCGGTTGTCCAGAGAGCACCTCGACTGACGGCGAGCACAGGAACATGCCTCCATCAAAAGTTCTCAATCTTCCTCTACTAGCCAAGAACCTAGCTGGAAAGTTTGCAAGCACACCTCAAAATTTCATCCCTATTGCAAAAAAGGGCCTGAATAATTATAATGAAATTGAATGAGTTGAGAAGACAGATACAAACTCTCAAGTTCACTTTCCATCTGAAAGCAAAGTCTAAGTTTGGAGACTTAGGTGGCAGAACTGATCTACAGACGACAAAGTTAGAAAGCTGTGACCTTATCTTTAGCGTTGCAGGCAAGCCTGTAGAAAGACCCAAATATTTCATTTGTTGAATATTTCTATTACTAACGACTAAGTGGTCCTGTTATATATGTACTGTACCAATGACACTGGATGATAGAATCTTATCTTCAATACTTGCTCGACTTGGTGATATATATATATATATATATATATATATATGGATATGGATATATGGATAATACTTGGTGATTCAGAAATCTAAGACAACTCTGCAGTTGTAGTTACCTCTGCACATTTCTGCATCACTCCAGGCAGACTTATTTCAAGTGCTTCAAAAATCTATAACACAGTTACAGAAACACAAAGACACAGCAGTGGTGGCAGGGTGAAAAGGTGCCAAGCCCATGGCGTGGTACAATTGTGCAAGCTCATGTACAGACACAGGTGGACTTCACTCAGAACACTCTTAAATTACCGCAGGAGACAACAGTCAGACAGCTGAAAGGCCCATTCTTGGTAAGTGTAACAGGGAGCACAGAACTAGCTGTGTGAGTAAGGGCTTCTATCTCTTGCTACGAAAAAGCACAATGCCTGCCTGTTGTCTAGCTTTCTTTTCAACACTTGGATCTTTGAAATGTGTTACCAGGTTGAAGTACACCCTGAAACTGCACGCCTGCTATATGAACATTCTCATTCTGACTGCTCACATTTTCACACAAATTTCTTCACAGCAAAGAAAATAAGACGTTTCTGGTCATCACATCAACAAACTAAGCCTCATCCTGATTTACACTCTGTAGAGGAGAGCCAACGCAAGCATGCAAGTTTTAAAAGAGAACACAATCTTGTTTCAATTCTGTCGAACTTAGGGGACAGCACATTTTCATTTACCATGATTGCTTAACTCACATCCACCCAGTTTTGTAACCCAAATTCAGATATTAGCTCAGAACTGGGCAGCTTGACTTCGTTTCCAGGGAAAGCACACACCTTCTGATTGCATGTTTCACCGTAAGGATATGAAACTGTCCAAAACCAATTCTTCTCTAAGAAGAACTATTGGTGTTGCTTTTTCTTTCTCAAAGCTTGTTCTAACACCCACTCTGCCCAAACATCCTTTGTGCCATTCCAGTCTTTGTGGTGGCTACTGAACTGAGAGCCTCTACATGTTCACAGTGCAGAGGTGTTGAGCAGTGCAGCATACTGCACGTCTTAGGCCTGACTATTTTGCAGGCACCATCCATCAGATTGTTGTGGTAATGGCACTGAGTCAAGACCAGATATTTGTTCCGCATAGGTCAGTGAAAAATGACACGGAGCAAAGTGGGATTCAAACCAATCATCTCACAGTGAAAAACTCTATATCCCATTGCACTGAGCTACCTGGCACCTTCCTCATTCTCTGGCTGGAGATGTGAAACAGCAATACTCCATCAGAGCACACAGTGTGTCCATCCTCCCGAGGAGAAACCTAGCACGTGAAAACATTTGATTCCCTTGCAGAATTATTGCTTTTCTAATAAGGGAAGTACACCTTCAGACTGATATCTGCTAACTTCTCTGTAGCAGAGGTTTTGTTTTACTTCTTACAGCCTGTCTAGCAGTTTATGACAGAGAAACCATGACAGAAGGCAATCAACAGGTCCACGGTGGTAAGAAATCCCTTCTACAAACGTAAAATCTTTCTTATCAAGGACTAACCTGCATACTTCTAAATCATCAGACCAGTCATCATACAACACTGGAGGCTTCTGACCAGTGTCAGTCACTGCGGGCCCTGCCCCAAAAGGTGCTCCACTGTCTGGGGCAGCCAGAGCATCACTGCCAGAGCCTGCCTCCGCAAAGCAGTCCTCGATGCCTTTACTGCGCCCGAGGCACGAAGATGCAGGTTGCCCATCTCTGCAATAGCTTTTCCCTTTGCTTTTTCCACATTTTCGTGAGGAAATCCTTGCTTCCTGAGACGATGCTGAAGACTGTGATTCCTTAAGCCTTGGAATCCTTCTTCTGCGATGATTTAAAGTAGGATTCTCGGGGTCAGATATGTCCTGCTTCTTTTTCCCCGCTGTCTCCAGAGTGACAAGTTCAACAGCATTTGAAGACCCATCCTGGTTACTGCATGATCCCTTATTCCTTCTCCCTCTCCTGGTCATTCTGGCTTTTTCCCTTGCTCTCCTCCTAGCCTGAGCCCACTGACCTTCATCTGAGGACGATGATGAATCAGATGCATTCCAGCTGGATTTTGCAGCCTCGGGATGTAATTTGCAGTCTTTCCCCTTTCCTTGCTTTTCTGCATGCTCACCATTGTCTCCAGTCTCTCTTTTCCGCCTAAACCTTCGTTTCACTTGTTTCTTACCAGACTCCCTATTAGAAGGGGTCAGCACCATGACTGGGGTTGCATGTTCAAGTTCATCTTCTGACAGATCATGCAAAGTAGTAGATCTAGACAAAGCGGTAAGCAAAGGAAAGGGGTGGAAATGGTATGGATGGGTGGAAAGAGAAAAAAAAAAGGATGAAAAGGAGAACGTGAATTGTGGTATGAAACTGAAAAGCCAAAACAGAAACAAAACAGATCACAAGAAAAAAACTGAAGTCTGTGAAATTATGGACAGTGTTACGCAGAAGCAAGAACTACATACACTACATATTACTTAATAAAGGCAATAACAAACATCAGTCTGATGTGATACATTTTTCTCAGCACATACCTACAAATGTCCTGAGTGGAAGGGCAGACAGACAATCGTGACTGACTCCTGGGAGCTGTTCCTGTTGTAGGGCTGCTTGCCTGTTGAAATAAGTTAGACAGTTTGGAATCTTTGTCCATGAAATACATTGCAGATATTTTACTGCTTTGCCACATGATGACAAAATTAAAGTAACTGCTGCTGCTGCTGCTGTTCATAGCGTACTGCTGAACAAATGCAAGTTCAAAAATACAGGAAGCCTGACCAAAAGCAAAACCTGTTTGTGGAACTAAATATGACTGAAGTGTTTCAGCTGTCATTTGCTCATGACTACTTCTTGCCACTGTTTGAGGAAGCAGCTTTCAACATCTGAGATTTCAATTTGGTTGCTACCTACCGTAAATGTCTGATGGGAAGGGATGTTGTTTTTATTTCACGCAGTCAACTCATGGAATCACAACGATTCCTTTCAAAACAAAATAAAGGGCATTTACATAATGCTGAGTGATGAAGAGCACAAAGTAAACCTATGCTGAGCAGACTGATGAAACATCAAGGAAATTAAAGTATGTTCTAAAAGGTTTTTAAGGCAATTCCATCTTCAAGAAGAGCAGAAAAATATCAAACTGATGAGCCTGGAAAGACCAGTGTGAGGGTTGCAGCTCTACACAACTGATCACAACTGCAAACAGTGGGGGAGAGAGAGAGAGCAGGTTTAGTATGTAACATTTTGCTCTTAAGACTGTTGCTACAAATTGCAAACTCCGTGGCTCAATACTTCTGCTGCAAACTTATTTTGAGGGTGTTAACAGAAAACCCTTTCAATCTGTCTCACATTCTTTCAGCAGCACGGCTATATGGAATCCAAGTTCTAATCCACGGCTTTGTGATTCTTCACTCACCTGGTACAGTATTGTGAGGAAATGTATAGCATTCTTAAGGCTGTACCATTCCTGTAATTCATAAGGACGTTAACTTTCTGTATGGAACTCTGAGCCCCTGTGAGTTCCACCACCAAATGGAGACAAAATAATGCTCTTATCAGGATAGCATCAGAGACTAGACAGCAGTGCTTTTGCATTCAAATAATCTAGCTTTAAGAATTCAGGCACTCCTATTTACCTCGTCATGTGCTATCACAAGACCAAAGGAGCTATGAAAATGAAACTAACATGAGAAATCAAATCGGTAGAGCATTCAGGCACAATATTCAAAAGGTATTTCAATGCTTTGGACCACCAGGCAATGGAGGAACACCAGAACGTCCGCAGAACGAGTATCAATGAGGGAAAACAAAAAGTTCATACATCAAATCTCCTTTTCTGCAAAAGCAAAGTATCATTACACGTTCCCTGAAGGGATATGATTACATACACTATGAACAAGTGGTATATGCATAGCTGGGTATGTAATCTTTTCCCCCTTTAGTCTCTGTGACCTGTTAGACTCTGTTTGAAGTGACTGGGCAGACCTTAATCTGTTTGCACAGCTACTTAAAGAGGAAAGCTGACACAGACACCAGAGCTCCCTCGTTGGACTACATGCTGATACAGTTTGAAAAAATGCCCCTCCAGATAAACAGCAGGTGAAAGACAGCTGAAGAAATCCAGCCCCTGTCGAGGGTACAGTACTGAATTCATCCCTACTTCCCCTTTTTTGGGTTGTTACTTTATTTTTTTTTCTTTGCAGCTGCAGGACTTTATCAGTGCTTCTCCCTGGATCTGTGTTACATACAGCTCAAGCTTGATCTTCAGTAGTGGTCAGGTTATGCCCACACCACCAAGGCAAGCTTTGCCCTTGGAATGGACACGGAGAACATCAAAACAGCACAATAACTGTACTGTAGTTCTGCACAAGTTCAAGACCGTTCCAGCAGCTATTAAGGCAGGAAGTCAGCCTAGCAATTCTTGGAGACAGGTGGAAATCTAATTATTTTATGAATTGATTGCTTAACTCTTAGGTTTCGCTCTCGGCTGCACAGAGGTCTGGCCAGTTTCAGCCCTGCTCAGTCACATTTACTTTCTAGTTCCCCTGCACTGGCATCATTACGTTTTGTTCAGCTGCACATAACTCAGAGCACGGTTTCTTTTCTTCTAAAACAATTTTCAACACATTCCTGAAAAACGAATGCTTTTTGCTTGTTTAATCCCTCCTGGAGCAAACCTGACATCTGAGCAGGCAGAAGGGTTATGTGCAGATTGAATACTCAAAAACAAAGCAAGAGAACTCCAACGTGCTGACTTATGTATGAGATAACTCAGGTTCTCAGACCTGAATGCTCTGTTCAACAGGCTTCTACAACTTCTAAACACAAGTGTTGGTTTTATCTACTTTACAATAGCTTCTAATGGTCAGGTGAGCTATGCAGTGATATCCAAAACTGAAAATGTTAGTGTTTCTCACAACCATTTTCTGATGTATACTTAGGATAACAGCAGACCCTTTGTGCCTTGCAGGCACTGGGGGGTCTTATTTTACAAATAATTCCAGATTTCTCTCTCTAAACTCAACAGAAGTGGAAGGACCTGTTAAAGTCAAGTTTGCCACATGAACGTAATCACACTTAAGGACTTGTTTTGAATAACACGTGAATTTCAGCTCGGCTGGAAGACCACTCCAGAACTTTACCCCAAATCTCTTTGCACTTCCACCCCACCCACAATCTGACAGCACGACCCGCGCTGACACAGCAAAGCACTGCACACATCATTAACTTGCTGCCACCTTGGACTGCCTGATACACCGTGCTTCCACAGAAAGCAGCACTGAACAAGTTCATCACCCCCACTCAAAATATACACTTTCTGTTTTGCAATCATCTTTAGTGCTGGTCTCGGTAACAAAATGCAAAATTCCATATGTGGCATCAAGTTTATTTTACAGGTCTATTGGTCAGACCACGATCATTTGTATACGTTCTGCTCATATGTATCCATCCTGCTAATGAGCTCTTATGGGAATGTATATAGAACAGATGATGGAAGCAGTCTCAGGCACGCAGATCTTATTGTCAGTACTGCTGTCACACTGCTATATGGCTATTTAGCACAGTGAACATTTTCAGATACTGCATTCACTGCATAGAAGGATCAGACTGATGCAGTGGACTGCAATTCCACTTGGCAGGCTGAACAATGAATTCCTTTAAAAATAGTATTCCTTGAGCTGACGTCTAGTTCAGACAGCAATACTGTGCAGCTCATCAGAATGGCAACACTAAACTAGCACTGTGCTGATTTTATCATAAGCAAATTATACCAGCAACATAATTAAGGGTGATAATTCCAAAGAAAGTTGTCTGACAATCCTATAAGCAAGGCATCTCATCTCTCTACGACATCAACACAAGAAAGATACCTGAGGGTAGCACCAACTCCAGCTGATTGGGTTTGGCAATTCAAAAATACTGTTAGCAGAGATTCCCAGTCACCACCTTCTGCTGTCTTGGCCAGTTGAGATGCATCAGGGATATGCAATCCAATTAATAAGCATGACATGGAGCTTATTCATAATTATTTTTGATATGTTCAACAGAAGTTGGTCATATGTTTTTCAAACACAGTACTGGTAAGATGTGGCATTTCCAAGGCAAGCAAGATAATCATTGTGTCACACAGTGGGAATCGAATGTCACCCTTGTGTCTCCATGTTAAAGGACTGCAGCAAAGACAGAAAAGGGGGGGACAGAATGATGTGCAACTGACAAAAAAGGCAGAATTGAAAACCCACGTTGCCTTGTAATGATGTTCAGAATCTGACAGAAGTTCCCAGTTGATAACAGACAATGAGAGTCCTCCTCACTGACCAACTACTGCGTAGCACTGCATGTTGAACCTAGTCCAGAACAGGGATGGATTCTCCTAAAGAGCCAAGGGCTCTATTTGCAACTAACAGAAGAGCTCAGTAAAGGCACGTTTCACAAGTGCAAAGCGTTCATATCTGAACGGAGTTAGGCTTCAAAATAACAACCCAGCTGACATCAAATGGCCTCACAGATACCCCCCGAAAGGTTAACGAATCTTCTAATGCCTCTGTTCTGAATAAGGAAGGCCAGAGGCATTTCAAAAAGCTGCTCAGCCTACAGCTTGGGTAGAAAGTCACAGAAAATTGGCGGAGGCAGGGCAGGCAGGGAATATGACTAATGCTTTTATGCTCACACTAAGCGTGCTTTATGGCAGCAATGCATCACAGAATCCTCCAGATCCCACCTGCTAATACAGTTAAAAAGCTGAAGCTTTATCCTATTAAAATAATGGTACCCCAAGGAACAGATACCTTAGAAGATTAGAGCAGTTTGCACAGCAATAAGGCTCAGCAGGAGATCCAGTCTGCATATTTACACTCGGAAACCCCACTTGGTGAACAGTGTAGCTTTTTATAGAACACATCAGTCTTCATAAACTTTTGTAAGTTTATGAACTTTTACGAGTTTATAAGACAATAAGGTAATTTCTCAGGTCTAAAAAGATCAAAAACACAGTTGAAATAACTCAGGCTCAAATCCTAACCTACAGCCAGGTGTATCCTATAACACGTCTTCAGGGATTCCATTTCCATTTGGAATTGAAACTTACGCTCTTTTTTTTCCCCCTCTCTTTGGTAATTCAGGATGGAGCTCCTGCATTCAGACCTAGACATCTTTACTGTCTGACTGATGGCTTTCCAGCAACCATTAAAGGAACTGGTAACTCAATTTGTTACGTTTACTTTCACAGCGAGGTTTGGTTTTGTGTTCTTTTTGGCACGCTTCTTCCCCAGGTGTTTTATTTCTCTCCTATCTTCTTTCCCCTCCTTCCACCAGTCTTTGAAGGCAAGGAATAAACACTGCAGCTCCGCAATAGTTTTGATTCATATTTCTCTTCATTCTTTTTAGGCATTATTGCTTTGTTAGCAAAAAATATTGTACAGTTCCTAGAAAAACTTACACTATTCATTGATTCACCGAATTATGCAACTGAAACCCCAGAGGGAGCTGCTCTTTTTGCAAAAGGTGCAGAGCCCTGAAGCCAGCAGCTTTTGACTGTGTGCAAGGAGCTCAGAACAAATGTTGCCCAAGGAAAGGTGAAGCAGAAAACATGCACCTCCTCACTACTGGACTGCAGAGTTTACTTCCAAAGCAGCCAATATCAGTATTCACTGTTTGTGCTTTTTTTCTTCCAAAGACAGTACGCATTTCTACATATCCCTCCACCTCCAGGACATAAAGCCTCAAAATGGGGTTGTAGTGAGCTGGGGGTCGGCCTCTTTTCTCGTGTCATTAGTGATAGGACCAGAGGGAATGGCTTCAAGCTACGGCAGGGGAGATTCAGGCTGGACATGAGGAAGTATTACTTTTCAGAAAGGGTGGTCAGGCACTGCAATGGACTGCCCAGGGAGGTGGTGGAATCACCGAGCCTGGGGGTGTTCAAGGAAAGACTGGATGTTGTGTTGAGGGACATGGTTTAGTGGGAGCTATTGGGAACAGGTGAACGGTTGGACTGGATGATCTTGAAGGTCTTTTCCAACCTTGGTGATTCTATGATTCTATGATTCTAAAATATTGCAGTATACTAACTAAACAGCTTTCAATCATATGGCATTCCTGCAATTCTCCCATGTGTGCACATGTGAGGATATGATCATTATATTCAAACAGCCTGGTGTGCCTATGTAATATTTATTTATTCTGGCCCTACAGAAGAAAGAAATCTAAATGTCCCAGAGCAAAAGAGCTGAATAGAGAATATTTATATGACTAAGCCAAAAGATGGTGAAATCCTAACACACCATTTTAAAGAACAGAAGACACCATATTTTTTGAAATACAAAAAGCCTCAACTTTAAGCAAAAGAGTAATTTTCATAGAATCATAGAATGGCCTGGGTTGAAAAGGAGCACAGTGCTCATCCAGATCCAACCCCCTGCTGTGTGCAGGGTCACCAACCCCCAGACCAGGCTGCCCAGAGCCACATCCAGCCTGGCCTTGAATGCCTGCAGGGATGGGGCATCCACAGCCTCCTTGGGCAATTTTATATCAGTGCAGATGTAAAGTTTGCTTAATTGGATTGGTGGTATACATTTAGGAAAACTCAGTTTGGTAAGAATTATGACTTAAGAAAACAGAATCTGTACGACATATCACACTGTTTTTCTGCATGCGTTCCTTTTCAATAGAGCACTAATTTAAAACAGGGCCAACCATATCCCAGAACAAACTGAACATGTATTATCTTCTGCTGGTTGGGCCCTGAAACTGAGACACGCTTGATGTAATTTTATTTAGAAGTTCATATGTCAGGCAGCCGTAGGTAATTCTGCAGTCATTCCTTTCATTAAGCTTACTGCAACTAGAGAATGAATTCCATGGACAAGACACAAAGCATTGTGGTGTCAAAGGAATCACACATTTGCATATAATAGGAAAAAAAATCAGCAATGATTTTAAGTTGTTGCAGCTCATTCTCATTTTTGCCTTTTCTGCTCTATGTTTTGATGAACAAAATACTTTTCACTTACTTGCTTGCTCTTTATTGTTATTTTCAACAGTAGTAGAATCATAATGAGAGCTAAGAGCTAAGCGAGTCTCCACCTTTGAAAATAATGATTTTGTTTATGAGCAAGAAGAATCATTTAGATGACTAAGATAACATTTACACTCAAATTTTAATGCCAGTTTTGTATACATTGTATTATTCATTGTAACAGTGCTTTTAAAGGCTGACATTTTGCACTTTACAAGAGCAAGGACTTGTTTGCTCTCGGCTTATTTTCTTTTTTAAAAGCTCTGTGCTTTCGGTTCTGTTAAGACTGAACATTACATCAACCTTGTATCAACTTACTGGGTTATTTTAAAATAAAGTTCATTAGAGTAAACTAGGAGTTACGCTTTGAAAGGGCTGAAGAAAAGGAATCCATGGCAATCTGAAGAGAACTGCCATCTGTGAGCGGTGTCAGAGTGGCAAAGAATAGGAAGAATGGTGTAAGCTGATGTGATTCTAGCTGTACAGTATCCTGTATTAAAATGCAAAGGGCCACACAATTACTCTTCAGGATTCAATCATGCCACAGTTATCCTGGAGTAATCCTCTCCCAAAATCTGAGCAGCTCAAAACAGAAAACTGGCTGCAGTACATACTTCATCTCAAACTTGATATCATTGAGAGGAGCTGGACCTGACATAAGAAATCACTGCACACAGTGGAGACAAACATACAGTGGAACCAATCCTTACCATCTTTACTTTCTCTGTTGGTTTTCATATATTAAATCAGACTAATGAATGTCATGACAATGACTATTCCAGAACAGTCGTCTCACTGATGTAAATTAACTGCATTTTATTACATAGCTGCTTCAGAGACTGGTAAACAAGAAGTGTACTGACACCTGCTTTTGAGAAGCACTTGAGCTTAAACAAAAATTTGCTCCAAGTCTGAGTTTCACTGAAAAATAAGCCCAAAGCTACCAACAGAGAATTTGAAATATGAAATTCTCCTCTAAGGAGCTCTTGATTTGTACTTAACATGCAGAAAGATAATTACAACGTGCTAGAAATGTTTTTTCCATGATTTTAACACAACCAGGCAGCCTCACCAACACATACGAGCATAACTTCTATGGGCTGCAATTCAAACACAACAATTTTTCCACTAGCTACTCCCAAACAGAAAAATGAACCCACAGATCCTCATCAGACTAGATTTCCTCTTAAGTCACTTGCACATAAACAATTTACTGAGAAAAGCTACAATACACAGAACTAACCAATGGCAAATAGATAATGAACGAATGTGGGGTTTGTTTGTTTCTATTCATTTACTTAAGAGTTTAAACACACCTAGAGAAAATAATTCTAATTCTGAAATCCAGAGCGGTTCTTAAGAGTAACTTTGGGAGATTGGTGGGAGAGAAAGTAAAAAAAAAAATAAATTAAAACAGGAAAGGTGGTTCATAACACACATCCAGTACTTGTGTTTCTTTTATAATAGGTAAGCTTTCAAAGCCACAATCAATAATTCGGGCTCCATCTCATCACTGAAAGGTAGTACGAAATAGAGATCAGTTCCAAATACAATCCATCAATCCCAGTGCTAGCCAGGAAGAATGCCAGATGACCTGTTTATTGATATATTGAGTTCTATAGAAGAAGTGTAGGTTATTACCAGAAGTGCAGAACAAGCTGCACTTTCCTATACACTTTCCTAACCATCTCTGCTTGGAAAGCTAACTAAAGTATTTGCTTTTGGAATCCCAGGGCAGTTTCAATGAGGTGCAGGCTGAAGATAATGAGTGAATATCCCAGATGGATGTTCACTGAGGAGAGCCATAGCTGCCTGTCAGTTAGAAGCACGACAACAGAGGCAGAGTATAGAGTACAAAATCATGTGAGATTACTTTTAAAAACCTGCAATCAACTCAGTGGTTACCACATAAGTGGCCACAGTAATGTGCTGGAGAAGAACACAGAGATGGATGAGCAAATCCATCTGGAGAAATGCTCTCCCTCCCACTGAATAAAACGGTGCTGGTAAGGCACCTTTCCAGTAGTTGAGGGGAGCATATGAACAGGAGGAGGAATGGCTGTTTAAGAAGGTGGACAGTGACAGGACAAGGGGGAATGGTCTTACACTGGGACAGGGGAGGTTTAGGTTGGATATTAGGAGGAAGTTTTTCACACAGAGGGTGGTGAGGCACTGGAACAGGTTGCCAAGGAGGCTGTGGATGCCCCATCCCTGCAGGCATTCAAGGCCAGGCTGGATGTGGCTCTGGGCAGCCTGGTCTGCTGGTTGGTGATCCTGCACATAGCAGGGGGTTGAAACTGGACGAGAATTGTGGTCCTTTTCAACCCAGGCCATTCTGTGATTCTATGATTTAATGAATAACCTGAAAGGGCAAATGTTTCCAGGATAAATACACGCATATTCTCTTATCATACAAAAAAGGCATTTTGAATCAAGCAATACACAACAAACTAGATTTCCAATCAAGCTTCACTTGTAGGTATCTTCGCATACAACAGAAGCAGACTGAGTTAACTGCATGCATGAAAATCCAGCTCATTAAAATGCCACTTAAAAAGCTGCAAACACTTCCAAATAAGCATCTATACTGATTTCTGTAGAAAATACTTCAAAATAAATGACACCGTTGTGTCTCATATTAGTGAATATATACACATGATTTGCTATGGTGTAACACGGGCCACTGAAATTTACAGAAGTTGAAAAAAATATCAAATCCACATCATTTTACACCAACTACAACTACAGACATGCATTTAAAATTCTCACTGAAAATAACACATAGAATTGACTGAGATCAAGTTTGAAAGTATACATACTTCTTCTAAAAAGGCAAGCCAGGAGGAGATTCAGCCACATCCTACAACAGACTAGATATAATCACATTTATCCTTCCTTTTTGTTTTTCTTTTTAAATTCTTCTCCTCAATGTAAATGAGCAGAATCTAACATACACTTCGTTTCCTTAAGTAACAAATCTTTGCTTTTTAAGGTTCTGTGAAGTAAACATTTTCCTGTGCACCCTGCTGACAATGTTGTAGGGAAGGCAAAATATTGCACTGGAGGCAAAATATTTCATCTTCAGATGCAAACATAAAACATGGCAGATAAAGAGACTGGGATTCCAAAACAGTGAGTTTTGAGCTTTTACCTCCCCTAAATCTTGGCTTTTTGGAATAGATTTAAGCCATATTTAACCAAAGGGGTTCATACATAACAACTGTTATTATTTGAGTGGATGGAGCAGAGGGAGAAACATCAACAGGTAATTCTACCTTAAGACAAGCGTTAATGTAAAATTGAGCAACTGTAGAAAGAAGGCAGAAAGTGTGCACTTGTTATTTACTTACTATTCCTATGTATTACAGTAAGGACTAATTGTATATTTATACTTCAAGATGGATTTTACTTGGTAATCATACTAATATGCAGCAAAAAAAACCCAAAAAAACTTCATGTCTATAAAGAATAAATGAAAATACGTATATATAGTTGGATAGAGTACTATCTTGTACTTAATCCACTTTTCACATGCTTTGATTATCTCCTAAAGGCAATAGATTTCACATACCTTTGAAATATTACTTGATCGACTCGTGGAACGCCCTGGGGATTTGTCATTCTGGAAAACATAATTAGGAGATGAAAAAAAATTATCTCCTGCAAATTCTACCTAAGAAGAAATACTCTGTTTGTGATTGCAAATATGCAGTTTCTCTACTTTTCAGTTTGGTCACTGACTGTACACAGTGGAAGACAGTTCAACACCCAAACCATTACAGCACTCAGATGACTTACATCAAGACAGTGGAAAGATGCTCTGCAAGAAATGCACGTTAGCAACTAATTACTGTTGTCCTCTTTTGTTGGTGGAGGTGATTTTTTTACACAGCATTTTGATTAATGCATCATCGAGGCCTCTCATGAAAACAGCTGCTCTTGTATGAACAGAAACACAGTGTGACAAATAATGAAATCCACCTGCTTACACTGGACACAGACCTACTCAAACAGTTCAACTTACCATTCAGGAAGATCAAACAGCAGGATATGACTTTCTGGCCAGACACATTCAAAGAACAATAAAGTATAGCTACTGGTACACGTGGTTCAATTTAACATTCACTCCTCTATCCTCTCACCTCCACAGAAAACACCTTGCAAGAGTCTGAAATCCACTAATGATGCATACATTCAACAGCTACATTTCTACAGCACGACCTTTTTGTCTGCTGGCTTGTTTTTCCTCTGGTAATTCAAATGAAGAAGTGGAGCAATGGTACAATTACATGATCGATATTTATGCTTCTCCAGCAATCAATTCAGCATTTCAGCTGAATATATTGCTACTTCAGGTAAAAAATATTTTGGAAAGAATGTTCATTCCCATGGTAAGTTCATGTTATCTCATGGTAATTATAGAACTACTTTTCTCAGCACTGAAAATATAGGTTCAAGCACTGAAGAGAAATATTTATACAAACAAAATGTATTGTTACCTAGCAAGAGTTGAATCGGGTATCACTCATCCAAGACTGTTAGATTACGTACTGGGAGAGGGGCACACAAACCAAAGCAGAGTGTTCACCTTTGCAGTTTAATCTGCAATGCATGCATCCCTGTAGCAGGCAGACAAATAAGACAGTAATTCCCTATGTATATGTCAAGAAAAGCCTTCCATCTCTCCTCATCTTTCATTGAAAGAGTGAAAGAAAAATACAGGAGCTGCCCATTAAAACGTCTGAATTTCCTACACTTCTCATGCACATTTCTGCTCTACAAATAGGCATTTCCCTGTTAATTTGTAGCAGAGAACAGTTATGCAACGGCAAAAATAGAAAAACGAGAAATAAGAAAAAAAGGAATTAGGCAATTTATCAGCAAACAACTGTTTTTCTATTAGAACAGTTACTTCAACCTCAACCCCAGCAAGCAAACCCAAATGAAAACCAAACACGGTTGCACACTAATTTATTAGTCCCTACAGAAAATTTCAAACCTATTTGCTGTTTCATATTTATCTTCTATGTTTCTCTTCCTCCAGACCACAGGCAGCTCATGTTTTTGTTCCTTCCCTTAGCATCATCGATCTTTTATACAGGAAATATTAATATGCTGCACTCTTTTTGCTTTATCTTCGCTAGCAGTAAGCAGCACTACGTTCTCCTGCTCTCAAAAAACCAGCATCACTGAACTACTTGACCATGCATCATTCCTCATTTTATTCTCATATACAGGCTTCTTCTCAGGATTTAAACACTTTCAGGTGAAACTTTCAGAATATCTTCTTGTTGTTCTTTATTAATTCTTTCTGGAAAAGAAAAATTCAATTTATCAGGCGTTCATTCTGTCTTGTCCTTGAGGTTGGCCTTGCTTTGAGCAGGGAACTGAACCAGATGACTCCTCCTGACCTGACATATTCTTTGATTTTATTGTTACTTCTGTGATATATTATGCACCGTAGCTTTAGTATATATGCTTAATAAATTACCATTTTCTTATACTTTTTAGCCAACATTCAGTATATACACTTTTGAACGTCTTCATTTATATCCATGAAAAATATACTTCATATTTCTTGGTTAATGTTCAGAGAAGCTCAGATCTGACCTCAAAATAATCAAAGTTACAGACCCATGAAATTAATTCTCCTTTCACCATTAGGAAATATGAACGGGGTTCATAGTTGAGAACCTCCCTGCTGGAAGTATGCAACCTTTATCCCCCATCACTAAGACTAAAGAAATATTTTGCACTTTCTGACAGCGTAGTGAACTCTGGAAGTCTAACTTCCTCTCTTTTAATTGTCTGTCTTCTAAGATTCATTTCTAAATTCCGTCCCCTGGCTGCAGCTCTCCAGGATTTTCACACGATGCATTCTTCACTATGGCATTTATCTCCTCTACTTTAGTTACAACAAGCTCCAGATACTCCAAATTGCACGAAATAAACATAAATTGAAGACAGAATTCCTCACTCATGTTCATGTTGAAGTCTCATGATTGCTCGAACAAAGAAAGCACAGAATAGAACAGTTATGGAAAGATCTCTTGAAATTTTGTCCTTAAAGAATGCCTGTGCGCTTCTATTATAATGACTTATCTTTAAGAAATATATCATTAAGAACAACTGATTCATTTCCTTACCATCAGTGAAGAGGAACTTTCTGTACTGAAGAATGTTTTTCTTGCAGGCTTGCTAAACAGTGATAATGAAGATTGTTTTCCCACTCATTCAGTATTATTTTACGTTTGAGAGGTTATATCCAAGCGAGTAAGAGAAAAAAGAATATTTATTTTCTTTTCTAAACGTAAGAAATAATTGATCTCTTTTTAAGCAAATCACAATTTTGATACATTTTAAGGGGTTTATTCACTAAGAAGTTCACCAGTAACGACAGACCACCAACAAGGTCACTAGGCAAAAAGCCCACGCGGAAGGTTAATATTAGCAGACTGAGGGTCTGTACCATACACCACTGCTGTACAGAAACAGTTGATCATCACAGAAAAGCCAAAAGCACTTCAGACATGCCATTCTGTGAGAACAAATTAATCCAACATGACATAAAGCAGTTACCTAGAAGTATTATCCTATACGTTGCTTACTTTCCATACTATCTGCACAATATATAACATACATATGGGTAGAAGAGTAGCTAGCCATCTATGGCAACTTCCCTATTAGTGGGCTGTTGGGATGCCCTTCAGAAGAATCACACAGAGGTGCACACAGAGGTTAGTTGCCATATCCCCTGTGACTCCTTTTGCAAATAAGATCTCTCTGGCTATACTCGCAACACACAAGACCATACAAACCTCATGTTGGTACTTTGGCTGCAATAACAATCTTAGAATCACAGAACTGCTTGGGTTGGAAGGGACCCTAAGGATCATCGAGTTCCATCCTCCTGGCACAGGCAGGGCTGCCAGCTACTAGATCAAGTACCAAACCAGGCTGCCCAGGGCTCCATCCAACCTGGCATTAAACACCTCCAGGGGCAGGACATCCTCAGCCTTTGGCCATCCTGTTCCAGCACCGCACCGCTCTCTCTGTAAAGAACTTCCCCCTGACATCTAATCTAAACCTCCCTCCCTTTAGTTTTAAACCATTCCCCCTTGTCCTATCACTATCTACCCGTGTAAAAAGTTGATTTCCACCTCTTTATAATCTCTCTTTCAATACTGGAAGGCAGTAATGAGGCCTCCCCACAGCCTTCTCTTTCCCAGTCTGAACGAGCCCAGTTCCATCAGCCTGCCTTCACACAGGAGAGGTTCTCCAGCCCTTGCATCATCCTTGTAGGCCTCCTCTGGATGCAGTTTATAGAACATCTTATGAAATTATTTTCTTCTTCAGCATTTTTTTCTTTAAAGAGAAACCTGTAATTTCAAGAGCACTACACAGCGTATGATAGTGTTATCACACGTGCTTCTTGTACAGGTATTTCTAGAGCGGTTGGGTCCTTTTCTCTCTTACCTCACATCACATCAGTCTCACTGGACACAACGTAGCAGCTTGCTTGTAGCACAAGCTGATAACAAGCATCAGACACATCCTGGAAACTGATACAGTATGCTCTTAATTTGAAAATGCTAACTGCAGTTTAACGAGGCTCAGAACCATTTTTCTCACAGGCCAAGATGAGCCATTAGCAGGTTTTCTGTTACAATACAAGGGTTTCACAATTATACTTCCACCTGCAATCACATGGGTAATTTCCACATTACAGAAACTAGCTACTTTCTCTGTATTTCCTCAGATGTCGAGGTCAAAACTGGTTTAAGTACACAAAATAAGTACAGAGTTATATTTAAAATAAATCTCACAGTGAATCAATGCTGAAACACAGTACAGGTGTTGAGAGAACGCTGCCAGAAAATGTCACATGCTGAACACTGGAAACTGTTCTGAAGTGGAAAGACATCACCTGACAAAACCTCACTTCCTTCAGCGGCTCACATCAAGAGCCACTTTTTGACTTTGCTGCACCATACTCAGGAAAAGCAAGAAGTCCCTGGAAATCCTTGCCAAAATTTCAAATAAAAGATTCATAAGGTTGGAAAGAAATTCATCACAGTTTGATAAACTTACAGTGCGTGTCACATACCTCCCCCTGACTGATAAGAAGCTAGTTAGAGGCTTCTCTGGAAAATGATTTCTGGCATTGCCTTATACTAATGAGGTTAAGGTGAAAGGAACAAAACAAAAACCACAAAAGGCTGGGATTTCAGAAAACAGCATACGTGGATGAGCAAGAATCTTACAACAGAGGAAGCACGCGCAGGAGGCAAAGGATCTTTAACTCCTTTGGCTCATCAGTACCTCCTGCTTACTGAAAGCCAAGTATATTTGTTCATACAGCAATTAGGATACCCAGGAACTGGGAGCCAGCATATCCCTCTGCCCTTTTAGACCCCAAAGAGAAGCCATGTGATTCAGTTCAGAGCCTGAAGGAGATCACACCTTCCACTCACTGAGCAAATGGTTGCGTGAACAAATCTTAAACTGATCTAACAACAGTCTTCCATGCTGTTGCTGCCCAGCTGCTACAGGTTATTTACTTCTTTAGCTGAGTCAATAAAATGCTGTGCAGAAACTCACCCTGAACCCCGTGTGACTCAGGTTCAAGTTGAACAAGTTACCACAGGGGAAGTTTCCAGTATAAGCTATTCTGTGATGCTTTTGACATACCAGAACTTCCTAAGTAATATACATATCCCTCAGCAACAGAACATCTTTCAGAAAGAATATCCAAAGCAAACAAGATGCTAAAACACCTTATCTCAAATTCACGATACGTTTTTATGTTCAAAGTATCTAATTATTAAACTACTGAAGAGAACTGAAGGGATTTGCAGAAAGACATGTGAATAAGAAGTGCCAGCATCTGGGACTTTCAACAGAACGCATCCAGTTTTGAAACTCTCTCCATTTACATCCATTCAAGGAGGTGAAGCTGCAAGGTGCTCAGCATAAATTTAGGCAGAAAACAACACACAGCCTGGTGCCAGGGGGTCCTTCTGCCTCCTTTGATGCAGGGATGTATTTTGTTGTAAACATTCATGTTTGCTCTATCATTTTTTCCCTACAAAAATGCAGCAACAAAATAAGGCTTGACATTACTGAGTCTACATTCACATTATGTAAGTCAAATGTCTTGGAATTTCATTCTACTTCTACATTCACCCACATTCACAAATCATCTTGCTCGTTAGCTTACTTCTCCTACATTTTGCATATACTCTCAGTGATCTTGGCATTTTTATTTCTGTTGTTGTTATTAATATATATATATATATTCAGATAATAATTTTTCACCTTCTGCCCATATCAATAAATCTTCCCCTTGTGGATACAGGGAAGATTCCAATTGCAGAGGACTTGACACAAAATGTCCACATATCCTTACCATCTGATCTCATGAGCAGACCAGCAAGGTCATCTTATAATTACAGTTTTTTCCAAACTACACAGACTTCATTTCCTCTTTTACTTGTATTAACACTCTGAGAAACTACGAGCATTTACTCACAGGGTGTCCTCTATGATTAGGTGTTCTGAGTCACTCTCAGAATGAAAAACAATTTACATCTAAAATAGCACTGCTTCCTGTTGATTCAGTCAGAACTTGGAGAAGACCAAGCTACAAGCATTACACTGCATGAAAAACCTGCTGTAATTAGCTGCCATTACCCTTCAGTTTGTACACTAGGAGAAAGCTGACAAGGTGATAGTTCCTAGTGGCATTTTTCCCTCTAACAGCATTGAAATTATTCCTGTCTTTATCCAGGGCTGACCACAGAGATAAAAATTATGAAGTGTGGGATGAAGGACAAGTGAAACTTGACAATACTTACTTCTTAAAAAGACACTGAGAAAAAGCAGATGATGAAATGAAGAAGCATGGTTTACTGGGGAAATAGTGGTGGTAGGTGGATGGCTGGATTAAACCACAGAATGGTTTGGGTTGGAAGGGCCCTTTAAGATCACCTAATTCCAATTCCCTGCTATAGGCAGGGACACCTTCCTCCAGACCAGGTTGCTCACAGCCTCATCCAGCCTGGCCTTGAATGCTTCCAGGGAGGGGGCATCAACAACCTCACTGGGCAACTTGTTCCAGTGTGTCACCGCCCTCACAGGAAGGGTGATATCTAGCCTAAATCTACCCTCTTCTAGTTTAAAACCATTTCCCCTCATCCCATTGCTACCTGCCCATCTAAAGAGCCCCTCCCCTGCTGTCCTGTAGCCCCCTCCAGGTCCTGGAAGGCCGCTATACGGCCCCCAAAGCCTTTTCTTCTCCAGACTGAAGACCCCCAGCTCTCTCAGCCTGTCCCCATAGAAGAGATGCTCCAGCCCTCTGATCATCTTTGTGGCCCTCCTCTGGACCCACTCCAACAGCTCTTGTGTTGTTGGTTCCAGAACTGGACGCAGTACTCCAAGTGGGGTCTCAGGAGAGAAGAGTAGAGGGGCAGAATCACTTCCCACAACCCGCTGGTCACAATTCTCTTGATGCAACCCAGGATATGGGTGGCCTTCTGGGTCACAAGCATCTTTTCAAATCTTGGTGATTCTATGAATTTAAAAACCAGTCAATATTGAGTGACCAAGTAGAAAAAAGATGAATGGAATACTACTTACAGATAAAATTGAATGAGAAATGCAGTGAGGGATCGGGTAGCTAACTAAATCTGAAGAAACTATTAATAAAAAATGACAATTAAAAAAAAAAGTGAAAAGCAAATTAAAAGGAAAAGTGAAGAGATATAATAAAAAATAAATGTACAAAAATACCACTATTTTTACCCGTCATGTCACAATATGGAACAACATAAAAAGACACAGAAAGTAAATTTTTCCCTATGCATACAAGCATTTAAAAGACCATGTTCTTTAGAGTCAGAAGAGTAATCTACAGGGATGGAGAGTAATTGCATCAATTCATTATTGCCAGTTTCTATAGAAGATTTATTTGTCACATTTACAATCATATCTTGTCCTACAGACACCTTCCTAACATTTTTGTGCTTCACTGTTATTTGCTGATACTTCAGCAAAAACAGAGTTTTGTTATTATAATATCAGTGTCTAACTACAGCCTATTTAATGTCTGTCATTTCACTACATTAATCAGAGTGCTTCAGTTATAACAGATAGGATTTATGAAAGATTTCTATATGTCAAAACCACCCTCTTGGTTGCTAATATCTAAATCACCTGGCAGTGATATACAGCCTGCATGATTGCACTAATGCTTGATACACATTCATTTATTAGCACAGACATGTTATGAGAAACGTGTTTGGCTGTTCTTGGTAAAGATACCTTACCTTTGGAAATGGCAAATGCTATTTTAAAATCATTTTTCCTTGGCATTACTCAGCTACAGAAAATGAAGACAATCACCAATTTTTTTCTCTCTCTGCATACAAACATAACAAATGGTCTGGAGGTTTTAATTTGTCACTCTGTTTTCTGTGACTATCAGTTCAACGTTGTTTTATTACTGCTACATAAGTGCGACATACGTGTTACTAAACATCACTGTCCAGTGAAATAAAGCAAATTTTTAATTATCACTTGTATTCACACCATGAAATTACTTTTAAATAGGTCTGACCTACGGAAAAAGACAGTGAAACAGAATCCTTTTCACTATGACATCAAATTATCATTTTATCTCTCTTGTGCCATGAACAAAAATGCAACACAAACTTCACTGCAGCACTCTTGAATCAAGCAGTACTATTATTTACACACATTACTACCATGTCCAGATAACATATTTTATCATTTTCATCCCTGATCAATAAGTTGGTGATTTTTTTTTTCATTGCTACCAGGTACTGATTTATAGACATTATCTCTATTTTCCAAAGCTCACAGTACATCATAAAACTTTGCTTTTCTGTAAGACTCTGAGGGAGCTCACTCATGGGTCCCTCATTAAGGTGAAGATGACTTAATCTTTTCATTGCCATGTTGAACTCTAATCAAAGGTAACTTGATTATCAAGCTGAATACTTCTTTCTTTCACGTAAGGCATCCTTTCCTCATCTGTTGAAATGTTTCCCCAAACACCTGGTCCATGCAATGATCCTTTCTTGTACAAACACTTTCGGTGGTCAGAACACAGTTTTTTTTGTTTTATTTTGTTCTTTGCCTTTTTTTAAAGAAGATACAGACAACTGTCTGTGGACCACGTCACCCAAAACTCTAATTCACAGTATGGTATGCATTCCATTTGTTATTTGTTAAGTAGCAATATATTCAAATCCTTTAATGAAAAGACAAACTAATTTCTTCCTGAGGCCAGATTTCAAAGGTCACTATCCTGTCTGCCAGTTACTGTGACCTGCTGGATTGCAGCCATTTAATACCAGAGATGAAAGGCTCCGACTGGCCAAGCACTTGTCTAACAGCCAAATATTTATCAAAGTACAAAAGACTAACTAAATATACAAAGTCAAAGTATCCCAGTTAAAACAGAGCTGTTAAAAATGCCTTGATTACATGCTGTATGTTCATCCGTCACCATTTTTATATCCATCTTTTATCTGATTACAGGTTTTAGGTCATCACAGTCTCTATAAACTGTAAACTCAAGCTCCCCCAGGTAGAAGGGAAAATGAAAGGAAATAGCATTTTTCCCACTCCTCTAAAGGCTGTCTAGGCATCTGATAGATACAGGTGGCCCAGCAAAATAAAAAAAAGAATGAACATGAGCTAAACAACATGGAAATTAATTCCAGAGCAGAGTACATCAATATATGGTACTTACATATCACAACAATTAAGCCAGAATCTTAACACACTGCATTACAAATACCATTTCCATAACAATCTGTTTTTCAGCTCCCATTCCCTTTCCATCCTGTCAAAGTATTTTCTCTTTCGTAGCCTCATGTCATTATAATCACTGGCTATTCTAGCTCAGTATTCGGGCAAAAAACTTCAACAAGAACAGAAAAAAAAACTATGGATAAAATTAAGTTCTTGATGTAAGACCATGATACATACATTAGAAAAAGCTGCTGCTGCACTTTGGTGTTCTTAAGCCCACGATTTCAAGAAGTTGTAATTTTTAAATTATTCTCCAGCTACTTTGTAGAATGCTTTCAGTTATATATGATACATTGCTACCCCCAAGCTAACTCAAACTATAATTATTAATGTTAATATGCAAGATCTTGGCCAAGTTCTTCTTTCAGTCGCACTAATGTAAAAAACGCAGTCCTAATTCTATAAATGGCAAGAAGAATTTGGTTACACCTATATCAGTGATGGAAATCTAGTTCTCATGGCAAAGTAGACATTATTGCTTTGCAGGAATAAACTATCAGAAGCTTGCATAAAACAGTTTTCAAAACAAAATTAGAAAATAGGTTTACTTTTTGGGTCACTACATTTACACTTATATAAATTATAACAGAACTTTCTCCATCCTCTCAGAAAATAATGTGATGGAATAAAGAAGCCCAAGAGATACATAACAACAAGCACTCCGGTGCACTTCCACTCCTCATATTACACCACCTTAAAAGGAGCCCATGGCAAAAGCAGTAAGATAGCATGTAGATTCATTAAGTGAGAAGTAGCACTCTGTTAATCTAAGTGCTAACAAAAAAATCAACAGAAACAGAACAACAAACAACTCATTATTACAGATGTCACTTCTGACACATTGTCCATGCAGCAAACCCGCATCTCAAGGATCTCCATGTGCATAATGTAGATGGACTTGTAAGAAGAGATCACATAAAATGCTGATATTAAAATAAAAGTGGGATTAAGAGAACTTGGCTTCAACCCTGGTGATTGCTAAAGCCAGAGGCAGCCACAAAATCAGAAATATTACCAGCTGAGTAATTTGTGTACCTGTAGGCCTACATTCAAAGGATTCAAACACTCAGCACTACTGCCTTAGCACGTCTGAAACCCTACAATCACAAACTGAAAACAATAAACACAAGAACATGAAGGAATGTCATACCAGATGAATCCAAAATGCACACAGATTCCACAGACTGACTTATCAGCATCTTTCCTCTCTTCTGTAAATCCCAAAGTACATCTTAACTTTAGATTAACTGAGGTTATTAGTTAAATTATCAGAGATAATTTGGGGCTCACTGTTTAATTACACACTCATTAAGTCAGTCAATTAGTCTGTGATCTTCACATTAAATTTGAATGTTGTAACTCCTTCCCTAATGTCAAAGCAAAGTATAAAGTGTAGTGCTTCAATGACAAAGATCCGTCAAACATTTATTTTCAACAAAGCTCCTCATGAAAGCTCACTGAGGGATACATTTATTCATATTTACCTGCAAAAAATGTGGAGGAATCAGACAGCTTCAGGTAAAAAATAACAGGTATTTAAAAAAGGCAATGAATTTCCCTCTGCTTCAGAACTAATTCTAAAATTGGTTCCAACTTTTTATTTCTACATTACTCGATCCAGTGCTCAGCATCCTTCATAAATGACAGGTCACCCATCAAGGCAGACAAACTATCAGACCAGGAATTTTCCACATACATCACCACAGAGCTCCGTTACAGAGACAATTATTTTGCTACACGTGACCCCTGTCTGATTGGCATCTGTAAAGTTGCTGAACCTTCTCATAAAGAATATAGCAACAGAAATTAATACAGGGTTGCTACTGCAAAAACTCAGAAATGCGCCCTTTACTCACACTCTACTTAGCAGAGCTGCTGTGGCAATGGCTGGATTTTTATTTCAGTTATGTCAGGAGTACTTTATGTCAGCAAGGCTCAGGATCGAGGCCATAGTTATTTCATTTTGTCTTTTTTTTTTTCCTTTTCTCCCATTTTTAATCTTCCTTAAACATCCCATATATTCAGTAGTGAAAGGGAGCTGGAGAATTTACAGCTGAATTGGGCTTATTCTTAGCCTGCCTATTAATATATACTCATTTATTCAGCCAGAGGGTAGAGGTAAACCATTATACAAAGGTGTTTTTTGCTTTTTTTTTTTTTTTGCTTTATAGCTACATTAATGTTTAATTAAAAGGCTAAGTTTTAACCTTAGTTTCTACTTACAATAATGTAAGTAAAAACAAGCGTGGAAGCTATGTTACTTAGAATACATATTTCTAAGCAGGATTGAACAGCAAGTCAGAGATGTTCACAACATCTCTGGGGCTTTTTATGGAGCTTTTCCTCCCAGACAGATGAGACCTACATATTCATCTCCAAGGTGGGCTGAGAGACACAACACCACACCACACCTCTTCCTGACTATTCCTCCCTGGCACATTTTGTGTTGTAAGAGAAATATGTCTGATGGAAAGAGAAACACCAAGGGGAAGAGAAGGAGGAGGTCTGGGGGAAAGAGATCATGAGAAGACTGCTCTACAGAGAGAAAAAGCCTTACTTAAGACAAGGGAAGATTCTACTGTTGATAGCACAATTTCATAATCCAGATCTGACTAATAAATGAAAGAACAGAAAAATAAAGCTGAAATATAAAAAGAGGCTCTGCCCAATTATCTGATTAGCTGTAATGTAGAGACACCGTAAGCAGTTGTTAATTAGTCCCAGTCAGACCTTCAAACCCGGCATAATAAAAAAGTCCTTGGCATAATTAGGACAGACAATAATTCAAATTTTCCCAGAGTGGCTATAAATAGCTACTTACCAGAATATAGAATAGACTATATTTATTTTATTCATATCTGTTAATTACTGCATAGAATTTAAACTAATGAGTAGGGAGCAACATCCTGACATTGTAATTGGCACCGGTATGTGCACACAACAGTCTATGCATTTATGTTTGTATGTATGCATAGGCTCTAGCTGTCAGAAACACTGAAATTTAGCCCCTCATTCAGGAAACATTTTAATTACCATCTTAAATATCAGTTAATACCTTCTGCTTTGCCTTTTTTTTTTTTCTTTTTCCATTACTGCAGGCAACAATGAAGCACGTTTGATCCCATTTTATTCTCTTAGGCATTTTCTCACCAAGGAACGCCGCTTCTCTTAGTCAGAACACATAATAAGAAACAAAATTACATACAAATTACTACTGTTGGTTTCGAACCAGGTACCATATCTTCTTTTCACAGTGGTAGGTCTTCAACATCATAAATGCTCTAGATTGGTAGTCTGCAGTGCACTTTTGGATTCGTAGCAGGCTGTGCTGGAAAGGACTTGGCGCCTGGATGAGGAGCTACGAGATATGGTTTAGTAGCTTGTGGCACTGGGAATGGGAGGGTGGTTGGACTAGATGATCTTGCAGGTCATTTCCAACCTTGCGATTCTATGATTCTATGACTTCCAGTGCAGTCTTACTATTGCAAAAAACAAGTGACACTTTGTCACTTATACCTGAAGCAGACATTTATCTGCTAACTTAGGCAATGTCAACCACGAACCAGATCCACTGAAGATCTGGCTCACTCATCTCTAACAGCGATCCACAGTTTGCAGTATGATGCATGCAGAGCATCCTCAACAACACGATCTTTCACATATTTGAGAACCAGTTCTACATTGACTTACACAGCCATAAAAATGCAGATGGCGTCCAAGTGACTCTTTCAGATCTAAAAAACATCTTCAGTTCCAATTTACTTTCTTCACATCTGACAAAAGAGCATTCTTATCTGTTATTAACAAGCAAAATGGCACTTTCACAAGCTGAGACACTAGGGAAGAAAGAAGTAGAAGAGCCTCAGATAAAGGACTAGACATTCAATTTCAGGCATAAAGGTATCAAACCGATTTTTTTTAACTTGTTTCCGAAGTTGAGTTTCTTCTAAGATCTTCTGAGAGATGCATACACCTTAATTCCAATGAACTTACTTAGTTTTAACGCTGTCTTACAGAGCTAGAAAGCAGGAAAGATCACAGAAAAATACAAGGAACTTCAGTATCTTCTTCATTGTTCCCATTTCACAACAAACTATGAGGACATAATTTCAATATCACAATTTAAGTTAAACTTCCCCCTTTCCAAGCTCATCTGTATGGTTCATCGCTTCAATAATACACTTTTTCTTTTGTCTAATTCTGAATAATTCCAATATTTCTGGATGTCAGTGATCCACTATTCCTACGCGGCTCCCATTAGGGCAAAAAATCTTCACTTTCTTGAGTATGTTTCAAATATGCATCCCAGTTGGAAGGTTCTTTAAACTATGCTTCTATCTGTTTTCCCACAGTTATAAAGGTCAGCATCCAGATTTAATCTGCACTGAAACAAAATCAACCTTTTGCATTCAAAGCAAGTAAACTGAGCTACAGAAACTGAACTGAACTCAGCTACATTAGAGACTAACTGAGAAGGGAAGACAAGGACAAACAGACAGAACTTCTCAATGTGATGCCAACTAGCATGATGAGGAACGTAACCTTATATTGTGATTAGCACAAGAAATTTTAATGACAGTAAAAGAGGAAAATCTAATTCCCAATAGCAGCAGTTACCTGATGACTTCTCTTTTAAAACCACTGGATGCTTACTAACTTGGAATCTTTTTTTTTTGTTTTAATCTAATAAAATCCTTTTACTGTTTTCTGCCTTTTTATTGCTAGTTTTATGGGACTGTAACAAATGGGAAGTACAAAACTGTGACTACTCTTTACACATCATCTAGCTGGAATGGATAATGGAAGCCTTCTCTCCATAGAGCATACAAAGGCAGCCACAATCACACTCCTGCAGAACATGGATATCTTAGCCACTCGTTATCTCAGCCTACACTACTCTTGGTGAGATTCTTTCCTTCCCTGGATTATGCCTCCTAGACAAATCGAATTAAAATATGCTCAGCAGATCTAGATAAAAGACAGAACATCAAGTATTACACAGATAAAATAGGTCAGGCCTGCATGGGGTAAAATACCTATAAGGCAAAATACTCTTTATACAAAGCAACTGAGAGAGAAAAACCATACAAATGTCTCAGCTCTCCCTCCATGCAATGGACAATATCACAGAAGTGTTGGGGTTGGAAGGGACCTCCAGCGATCACTGAAAACAGGTTCCCTACAGCAGGTCATACAGATAGATGTCCAGACAGATCTCGACTGTCTCCAGAGAAGGAGATATTCATATTCATAACCCTACAGTCACTCTCTCACACTCTATTTCCTCATGTGTAAGTAATTGGTTGTCTGCAACTAGCTGCAGTTCCTTCACTGCAAAAATCAGTACTAGGAGCGCTGAGCCAGCTGCAGGATCTACAAGGTGAAAGGAAGATCTCCCCATGCCACAGCTGAGATAGCTTGTCAGCAGCAAGGATCTACTCTTCCACTTCAATCATAAAGAAGCAACACCTTCTCACAGATCAAATCTGCACTGTATTCCAAGCTAAACTCCAGTGCCACAGAGCATGAAGCTTTGAGTTCGTATTTACATCAGCTTTTTCAGTTTAGTTTTTCAATGCACTTCTCCAGGGGCTGTAATTCATACATGTGCTGTTACAGTGCTGAGAAAACATGACATGAAACACGAGCAGAGGACGAAAAGTTGCATGTCTTTCACAGATCCTTACTGCAACCTCAGAGTAGATACTGGGATATCAGTAACCGCTGCTGCAGCCAAAAATAAATGATCCCCATGCTTTATTTAACTATTTAGTACAGTCAAATGTTGACCCGATAATCCATTCAGGTGCTCCCTTCACAGGCTCTGCAGCAGCAGCAGTGAGTCAGTTGTGTGCTGATCTCCACGGAAACAAGGCTGTATATTTGGCAATTAAATACTGGTAAACTAAATCTCCTCTCTTCTTTTACTCTCACGCACTTTAAACAGCAGAAAAAGGAAATAAAGAGAAATATAATAAACAGCTTGTGATATTTTTAGGGTGAAAGTTATATATACCTCTGTAGGTACATACAGTAAAGAATTATCAGTAAAAGGCTTTATATAATTACTTGTTTCAGTAAATTCAGTCGGACAAGAATCTTACCTGCCACATAAACATTCACTGTATCACCAGTTTATTAATTATGCATTTGCAATGCATTACAAACAGCCATCTTTGCCATAACAAAGACTTTCTAGAAAATGCACTGTATTGTATTCTGTTTCCTTAGTGGAGCTGAAAGAAAAGAAAATCACTTTCCTTCCTAAGGTTCCTTGCCATAATCTTTTCAAATTCATCTGTGGGCACCACAGAGGAATGCATTTTCTTATCAGACCATCTGTGCTCTTTTCCTCTTATGATTAAGTCAATTGTGAGACAGTTTGTCAATTAAGTTAGCACAGGCAAGCCGTTCTTTTTTTCTTTCTTTCTCTGTATTTTGCTTTAGAACTGTTGGTGACACGACTGCACCTCTGCAGTTCCTCATATTGGTATACACAGTCAAACCCAATATTAGAAAAAGCATTATCATTCTGAGCTATATATAAACATATTCAAAACTGAAGAGAAATTAATAATAATATTAATGCCTATGAAGATAGCTGAGGTTCACCTGTATCTCTTTGGAGATGAAATTTGTCAGAATGAAATTCTGCATCTTGGCTCATGGAGCTGTTGGACAGGAGCTTTTTCTTTGCCTTAACACTTAGGTATTTATTCCAGACTTCAGAAATTGAGAATCTCAGAGTTTTCCACCACATTTTTTTATATTGCATCCAACACCTCTGTGTTGGGCAAAGACAAAAAAAAAAAAAAGGCCTAAGGTAGGTCTATATGTTGAAAATATAAAGAAATACACTCTCTGGATGAGTTTATGTAAAAAGATAGGGACAGTAAAAAGCAGCAACTTGCAAAATGAATTAGCATTCGCAATAATTCCTTTCTTCCTTCCAGCACATGAAGATCAAGATCCTACTAGAAAATCTGTACCATCAATAGATGGAAGGGTGCCCACACAAGAAACAAACTACAGCTGTTCAAACGGGAAGCGGGACAGCAGAGGCAAATGCAGTAGAGGGACAAAAAGCCATGAGAGGTAAGGCAGATAGCAAATGATTCTCCAAGCAATCAGTAGAAGAACAAGAGAACATCAAATCGAATTAGTTGGCAATAGTTTCAAAGTCTGAACAAGTGAAAGGACTTAGCTCCATGCTGTAAGTGGCTGTTAATAAGCACTGCCTCAGTCAGCACCATCCTTTCAATTTGCCATCAGTTGGCTTGCCTTTAATAGACGTAAAATGGGCAATGATAAAACTGGTATTTGTCATTTTGATGACCAAGACAGGGATACGTGAGAACATTTTGCATCACTCAACAGAGCTGTTATACAAGCATTACATCTAACAATATTTCACTCATTCAGTGCTGGAAGACATCTTGACAAATATAAAACAAGGGTTTTGGGATGGACTCAGCACTTACTGCTCCCACTAACATGCATAATAGTTCCTGGAAACTCAACAGCACTGAAAACTGTGAGATCATTTTTTACGTAAATGTCAGAACTTCTCATGAATTCAGACTGCTTGAAGGTTAGATGAAATCAGACAGAAGAAACCAACGTGATCTGAACCATAAATTGCTAGTTCATCAACATTTGGGAAAATTCCCACTGAGCAAACAGAACCTGTACACAAAAACACTTGAAAAAGGCCTGTAATTTAGTCCATCGTCCACTGCTTTATCCAGATTCTATTCCTCGCAGAACAAGTTAAGAAAAACTCTTGGGTTTGTTTATAAATATTAATAATTTTTCAAAATAAAAATATTATTACTTTTTATAAACAAACCAAACTCAGTGAGTCAGAAAAGCTGTACAAAAAGATGCAATGACTGTTAAAAGGGGGTAAACACACCAGAGAACATAACTCTGAGGCATTTGATCTTTGCCTATATTTTTAGTATGAATTTAATTGACCAATTTGTCCTTTACAGGAATCTGGAGATCTGCTTTAGTACCAGATTAGCTCATCTTTCTGTCATTTAGATTAGCCTTTCACTTATTATAAACAAATCTAAGGGAAGTTCATGTTTTTCCTTCTCAGTTATCAAACATATGTTTACACAGGATGCTTCACCTCTGACAGCATGACCTCATTACTTAGCACTTCGATATTTAGAGGCATTTCATTTACCAAGTGGAGAACGCACATTAAGCCATGAGAAACTGGGTAAAATTCAAATTTACCTTTTCTATAAAACAAAACAGAGTCATACAGGTGTTCAAGACTGCAGACAGGATACTTTAAATGTTGTTTAGAACAATAAAAAATGGAATAACACCCTGCCAATTTACAAGTATTGGACCAGTAACAGTCAAACTGTGATAGCACCTGAGCATCCCCTTGACACTTAAAGCTTTCACCAAGTTTCAAAGCTAGTATCTCTGCACATTCTGCTCAAGATATCACTTTACAGATCATGTTCTTGCTCTGTATAGTGCCATCTAAAAATACTTAGGCGTGTAAAGTAGCAGGCAAGAAGTGAATTAACATTGAGATACACACCCCAGAAACTAAATCCCCATTTTTTATGTGCGCAGATTGCTACAGCAGATAAAAGCAGCAGATCTTATTCTGCAGGCCAGTCAAGGAACAGCAGTGAGGAAGAGAGTGGGGAGCAAGAGAGAAAAAAAATAAGAGTCCTGGCTTTATCCCACTCTGAACACTGAACAGGGAAACACCGTTGTTGCTAAACATGGTTAGGCTTTTTCACCGCAGTAAGCTTCCAAAATCTACTTTCCACTCCAGTGTAGTTCTGAACTAGATTTTAGAGACTTCTGATTCCCCCAACGAGATCATACTGGCCATTTTTTCAGAAGAGATAGTTATACTCTAAGTGTAGCCTATTCTAAATCGCCACGTTTAACTTTCAGTATTTTTCAGTGGTAAATAAACAACCCGGCTTCATACCAGCCTTACTACTTTTTTATCATGTAAGGTAGAAACCTCTTACTGAATATTCAGCTTCCATCTCTACTATGCCAAATAATGGATATCTAGCAGAAAACTTTGCTTCTTTACTTTCCTGCACCCTTCCTTCTGCTCAAGATCAGAACTGCAATTCCTCTCTTACTAAATGATACGTTCACTCTTGCGCAGTCGTTCGTATAAGCAACTGTCAATCCAAAATCTTCAATGACAGTTTTCCATATACTCATTTTCTTAAACGACAGTAAAAGAAAGATGAATGCTTTCTGGAAAGTATCAGGAAAATGTTATCCTTGCTGCACTGTGCCCTGATGAGATCACAGAATGGCACGGTCAAGGACAGTCACGTAAGGAAGATTAATTGAATCTGGAATGGGGGCAGAAAGGCCAGCAGAATCATTAGAGAAATGGAAAGTCTGCTTTCCAAGGGTGGCTTGAAGAGTTTGACTGCTTTAGATTATCAGAAATGAAGGCTGAGATGGGATATCTACGATGTATAAATACTTTTGCAGTACATTACCAGGGATGGGAAAAATTGAGATATGCCAAAGTTTGCATAAAATATGGGAGCCCAAAGTATATGCAGAGTAAATTCATGCAAGACACGGGATTCTTAGTTGTTAGACAAACAATGTCCCACTAGAAGGAGAAAAAAGTACCACTGTTTGACAGCAAGTTAGAGAATAATGTGAAAACTATAGCAGCAAGTGACTGGAATCAAGGATGGAAAGAAAGTTTTTTAGTTTTCATTAGAGACAGTTGCCTATTTTCACCTAAACTGTTGCTTAGGAAAATATTTTTCCTTGAGCAGCTTGAGTCCGCTGTGATTTTTGAAATTCCAAATTATCAATGCCAACACAACGAATGGTTTGCAGTGAATTCTACATAGTAAGATTACTATAAAACTTTGAAGGAGCGCTATTGCAAATGTGCCTGTGGGAGAAACTAGACAGTAAAATGCTTGTAAGGGAAACTCCACTAGACAACACTTATCCATTAATGAGATGTTTTATTCATGGGAAGAAGTTTCTTCTTCTCCCCTTCCACCCGCACTGCACGGCTGATCCAGTAACTGCCAGTTCAGTCGACATGAAGTTATAGACAACAAAACTACTCCAAAATCTATACAACTTTCACAATTTTATTGCCTAGGATTTGTTGAATTCAAAATTCTAAAGCATTTCACATACCAATATCCATCTCCTATGACTCTGTAACACCACACATTTCACTAGTATGCTACAATATAACTAAGTTACAAGCTGGATGGAAGATTATCTAAGTATACCAGCAAATATTTAAATAGCTATTCTCAGTTTATTCAATTCAGTTTTGGCAGTGAGATGCAGCATTAGATTTCACTGTTTGAGTATGATAGTAATAAACATTCAATTGAAAAGCAAATAAAACTGTTACAGAACTCAGATTTACACAACCTAAAACAGAAACAAAATGAGTACCTGTGACAGCAGGGCAGAACTGTAAGCAGAGAAGTAAATTTTACTTTCCAGATCACATCATACCCAGCTGCATATGCATCATGTTACTGCTTTAATCTCACAGAACACTAAAATCAGTCTATTTAAAAAGTTTCTGAAGAGCAATTGCATTTGTCTAATGGCATGGTTTGGACAACCCATATCTGATGTAAGACCATCACAAGTTTGCAGAACAAAATAGGGAGGGGAAAAGCTGAAGAAAACCATGTTTTAATCTTCCTTAAACGGACAAACTCCATGACAGCTGTAGCACCTGAAAGGAGCACATTGTGTTTTGATCATATGTCTTCCTCTGGTTACAAATGAACAGGCAGTGAGAAAATATGTCTTCATATTTTCCATGAAAACCTTGTTAACACATGTGCAAGACTGGGACTGGCTATGATACGAACTGACTGTTGTGCCACTGACTCCAGAACAGGACACATGCAGATCAGTATACCTGTGTGTTATCTCTAATCTGTGCTCAGCATGCTGCTTACCATTATCAACCAAATGCAATCCTGCCCCTGTTTTTTTCATTCAGACTTTATTTACAGCACAAAAATCCCATTCAGCTGGGTATCAATCAAAAAAGCTTTAACACAAACCTGCACACTGCATGCAAAGCTTCAGTTTGAATGATTAGAACTGATGCTTATTTTGCTTTTGTTTATTCCATTCACTCATAAATTGAAACCTGCTATGTGAGCATGGCTACATGGCTGCATAATTGTAATGAAGTCACTGTAACACAGAAAACACAAGAATTAATAGAATGTGCCTGCTCATGTTCCCAGTGAATGCTACCACCAGCATTACAAGTCCTGCACTACCTGTTTATTAGAAACCTTTTCCTACATCACCTTTTCCACAGAATCACAGAATGGCCAGGGTTGGAAGGGACCTCAAGGATCATGAAGCTCCAACCCCCTGCCACACGCAGGGCCACCAACCTCCACATTTCATAGGAGCCCAGGCTGCCCAGGGCCCCATCCAACCTGGCCTTGAACACCTCCAGGGATGGACGGGGCATCACAGCCTCTCTGGGCAGCTGTTCCAGCACCTCACCACTCTCTCTGCAAAGAACTTCCCCCTGACATCCAACCTCAATCTGCCCTCCGTCAACTTCAAACCATTTCCCCTTGTCCTGCAGTTATCAACCCTTTCAAAGAGTTGATTCCCCTCCTGTTTGCAGGCTCCCTTTAGGTACTGAAAGGCTGCAATGAGGTCACCCAGCAGCCTTCTTTTCTCCATGCTGAACAAGCCCAGCTCCCTCAGCCTGTCTTCATAGGGGAGGTGCTCCAATCCCCTGATCATCTTTGAGGCTCTGCTCTGCACCCTCTCCTACAGCTCTCTGTCTTTCCTGTGCTGCTGGTTCCAGACCTGGACACAGCACTACAGATGGAGTTTTTCTGAAAACCAGATTTATTTTGAAGTTCAAGTCTGTTTTAAGATAAAACAGAAGCTACCCTGCACATCCCCCAGCACCTCACTAAATTGCCTGGGTATGTTTATAGCCACTGAAATAAGAATTAAAAAAGAAAAAAAAGTTGACCTTTAACACTAGTTTACCTTTTTTAACAAAAGCTATTTTCCTCCTTCAGAAAGTCCATTTACTTGAACCACTTTGGAAATTCCTGTGGTTAAGGGAAGTGGGGTATAATACAATAAAGTTATATGTTATTTTCGTGGGTAAATTTGGGAACGCAGATGCTCTTGCTGGCATCGTGGGAGACTGGTACATTTCCCATTATTTGTAAGCAAGGTAGAATTTGTACCTCAGCTTATTCTCAAATACTTTAGCATTAGAAAAGAAGAAAAAAAAGTAATATAAACTCAAATAGTTTATCCATGTATGGTGGTATTTTTAAATTACGGAAATAGTAGACGACCTTAAATTAAATGTACTTGATCATACAGCTGAAGTAGTACCCGTATCACAGTGTGGACACTTCCATTTACACAAACTACCTAATATATGTTGACATTTATCAGTGCAGCAGGAACCCAATGCCCTTTTTTCACTCACTAAGTAACTGGAATAAATGATTTCTTTATAAACGAATACCTTATTCTGATAAACTATGATAAGTATGATATGATGAACTATGGTTAACAATTTAATAATGGCTGACAATTTTAACTGACACACCTTAACATATACTTCAGCACAGCATGCGTAGAACAGAATGTGTAATTATTAAATAATTTTAAAATTCCTAAAATCATGACAATTCAGTTTGCTGCCAAGTTTAAAACATTAGCTGGGCAGCTGCTTCAACATGCTGCATTTACACATCCTAACGTCTCTGTGACACAGAACAACAAAAAGCACATTTAACATTCATCCCAACCTATAAAGCCCTGAGCTATTTCTAAAACAGACTGCTTCATAAATGCTGCAAGATTCTCTTACAAAAGCTAACTATCTCATTTCTAAGGATGTAACACTTAGAAATCTCAATTTAAAATACTCTGAGCCAATTGGTATAGGATAACAAAAAGATGAAATTAACCATACACTCAACTAACGGAAGGCATAAATAAAAAGTATCTACTTCTAAATATAAGTGCACAATTTGAAGGACTGCACAACTGATAACAGGCACAAAAGATAATATATAATATGGAACCATATAGAAACTCTCCATGCAACCGTGAAGTTCATTGCCTGTGCACTTTTAGCTAAAGAATACATCCTGTCTCTCCAGTGTGGGCTAAAAATGTTACGGAGTGCAAAACTCAACAGGTCACCTGCAATCCTAGCCCCAGAACCAGTCTGACAACAGCCTGCAGAGCCCTTCCCCATTTTAGCACTGATTGTCTTCATCCCCCCTTTTTGGCTTTTCATCACAATAAAATCACATCAAAAATTTAATTATTATTTTCCATTGAGAGAGCTTCTAGTGATAGCATATGATTCCAGTAAAGTCTTTGAACATAAAGCCTTTTCCACGTTTGCATGATAACTCAGTTGTCTGCATAATTCATGAAAACAGATGAAAGCCTTCTTCCCATGTAAATACGTCAGGCAGAAAAATAACTATGAAATGAAATTGAGGGAAAGATTTAGATCAGACTTTGGGAGTTGAAGTAGAAAGCCAAATGTCTAGCAAGTGATACAGCACTTATGTATTGCAGGTCTGCACGCGTTACAGACCAAATTCAGCCTCACACCTTCACCAACATTTGCTGTTTAGCCAACCATACTATGCAATGCCAAAGAATCCAGTGCACTGTGAAAGATACGTAATTCCAAGGCACGCCAAATCGCTCTTGAAACATGTATGATCATTTCACATTGCTGAATTTACAGAAACAACATGGGATCCATCTCATGAACACTCTTCATAAAAACCTAACTCACATTTGCTGATTTCAGATGATCAGTTTTCACGTAGAAACAAAAAGCTTTCCATTCTGATTTAACTCCAGGCACTTCTGCCTGATAACAGTAACTCTAGTGCCAACTGTATAAAAGAACTACCTTGGGTACTAGATTAGGACCCAAAATCCTTTCCACATTTATTCAGAGGAGGCCTCTTCATGCCAGACTAACCCACTTCTCCGGGGACTTTGACTGGGTTCCAACAGCCTTTCTTCCCAGGTGCTGCCTGTAGAAGAAATCTTGGCAAACCATTCCTCTCCTCCCTCACATCTACTCTGAGAACTTTCACAACTGCTGTTACAACACACCTTCTTGTATCAGCTTCTATCCTTGTATCAATCATAAAGCCAGCAGTTTTTATTTACACTGAACTTGTACTCCACAAACCCTTTAATACCTCTGGGAAGTGGCCCTGCCTGTGGCAAGGGGGTTGGAGCTTGATGATCCTTGAGATCCCTTCCAACCAAAGCCATTTTATGATTCTATGAAATAACAAAAGAGCAAAGTCAACGAAGCTGAAGGCAGAGCATGCGCACACCTTGATGGAGATCTCAGATTAGCTTTCCCTCTGCTCAGCACCATCTCCATGCCACTCATTCCCTCAGTGACCAGGCACATGGCAAAGATCAGAGAACAGCAGGATCTGCCAGAACGGAACAGCAAACATCACCTTCCCCTCTCTCCTTTTATTGAATTTGCAGCACCTGTGCACATGCTGGCAAATTTCCTCCTGATCAGGTTATTTGGGGATACACGAGAAGTCAGGAGTAGCTCTCCTCTTACTGTGCTTTTGAATGTAATTCACATTCTTTACATTTCTCACAGGAAAAAAGAAAAAAAAAATTGCCTAGTTCAATTTCTTTAATTGCAATTCATCCAAAGGTTGATAAGTGATAATGGTACTTTGGAAACCGTATCAATCAGTGAAAACGAAACACAGAGTACTTATAAGATTGTTGGTTTTTGCAAAATTCACACAACAGTCTCAAAACTGTTCAGAAACAGCAAACGTGTGTCAGGCCCTCAGGGACTCCTCCAATTTTTTTAAATATGGGCTATGAAGGAGGCATTAAGAGCAATCTTTCTAAAGAACCTATATCAGTTTTGATAACTTATTTCAATACACACCAAAGCAGGAGCCCAGGGATTTGGTTAACGGTAATAACAGGCAGTAATTCTTCACGCAGTAATTAAACATTGGAACTCTGCCAGAGAATTTGAGCAATGTTAAAAGCTAACGTTTGATGGATATTGAAAGGTAAGCAACTGGAGGAACCAATGAAAACAAGAACATTTAACAAGGGCTGCAAAGTATCCTGTGCTATTCCAGGAGGTGGACTTGTGACTGCAAATCTCTCTAAACTCGAGGAGCATATCACAGAGGAGTGATCTGTACATCCTTCTATAGGCAGCTGTAGGAGGAGATCTGACAGTGGGCGAGATGAATCTACTGGTAACCACCCAAATCATTTGATTCTGGATCAATCTGGCTTCGATAACCATGTTTATGCCCACCTTTTCTATGTAGATAAAAGAGCTCTTCAGTTTTGAATTTCATTATAGCTTTCTCACTGTTCAACACTGTTTGACAAAACAGGAAAACAACTCTAAGAGCAGCATAATATTTCAACATTTAAGTTCAATGAATGATACCAACCTCAGCCATACTGCAGCAAACCAAAAATGCAGTGTATTGCTTGCTTTAGTTACTCAGCCTCATACAAAAACACTGTATTTGCAACTACAGCGAGAAGTAAGCTTATTGTGAATGACATCATTACTGCATACTAAGTAGTATCTTACCTGTGTAAGTGCTTACAGAAAGGCTGTATCCACTGTGCAACATGAAAACCAGAAAATTAATGTTGTAATTGCTGTGTGTTCAAGCATGCAGCAGCGAATGGCATTTTCTTGATTTTTACTTTCCAAACAATGCTCCTTTCAAAGATAAATTTAAAACTCACACAAAACCAGCATGTGCTGAAAAAAAAACTAATGAAAACTTGTCAAGAAGTGAGCTACCTGTTTTTTAGATCTATTCTTTTGTTTTTTTTATACTGCTGATCTCTTACCAGGCCCAAGCTTGATTATCTCCACAAGATAACAGCTCCTGACATTACAGCTAGAAAGGATTGATTTTCTTTACTGTACTGACTTGCTCCTCCACAGTGAGATGAAAGGAATAGAGAGAAGGAATACGAGGAGAAAAAATAAATGAACGCACGTACACCAGGTGGGCCCAAAATATTTTCATGCTTTCCAATCTTCAGCTTGTGTAAGTATTTTTGGGACGCACTGCCTATGGCTAAGGAATGTGTTAATGTGTGAACGTGTTCAGTTGTCTCAGCAATTGAAAAAGATGGCCCTTGGTCAAGTCGTAATAAAGAAATCTCTTCTGTTAGGTCTCCCATCTTAGCTCCCTGCGCACTACTATGATGCCTGCACAATTAATCCTCTCACAGCCAAGAGGACTACTCAGATAAGAAAGGAGAGTTGATGCACCATCAAATCAGGCATAAATCTTTAACACCAATGGCTAAATCTTCTGCGGTTGATTTCTGTACGCCCTGCTTTTGCCCAGATCTATTCCAATCTGGAAGTTAGAAAAGATTTTGCAAATCAATACAGATTACAGTGTAGTTTTTAAGCTTTGATGACAAAGAAAAGCTCATTTCAAAAAACGCATTCCTCTTAAAAACAGCATACTTGCAATATGATTTGAGTTACAGTATATTTAAAATTTGTACTAAGTAGAATAGTACAAATTAGTTTTGATCATCCTTCTCTGTAAAAGGAAGGTGAATCTCTGTACAACATCCATACTGAACATTATTAAGACTTTGAAATGAAATTCTACAATACATCCCTCCCAACTGAAAGACCTTTAGAAATGGGGATGATAGATATACACATCTGTGAATGTATTACACGATAGGAAATGAAAGCAAACAACATATATATATTTCTATGTATACTCTGAATGTAACATGCGAGTTAAAAAAGCATTGAAAAGTTTTAATCATTTGAAATAAGAAAAAAATAAACAAAAACCTTTGAAATCACCTTTGAAAAAACCTTTTCCAAGCAAATGAACTCCTCAATCACTGGCCTTTCATTTATGGAAAATACAGTATTTTTTTACAAGACAAAGCAAAATTCACTTTGTCTACTTGTGGAAGGTAAGATTTATAGTACAAAAATGGAAGTTACCAAGAAGGAGGCAAAAACAACTTCAAGACTGTGGCGCTTTCATCACAGCAATTTCTTGGAGCGTAGGATGTACTGAGAAATATAAAAGTTTCAGTATCTTCATGACTGTAACCATCCTCAGACCATCCAAAGCTAAAGGCAGCAGCTGGAGGACTATTAGAGAACAGTAAAAACTTTCTAGAACAGGCATTATTCACAGACACACTTATGAATCAGTTTTTTTCTTTAATATTCTGTTTCCAAGATAACCCATAGGTCAAATGCATTCAAGTAAACATATTAAATCTTCACTCTCAGCTTTCTAAGCAATGCTTTTAAAAGCTGGCTTTCTTAGTATTGGACTTCATTGAGCACTGGGGTTGAAAAAGAAAGGAGTAAATCTGTTTCTGTTTCACACATTTGATTCCTCCCACATCTCCCATTATAAAAATAGCTTTATTTCTCTCTTCATTCTTTACCCTAGCACATGAAACAGCAGCTTAATTCTCACGTCTAATATGTTCAAATGAGCATTGCTTTAATTCGGTAGAGGTAGAAAACAGTAAATATATTAGCTTTTTCAAGTTCTAACATATCTAAATGAGAAATTCTATGTTATCCCCCTGAGATAGTCATGTTATGAATCTGCAAGCTGGATGGAAAGCTTTTTTGTTTTCTTTTCTGAAGAAGACAATTTGTATTGTCTGAGCAAAATACAAAGTCATAATAAGGAAAATACAAATACTGGGTTTTCAGTCTCTCATGTCAGAACAAGCAACACACGTGGTGTTTATCCCATTATTCTGCTCCGAATGTAAAGAGACTAGCAAAGTTATTCTGATCCCATCTACTCTATCAGAAAGTAACATTTTCAGAAACAGAAAGTAATCTATGTGCATATTTTGGTAAAGAAACAGCTCACCTATACCACACAATTAGAAAATGAGAAATAAAACAAGAAAAAACTCAGAAAATGGCCCCTACAAAGAAAATTCACATTAATATGAGATCTCCAGATGACTAAAATGCTTTAAAAACTAGTGTATATTTGCTTGTAGGGATTTGTGTTTTTTTATAATTAAAGCAGAATCTGGACCTAAGTATGCTATCTGAGATGGACAATTTGATAGTCACTTCTGAACACTGATAAAGGGAGAGAAAGGAGCAGACGCTGTTCCTTTATGAGTTAACCCTAAATAAACTAAGTGCATAGATATCCAAAGCATACTGAATTTTCTCATGTATGAACATAAATTGCTTTCTATTTTTTTTATCTGCAAGAAACCAATTGCTTTACTGAATGCTTTGAATTGAGACTAAATATACAAAGTTACCAGGCTAATTGCATATCTCGTACATCTGGGAAGTTGTTAAGCAATACATTTTTAATGACAGGCATTGACTGACCGAAGTATTAGCTCATGTGACTGCCATTTACATTATTATTTAAAACAAAAATCTCTGCTAATGGGTCTACAAATGCCAGAAAAAAACAGCACCTACACCCTAATTTCTTCCTCATTAAGTAATTCCAAAGAAATTGCGGTGGGTGGATGAGATCTTTGTGCCAGCTTAAATGCAGGGCAGTGCATTCGTGACAGAATGCAGCAAGAGCCATGCAGCAGTCTTCCCCACAGCTCTACACAATGTGAAGTCACGGTACTGTCAGTGACAGACAAGGCTCTGTGCAATGGCAGAGTGCTGCTGGCGTGAGTTAGATTTTTAAAATATGTATGACATTCTGTCCTATCTGAATTAGGTAAGAAAGCTCCTCTGTAGATTTTGCTTTGAAGATTAGTAGTAATTAAGTGGATTTTGAGCCACTCCTGTGTGTAGACATGCATTACTTGCATGCTTTTTGTACATAAACAAAAAGCTTCCAGATTACTCGCATTGTTGAAACCAAGTTTTGCTCTTACACTTGGCTGAATTATTTACTTTTTAATCACTTCTTCAGAGCCATGGATAAAAAGGTTATCTGAGAAACACATTCACATTAATGGTTATATTGTATGGTTATTACATCCATGGCTAGAAAGAGAACACAACGAACATTCATGCGAAGCAAGAGAAGAGTGATCTTACGATTAAAGTATAGGAATCAGAAACAAGATGACTGCCTGTCCTCAAAAATTCCTCAACAGATCTTCAGAATATCTTCAGAAACTGCAAATTAATTAATGATGATAGTTTACATTTTTACAGTGTGTTTCAAGCATATTTGCATAGGTAAACTTATATTACCACGAGAGCGTAGGCACTCATGAAACACTTCCAAAATCTGTTCAGATTTGGGTATCAGCATATTGAATACTCAGCCTTGAGATGGTACTGCCCAACCCTGCCGCTCAATGCATGAGCTGAACTGTGAATATGTAATGATTGAAAAAAAAAGCATGGAAAAAAAGGATCAGTTTTTTTTCTAACTGGGAAGAAAACGAAACACAACAAAAAATAACCTTCCAAGTGAATCGTGTTATTTCTGACACTGTAGAATTCTGATTTGGACTTTGCACCTAAAAATCGCACTTGGCCAAGTGACCAAACTCAGACATCATTTCAGATATCCTAAGCATATGATTTTCAATCCTCAGGAATTTATCATCTCAGTTTTAATTAAAATGGCCTTAAACCACATACGCAAAGAAACTGAAGGAAAATCATAGTTATTCTCTATAAAATATTCAAACTACCCTAACACTACTGCAGTTCAACACGAAACATTATTGATGTTTTGACAATCTAGTAACTATCTAAGCAGTTATAAAATCAGTATAAATTGATTAATTCAATTGCTCATTTTTTCACATTTTGTTTTTATCAGCTGTTATTAACATTTCATGAACATTAATATTTATAGATTACAACGATTACAAGAAGCAATTAGCACGTTCTGAAATAATATTACCCACGGAAAACAATCATCAACTATGATTAAGTAAACTCAGGTTTTCCTAATAAAAAAATAAATTCAATTAATTCAGCATAAGGAAACACTGTAGTCTAAATTATATATGCTTAAATCTAAATAACTACAATTCTATTTCCCCATGAAGTCTGAGCACGTCATTTTAATGCACCACATGCCCAGACTGTAAACAGAAACATTTGAGAGCTCTCAGAAGCACCTGTAATGCCTGATCTTTCTTCATCCAAAGTCATCTGAAGTCCATTGGATCTACGTGTCTCCTAGTTCAGCGTTCACTTTATTAAGTTAACACAGAATGGCCAGCATTGGAAGGGACCTCAAGGTCCCTTCTTCCAGTAGTTAACAATGAGAACAATATTTACGAACTGTTGGATAGTGAAGACAGCCTCACAACACAGTACTGATTCTTGACTGGAACTTCAAAGCACTGTGAAGCCATACTCTAGAAGAGTAAAGTGGAATTATATTGAAAGTGTACAATCTCCTATATTCTTCAAATGGGAGGAAGGGAGAGAAAAGAAAATCTGTGCAACATGGAATACCTTCTGTCTCACAGAAGCAAAAAGTCAAAGAAGTGCAATAAAAAAAAAATCCAGTGAAATAATTATAGAGGAAAGAAAAACCAGGCAGTATTTCAGTCAGAGATAGAGGGTTGGAAAAAAAAACCACAACTAAACATGTGGACAGAAAATCAGGAATAGTCTAACACTATCACAGACATTCACACACAAATGTTTTCGTTCCTGATTTCAAATTTAGCCTAATTTTTCCCCTCTTAATCTCATCCTATTACTCCTCTCGTTTCATACTTTATGAAAGGATATGCGGATTGACCTCAGATGTAATTAGCCTAATGAGGTCAGGCAGATTTCTTCCACATCCAGCAGTTACAGAATCACAGAATTGCAGGGATTGGAAGGGACCTCAAGAGATCAGCCAGTCCAAGCCTGCTGCTAAAGCAGCTTCCCTACATTAGTTTGCACAGGTAGGTCTTGAATTTCTCCATAGAAGACGACTCCACAACATCTTTGGGCAACCTGTTCCTGGGCTCCGTTACTCTGACTGTAAAGAAGTTCTTCTGCATCTTAGTACAGAAATTCCTATGTTCAAGTTGTCCTATGTTTAGGTCAACAGATGCAACGTAACATTCACACATATCCATTATCCATTTATAATTTAATTGATAGCCTTGGGCTTTTCCTACAAATCCAGATCAAGATTTGAGTCAATAATGAGAATATGCATTGTAGAACCTACTTCATGTTGTTAATTCCTCAGCCTGTCTGAAGCTTCATCTCTAGAAAACCGCTCTGACTACTGTGCTATCTTCTCCACCACTGTACTGGTTTTCCAAACTTACTCTATTTTTCCACTGTCAACCAAGATAAGACTAATGTCTTTGTATCTGCAGGGGTTAAGTACCTCACAATCGTAAGCGAAATTTTATCCCAAATGCTATCATTTGGGATGATACTGGGATCACATTACAGAGGCTGAAGTAATAAAGTAGAAGTGACTTTCAGAAACTCACATGGAAGTTACCTACAGTGAAAGTCAGCATTTTAACCTGCATAAGAGTCATAATCACTCTTCCTTTTCAGTTCATTACTCCAGCACTTCTTGTTGCTGTTCTTTGCTATAAAAAGGAGGCCATAATTTCAGCTGCAACCGAGCTAAACAAAACGAGAGATTGATATCGTCCATACCTCTAGAAACTAATATATTTTTATATACATTCAGTGTTATTAATCTCCTCTGGCAACTACAGAGCACTGTATTTAAATTACTGATTAAAAAACTAATTTAAATCTCTGCCACTGTTTCCAAGATAGTCCTCATACGTGCAGATTCATCATGCTGCAGGAGAGCCCACGGCAGGCTGGGTGGAATACATAGCAGCACATAGGCTGAAATGGCTCCAGGACACTTGGACGTAACACTGCATCAGAAAAATGGCGAGCTGCAGAGAGGATGTGCTTTATATTAATCTACTGCACTAAACTAACACATGTAAGTCATAGTGCTGTAAAGACTCTTACAGAGGATACCATAGCAGAAGAATGTATTAGGGTTGTATTTAGGGGACATACAGCTCTGCAGTATACTTTCTCTCCCACTTCTGTCTGTAGCAGAACTCACACGCTACTAGGAATGCATGAAAAGGCTTGCCTACTTAGTCATACAGGCCCATTTTATATTAAATGTTTTTGGAAGCATTTGTAAAGAACAGAATGAATCCAGTTGCAGAAACTTCAAAAACTTACATGATTAGGTGCAATTTAAACTAATGAGAAGTTCAAAGAAAATGAGGTATATGAGGGGAATTCTGATTCCTACCCTTCTCTACCTTCTCTAAACAGCTCCTGTACGTACTTCAAGCAGGCGCCAGTGTAAGTACACAGTCTCCAAAGCAAATTACATATACACATTTCTGCCTACAGGACAGAGTTGCACAGACAGTGGCGGTCAGCGCAGTACAGAGCTTATCCCATAACTATCTCTACATCTGGTAATTTGAGTGATACTGTACTGCAAAATACCATGGAAAAAAATATGGGTCCTCGGGAGTGGCAGTACTGTGCAAATGTGTCATTTAAATTAAGCATCTAATATTATCAGCATGAAATTTTAGAAGTTGCAGGACCATTTCACACCAACTTCTTTTAACCTAAGTACAAACCTTAGCTTTCCTCGCATGCGTTACTCTTTCAACAAATGAATAAGGAGAAACATTTATTTGATGCTTCCCGTAAACGTGGCTTCCTCATTACAAGGTAGGTACTCAGAGAATAACAGCCCTGAAGGCTTTACAGAGCTCAACTGAGATTAACCCATTTCACCTTACCAAGAATTTAGGTTAATTATTTGGCCCTGCCTGCTTTTCTCATTTTCTAGAACTTCATTTCCAGATAAAAACTGCAATGGTGATCTGGTACTGGTCTTTTTGTTTCAGTACCCGTAAGACTGTTTGTTGTACACTCTGGGGCTCTTTTGCACTTTTGACCACATCTAAAATTTTTATGGCCATATTAAAAAATCACTAGAAAAATCATTTCTGAGATTTCAGTCAAAAGTTATGTAAACAGCTCTGCTGTACTGAGACACAGCTCTACTCTGCAAAACTACAAGTTAGCACATTTAAAATTCCACACTTAAAAGATGAGCCTTTCTCCTAAGTGAGAGAGACTAACTAGACAGCTTCAACTGTAAAAAAGTAACAGGTTATGAATAATTGATATGAAAGACATCTGAATCAACCTTGTGGATGCATGTTGCTATGAGAAATAAAGGGCACTGAATGTTCTGGGGAAAGAGTAAAGGAACCGAATGCACTCTATTCAACCAGCTATACAGATACTTAAGAAATATGCACTGCAAATGCCTTCTTATAGTAATTTGATCTAGAAAAAGTAATTTCTTGCCAAATCCACAAACAAAAATGTTTGTAAAAATGAATACTTAATGCCAAGAAAAAAGAAATATTATGCTTAAGTGTAAAGCTAAACAAAGTCTTACTTGAATAAATAACAGCAATGTACTCTGAAATTGAAGCCAGCATTCGGGAAAGCTCTGTTCAAGACCATCCAAGGAAAGGAAATAAAAAGTGAAGCAAATAAAAAACAAAGTGAAAAATGGCAACGGGAATCTTTAGTCTAAGAATACCAGAATAAATGCTGGCTTTTACTGAAATGCTGCAGAAGTTTAATAACCCTATGAGAGGTAAATCTAGAGTCACCGTAAGTGACTCTAACAGCTTCTCAGCACAGAAGAACAGAACGGATCGGTCCAGCTGCGATACAAACCTCTAATGATATCTGATATGAGATATTTAGAATTCCCCACACCCCAAAAATTTATTCAGATCTCATGCATTATTCCACAAGCAATCTAATACAGAATTTATCAGTGACTCATCTGAACCACAGACAGTAATATTTTTAACGGTTTCTTTTTTCTGTAATTAAACATGCTGTATGCTGCATCCAGCAGCATTCTTGTAAAGCCTAACTGAAAATCTAAACAGCATATAATTGATTAGTCAGACTGAATAATTCTGGCTCTTTTGAAATTACATTTCTTTCTTTTACACAGTTTTATCCACATATGCACACTGGCTACTACATAAAAGTAGAAGTGGATTTCCAAAAGCAGTGTCTCTACAGAATTCTCTAAGTATAGGGTTGCTGAATTACAAGCTGGTTGTTCAGCCTAATTAATGTAATGTATACTTAATAGTTATACAAATATGAAAGCAATTCAGGTGAAGCCAACTCTATCTTAGGTAATTACTTTTTTCATCACTTACATCTAGTTTTAGGTTATTAAACTACACAATTTCCTTACAACAAATTAAAACGCTGGTCTTAAACATCCTTTTAACCCATGAGATGAACAATAACAGTTTCACAGTGTTAGTAGAAACCTACAGGGATCCCATTTCACAGGATTTTCAGGAAGGAATTATACTACCTTGGTAAAACTCAGGCAAACACTTCAAGCTCAGATGAAGACCTTCTGTGTTCTGTGTTAAATTTTGCCGTTTAGATAAACTGTTGTTACTCTTATTCTTCATATAGTTAGTAGAACTTAAAATTAAACCCCAAATGGTTCCAACAATTACCTTCCCAGTACATCATCACCGGAATCATGGAATCATTAAGGTTGGAAAAGACCTTCAAGATCATCTAGCCCAACCACCAACCCATCACCACCATGCCAACTAAACCATGACTCCAAGTACCATATCGACACGGTTCCTGAACACCTCCAAGGGTCAATAACTCCACCAACACCACAGGCAGCCTGTTCCAACGCCTCACCACTCCTTCCGAGAACGTTTTTTTTCTTAATATCCAAACTTAACCTCTCCCTGCACAACTTAAAGCCATCACCTCATCCTATCACTAGTTACCTGGGAAAAGAGACTAATCCTCACGGTTGGCCTCTTCCATTGTTTCATTAATTATATTTTGGAATGATCACTGACTTTACTACAACCGTGCTCACTTACCCTCAGGAGACCAAACCCAGCGACTTGGGATCCCTGTGCCTATTTCAAATGAAATGTGCATTTTACCTTCTCTTGGAGAAGCAGATGGCATCATATTAAATACTTTCACACAGTTCCATGTTCTACCATAAGTTACCTATTTATTCACACGACTATCCATCCATAAACACTCACCCACAATTTAAGAGGGGAGTATGATATGTACTAACGACTACAGTAAAGCATTACGTATATGTTCACGTCCCATTAGTTTCATGTGTTTAACAAAATTTACCAAACCAAGGACCAATACATACCCTATTCAGGCTTTACATAACTATTAAGAGCATATATTCTGATAATACCCATGGTCTGAATTAGGACATGAATAGACCCTAGACACTGGGCAAAGGTATGCAAAGATCCAGCTCTGCTTCTAGTGAAATTGTTTAACCAAGGTTAAAAAATATTTATCTATCTCCATCAAATCATTTGAACTAACAATAAACACATAAGCGTACAGGATCACTGTATGAAAAGATACATGCAGTATGGAGATAAGTGAGTCATGTATAAAGAGTTTAAAATTGAAATTTTTCAATCATACCCATTAATCTTTCAGAAGACAAAAAAGAATGCAAATACTACTGCACAGAATTACGAGCTTTGAAGATCCATAATCTTTTCAATTATGGAAGAAAACATTACTTTTTTCTCAATCCAGCAAAAGTCAGAGAAAAGGAAAGATGAAAAACATGAATCTGCATTTAAGACAAGGAAAAAAAAAATCTGCAGCAACTTTATGTCTGCGCAAACGAACATATATTTCAGAAAAGATAAATATAGTAGATAAAATCCCAAAAATAGATGAAAAAAAAAACATACTAAGAAGTATTATCCAAAGTAGTAATTACCAGGAAAACAAAACCGATCATCCAAATAAACTAACGAAAAAACTAGAGAAACACACAAAAACTAATCTTTTAAAACAAAATTAAATAGAAAAGGGTCTTCTTGCAAACTTAAAGTAAAAACTAATGATTGAGAAAGATTAGAGGGGCAAATACACTGAGAACTGAGACGGCCTTTGTGCACTGATCAAGACTTAACATAGCCTAAGTTTGGTTTTAAATTAATATTTCTTTATATAAATATATTTAAAAAGTGATTCTAAACCCACTCAGTATGATAAGTATGTTAATGGATGCGGAATAATTAGTATCACAGCAGTCAGGACTTGACATGAGCAGGAACATACAAGACCTTTTAAGATATTCATACGAACATGGAAACTATTGTAAGATGAAGTGCTACAACATAGCTCCTCAGTAAATCTCATTATGGACATTAGGAAAGATGAACTTTTAAAATTTAGAAGAAGCACATGCAGGAAGAAGTAGCTCAGAATCAGTGCGTTGCTCTCTACTGAATACAGAGTTCCATCTAGAATTGAACACAAAGACTCCAATCTGCAAATAAATTAGACTGAAGTTGTAAAGTCTGGGGATAATATCATGTTCATTTTGAAGAGAGTAATTGAATAATTATGGAAAATGTTTCCAACAGTATTTAACTGACTTCTGAAATACTTGAGAATGTATCCGATTTAAGACAGAACATTTTAACATCAGTTAAATTGAGATGGGGTAACTGATTTTATTTAACTCCATGTTATTTCAGTAACGTCATGGGACGACTTCCTTTTCTCTTCCCCTTCTGCGCTGCCTTTCTGCACCTCTGTTACTTGCTTAATGAAAAAAATAGCTTATGTCAGTGAGCAATTTGTTAATGATCATAACCTGCTTTCTTCTCTATGAGACTCCCTACTTTCACAAGTACAGAAAATACTTCTTTTCATAACGCTTAATAAAATGTGTGGGCAGTTCTCGGATCATTACCCTTTGGGAAAGTGGCATTGGGGCTCTAGGGTTAAAGGGAAACAAACATTTGTTCTGAAAAGCCTTCTCAGAAGTTCTAAAAAGGAGCTTTAAAGACAACTTCTGTATTAAAACGCAGAACGGAAACGGTTTTGCTTTTTTGTTATTTTTTTTTCCAAACAGTGTATTTATTAACTGGAGGGGAAAGTTTTACTATGAAACAGCTATTAAAAACCCATACATCAGAATCATGCTTTCAGAATCACTCACACTTGGCTACATCTCCATTTAACTGCATGAGCCTGTTGTCATGGTGAAGAGTAATTACCCTCGCTATCAACACTTCATACTACATGCAAACTGTGGCATTTTTGCAGTCTATTTTTATACTACTACATTCGATCTCCTGCAGGATTCAAAAAATATACAATCCTTACAGCAGCAGAGCAAATCTGAGGAACTGGATGGAAATGCAAGAATTGCAACCAGTCCAGTTCCTGAAGCAACATTTTACCAGGTAACAAAGGCAGTGAGGCTAAAAGGATGAATTTTGGCAAAGATGCAATATTTTTAGATGTGCCCTGGAGAAGACATTCTGATTAATCAGAAGTATCCACCAAAGGAATATGGTAGAGGTCAAATAAAGATACCAAAGTTTGCTTCCCAGCAAAAACAGACTTGCCACCTACAATCTATCTGCACATACGACCATAGAAAACAATTTTCAACAATGGAAGTCTACAACAAACCAAAATAAAAACTTAAAAACTTCCTTGAAAAGAGATTTTATACTTCCTCACGAGTAAAATGGGGATTTTCAGCCTACAGTCCACAAGTTAGAAAGATACTGCCAGAAAAAGATTATGATACAAGTCATCTACCTAATGACAAAGTGTTCTATAGAAAGAGTAATGGCTGAGAAAGCAGGAAGTGAAGACAAACGCAGAGGAAAGCCTGATAAGCCTCAAGATATACTATTGTCTGTTATGAAAATTGTTATTCTACAGCCAATCGTGACATTACAGGACTTGTTATCATCCTCAACTGTCTATATCCCCATGTTTTTTTAGGCGCTTCATCACCTATGCAGCAATCTAGATTTTCACACAGGTTAGTTTTTGAATTACCCTCATACTACTAACTTTAAAACATGCTAACTCTGCTGATTCAACTGTTATGAACTGTATTCCCAGTTCAGCATTGCTAAATCCCACTTGGATGATTTGCATGCTTACCTCTGGAATGTCAAACGAAGCTAAGTGACTAGCAATCGATTAGAAATCAAAATATGCAAATTTTCACATATTTAAATTCATTGATAGTTGTCTCCTTTTACTAGACATTATTATTAATTAAATAAAAGCAAGACAAAAATTAAAAAGAACAATTAAATAGGGGGATAACATACATTAAATTTCTCACTTTGCGAATCGTTTTTTTTCATTTCCTTTTTATCTTAAATAATTCCAGATAAAAATGAGTTATAATAATAATAGACTTCTATATTAAGGAAACTAAAATTTAGAATTTTTAGTGCTGCCATTTTTTTGTTGTTTTCTTCCTTAGGAGAAACTTATTTGTATAATCTACTACTGAACTAGAGAATTTTGCCATATTAAGTAGGGTCTTCTCTTAACAAAATGCTAACAAATTTCAAACAAACCACTGCTTCCTAATTCTCTTCAGAATACCACATTCATCAGTGACTGTAAGGAATCAGTCACTTTTCTATTTAGACGTTACTGTGTACAAGCTCCAACAACAGAAGAGCAGCTCCTCCTTGTGCTTCTCTGGACAGAAATACATTGTGCCCATGTTAAAGTCAGTAATGAACTGGATGAGGCAGATTGAACTGGAATGTTTCAGACATGGTTTTGGTACAGATGACAATTTCAATACAGTTTAAGACAAGCGAACACATGTTCAATTTTTGCTCCTACATGCGGGTCACTTTGAAGTCTTTACAAATAACTGTGCTTACTCACCTGTGAAGGTCTACTGATGTAAAGGGATTTATTTGAATGAGTGAAAACTGCACGATTTAAGTTATCATCGGTGAGGCTATTTATTCAGAATTTACTGTATCTTGATACAATTCAAGGTGACTTTAGTATTGTCAAAATATGGTCTGAACATCTTCTATCGAGAGTTTTGAATGCAGATCACTCGCCATCTACTTTAGAATCATGTGGAATATTTTAAGATCAATTAAAACTCCATCTCTCTAGCACAACTGTAGACATATCATACTTTGCTCCTGTTACAGGCAGGAGCAAAGAGCAAACCTGCAGATAACGTCCAGCTGTAATCACCAGGGACCAAATGTCATTGCATTGATTAGGATCGCAAAGAATCTAAGCAATCCAAAGCAGTTCATTTCCTGTGTAAAGACTTTTATCATTCAAAAAACATCAATACTGACTAATAGCATGCAAGTCAGAATGGACCATACGTAACAGAAAAAAGGAAGAAACAGCAAGTGGAAAGAGTACGTAGACATAAACTCAAAAGCTTCATGCATTGAGGCAATGCAGTCAGAGGCAAACACTGCATTCAAAAAAAAAAAAAAAAGAGCTTAACACCTCTGAAATTCATTTGTGCATGCAACCATCATAAAATGCAACTTTTCACTCACCAGAGTAGAGTTATGCGACGCATCACCTGAGACCTCGGGTGTTCTTGTGCTGTTTGGTAGTCTGTGAGGGTTACGAGCTATCGCTTGGCACCAGCCCAGCATTTTCTCCTTCCACTTATCCCTTCTCAATTTCTGAAATTCTGAAAACAATTTAGAGTCCCTGAAACATTGACACTTGGAATTTCTTGTGTGCTTGTCTCTGGATGCATGCCTTTAAAAACAACAGCTTTTAAAGTTGTATCTAAACAAGCCAATAAGCACATTTTTAGAACGTGTTTATTTAAAGTACTCTGAAGGGTTATGCCATGCAGGATAGAAGATGGCTATGCACTTTCAGCGCAGGTTACACATATTAATACTGTTTTAGTGTCAGCAAGTTCAGTGCCTTCTCCCCAAATTAAATCTTCCTTAAGTTGTCATTTTTTCTATTAAAGTGCTATTTTCAACGATGTTTGTTTCAAAGTAACTTAGAATCACATCACTCTTAAATCCATATAGCACATAACCTCACGTTATCTGAAACCACTACAAATAGCACTGTGGAAGATATTAAACATAAATCAACAGTGTGAAAACACATATGTGCATACTCATCCCCACACAAAGCACAATACCTGCCTTTGCTTGAAATGGTAAACTAGGATATATTACTGAAAAGAGCCAAAAGTCATGTATGCACATTAGCAATAAATGCTACATGCCAACTGTTTGTAACGGTAATAAAATGCCTTTTAAGTAATACTAAAACATTCCAGAACTACACTACTAAGTTTAATGTTTGTTTAAATATAAGAAACTTCCATAAGCAATGATGTCTTTTTCCAGTTATACTGTATAATGCAGGTCTTCAGAGCAAAACATTCTTAATTAATTAACGTAACCTGACGTTGTTTTCTTTTTAATCCACTATTTCTGAAGCACTTGTAATCTGGTTGTTTATAACATTTTGAATGTGTTTTACTCTGTAACATCATGAAATACTGTAAAGAAAACGATCAACCTACCAGGTTGACTGACCAGTACTTCAACACTAGACTGAATAGATCTGGAACGTACATAAAACAATGCTAAAGACCCTACATGGCAAAGTAGCATCTATGTAATGTGATTAGTGTTATGCAATTGAACTTTCTAATCCATTTTTCAATTACAAAATATTTCAGTCATTTGCTTCCTTCAGGACTGGAGTACAGACCAGCCAAGACTTCAAAACAAGAAATCTAATGAAGCACCGACTAAAGTCATTGCCACCAATTTAGCAGTAGCTTCCACTTCCATTGGATCAGGGCATCCATTGTCTTGCAAACTTTAAGGAAGCTGTTTATTTTCATTGATTCTGTGAACACAGCTAGCAGAACATTGCATACCAAGTGCTTTAAATACTCTTCATTGTATAGCCAACATATCATGAAATAAATCCAGAGAATCAGAAGAAGCAACAGAAGGGAAAACATCTGCACATGTCCTACTGTGCAACTTGGAAAAACAAGCAGTAAATAAGAAGCATCCAATATTATTTTTTCAAGCTTCTGCTACATACCCTAGCTCATTACTACATTGTTTGGGCTGAAATACAATTTATCAACTGAGCAGGGCTGGAACAACGCAGTCCGATTTCTGCTTCTGTAGCATCTTTATGCCTCTGGAATTCCAAGTAGAAACTATTTCAGTATTGTTTAGAGTTTTCAAAATGAGAAAAGACATTTGGTTCTGCTGCTACGGAACCTGCCATGGCATTTCCTCACATACAGTCCCATAAGTGAGGTTTTCAAGTGATGGAGAGGATTTATAATACTGTTAGAGGTGTGACACTGCTCAGTTCAACCTGGATGAAAAGAGAAGAGCTGCTGCTGCTCTGTTTATGCCTGCACTTGGGGCTAAGCAAAGAGCTATTACTTAACATACAATCAGCAAGTGAAATCTGTAGAAGGGATACTGAGTCAAACTTACATTCCGCTTGAATGAAGAACAACAGCTTTGGGGAAGCGGTTCTCCATTTCGGTAACATCTACCTGTAACTCGTTAAAAGAACTTTTCACTATAAACATGGGTGGTAGGTTTTTCGGTGCAGATGCACAGAAACTAGGGATTAATTTTGGCTGGAGGAAAAGCAAAACAAAACAAAACCCACCTACTTCAAAAAATACATTTTAAATAAATGTATTAATTTACTTTAGGTCTGCTCCAGAAGAGTACAACGTAAAGAGCAAAAGGTTCAGGTCTTCACTGAAGAACCTTACCGATATTCTATTATTTCTTATCAGTTATTACCTTATATTTATTTAAGGCTTGCATTTCAAAGTAGTTTTATGCATCAGCCTATTTCTTTGCTTCCAAACCTCTGTTGTCTACTAAATCTCAAGTAAATTATGAGCAAAAACAAACCCATACTACTGCATGTTTCAGTGTATAGTGAATTCTTCCAGAGACGTGTCAGTGTAGAGTCAAAATCCACCACCTCTGGAGCCATCTAATCCTCATACTTGGGTGAGTATGAGCCAATGTAACCTGAAAACACTATTCCACATACCACATATGTTTTGTACTGCAGTTTTGATTTGATCACAGATGAACCTGGTATAGGGAATGTTCTACAAAATGATTTTCTGCACAGCTGGATATGCCTAGTACTTAAAACCGACAAAGCAGCATAAACCCTAAACAACATCTGTAATTCAGTATGACAAAGGCAACTACTTGAAGCCGTTACGAGTTTCCACACAGCTGAGACAAGTCTACCACATTTTAGCAATTTGCTCCTCTATGATGTCAGCTGGCAAGAAGTCTAGGCTCTAGGAAATTTTACAACCTGTTTAAAACAGATGTTAGTTTAGAGCTCACAGTGTCGACGTGAGCCACAGCTGTAGCGAGAAGTGGATGTCTGGCAGCAACGCACTGCAGCGAAGCCTCATTGCAAGGATCTGCAAGGAGACCATTCTAAAAACTACCACCAACATCCTCCCTCAGTAAAAGATCATTAAATCCTTCATTTGTTGCCTTCAGTTGTGAAGATAGGGAGTCTTCTCACTAAATCCACACAGTCCTATCCCAATTCCTCTTAGAACAAAGAATTACTCAAAACAGTTGCAAATCTTGCTTTTGCCTTGACGAGTCAAACTGATGCCTACAACCATAAAGACTGTAATTGAAAGGATTTCGCATTTCCTTATTCAACTGAAGAATAACTATCACAAATAAATTGCCTGGAAAAAAAAAAATCTTAATTTAGTTCCTATAAATTACTTTATACGTATTTCCTCAAGGAAACAATTTTTACTTAGAATCCTGGCAAGGAAAAGGACAAAGAGAATTAGAGATTCAATAGAGGTTTAGTTAAGGATGATTTACTAGAAGCTAACTGGATATATGCAATAAAACAGTTCATTAATCTTACAAGGGAAAAGAAATGGTAAACTTAGCATGAACACAATTAGATTCGGGTAACAAAGGCCTCACCACAGGCGGAATTAAGATGAAGTACATAAGATGTTCATGCTTTTTCCACTGTTTACCAGGATCTAGCAATTTTCATAAACCAGAATTTAATCAAGCACAAAACATTATATTCTTTACCTAAGCTAAACTGTTTTGTTCTCTGTGTTTGAAGAGTCCAAAGAGCGACAAAGTAATGGTATTTGTCCCGTGCCTTAACACACTGCATGACTTGGCATATCAGCAAAATATTCCAGGAGCAGATCTGCAGGAATATTTAAATGCAAATAGCCTTCAATTGCGGAGCTCTGGCAAGAGAAATACAGTCCCTGTTGTTTGCTGTGTATTGCTTGTTTGAGTCTTATCAAGCTGTGACTTCCAATCAATTATTCTGATTTGAATGGAAATGCAAATTCATGGTCTGGAGGCATTGGAAAGCCCCAGGAGCTTGTACTGCTTTTGTATCACAAGGGAGCCATAGGCTCTACTTAACCAACTAGTCAATATTATCCTACAACTGCTGTGTATAGCAAGAACAATTCAGTATAACCAGTTTAACAGCATAATGACTAACTCTGTGTTTTTAGACATAAGAAGCTCAAATTCAAGCTTAAAAATTACTTTTTTTTAATAAATCATATTAGAATACATATAGCCATCCCAGTGCTGCATTCCAGTTCAATATAATTCAGCAGAAGCAAAAAAAGAAACCAAAAACTAGCACACAAGCCCAGCAATAATTCAAGTGACACCCAGAAAGATGGTACCAATTAAAGTCTACCGGTACCAGTGTTCCTCTACACCTACTGCATACACACAGTCAAACTCTTCTGAACCAAGCAGATGCAAGACTCTGAATTCAAACGTTCTCATTTTTCTTAATGACAGATTTCAGCACTACATGAAGAGTAAAGGACACAATTATACCCACCTGTATTCCTATCTGTAACAGCAAAACAAAGCTTTGGCGTAACTTAGCCATGCTTAGAAGCGCTTCACTTCGGCAGTTCTTCAAAAACAGAACCACAGAATCAACTCTCATCTCTAGGGTAGATGCCATATTCTAAGATTATTCAGTTTTCCAGAACTAGCCTAAATTACATGTTTATTTAAGCCTGCGGTCAATTAATCAACTAGAATTTTCTTAAATTTTCAAATGTGTTGTCCAATCAATTCTCAGGGGCTTGAGAAAGACTATTTTAATTTCTCCTTACCACAACTGACAATATCATTTCTAACTTAGAGTAATCCAAAGCTTACCACTTTTTGTTATGTTCTGCCACAATTTTGGTCTTCCTTAGCCTTCCAAGGTCCTGAATCTGTCATAATAAAGGTTTCAAACTTCATGCATTACTCAAAACAGTTGATCATTAAAAATAAAATCAATGCAATATGCAAATACACCTGTAAATATTATTGCAGGTAAAATTCCTTCGACTATCCACTATACAACCACTGCATCCAAGCGGTGACAAGAAATCTTTAAAGGCTTTCAAAGGAAGCTTTTGGTTTTCTAAAGATCTAAAAATGTTGGAATGATTGTCTCCACAGTCCACATACTCTTTCTGGCAGAAAAAAAAAACACCTTCTGAATGTAGCTGAAAGCATTTTTAAATCACTCAAATCTCTTCAGAGAAACCACAACAGCGTTTTTCTTTCTCCTTGGTCTGTTCTCAGCATTATAATTCTACCTCTTTGTACTGTGAAGATTGCAAGAGAATGTCAATGTGTTAGAAGAAGCAGATAGTATTTATGCCTACGTATACTATGTAAAATACCTTTATATATGTTCATACGTTGCCAAGTTTGTATTTTGCTATGCAGAGTTCGATTTTATTTGTCGTTTGAAACCATTTTAATAGGCAACCTCTGTACCATAATTTAATACAACATCGTTTTTCTACAGGTTCTTGCTCACAATAACTCTAAGGAATGTTTTGTTCAACAGAAGTTAGGTGTCACCATTCTCTTCAGAGATTTCAAAATGAAAGCAACAGTATGCACTCCTTGCATGTTTTTGTCTACAGGTGAACGACAAAAGGCTGCCTAATCCTTCCACAAGACCCTGCATGAAATTCAAGATGCATCTGACTCCCAAGCAGAAAGAAAAAAAACAGAGCCTCGAAAAAAAAACCACAAGAACAAATAACATGTTTTCGCTTTGTGAGTTTGCATACATTTAACTACGTGCAATTGCCAAGCTGCTTAAGCCAAAGCTTCAAATCAACCCTCAAGGCACGACTGGGAAGTACATGTGTATAAACCATACTGAGTGCTTGGCAGATGGACATTCTTCAGGGGAGTCATAGGACCAGCAGTAAGCACAGCGTTCAAAAAATCCAGAAAGCAACGCATCAACTGTTTTTGGATTTCAGTAAAGCTTTCAAGGCCGTGCCACAAAATATCCTTCTGGATAAAACATCCAGCATACAGCTCTACAAAATTATAGTGTGATGAGAGAATAACTGGCTGACAAATTGGGCCCAAAGGCTTATAGTAAATGGGGTTACATGGTTGGTCACTAGTGGGGATCTCCATAGCTCCATTTTAGGGCTATTATTCTTCTATGTTTTCATAAATAACTTGGATGTAGAACTAGAAGGTGTTTAGAGAAAGTTTGCTGTTGATGCTAAATTGGGAAAAGTCATTTGACTCTGTCAAGGGTGAAGAGACCTTGCAGAGTGAACTAGACTAGAGAGCTGTGCAACCACCAGCCATGCAAAGCTGAACAATAACAAGTGCCAGATCCTGCTCTTGGGAAGGAGTGATCCTGGCTATGCATACAGACCCAGCAATGAGGTGCTGGAGAAGCAGTCCCGCTGAAAGGGATTGGGGGGGATTTAGCTGACAACAAGTAGAATGTGAGTCAACAGTGTGCTCAAGGAGACAGGAATGCCAACCATACCCTGGGATGCATAAAACATAGCACTGCCAGGCGGGCAAGGGAAGGGATTGTTCTGCTCTGCTCTGAGCTGATGTGGCCTCACCTTGAACACTGCGTGTTCAAAAAGACATAAAACTATTACTGAGCGTAATAACCCCAAAGAAGGGCTGCAAAGAGAGGACAAAGTACATGGAGCAGCTGAGGTCCCTTAGTTCTTTCAGCCCAGAAAAGAGTAGGTTGAAAGGAGGCCTCATGGTGGCCTGCAGGTCTTTCTGAAGGGCATGGAGAAGCAGTGCTGGAGAGCCACAGAGCACAAGGAAACAGCATGGAGCTGTGTTGGGAGGGCCTGGTCGTATATCAGGAAATGGTTCTTCATCAGAGGGTGGCCAGGCCTTGGAACAGGCTCCTCAGGGCAGCTTCATGGCCTTGAGCCTGCTGAAACATCTGGACAACTCTCAATCACAGGGTCTGATTTTTGGGCCATGCTGTGTGGAGCAATGATCCTTACGGGTCCCTTCCAGAGGGGGATTTTCTATGATTCCACAAAATAACAAAGTTGTGTGAGCAGTTATGCAAACATACTAGGCATAGGAGGCTAACATAGGTCTTTAAAGGACTTCTTGTTTTCTACATACACAGAAGGACAAGTCTATACCCCAAAGCTGTTCCACACAGTTTATTTAGAGAAGTGTGCTTATCACACGAGATAAAAACCACCTTGAATAAGGCAGACCGTGATTGACTTCAAATATAAGACAGAAGCAGAAGGTTTTTCAATCCAATAAAGGTTAGATGGCTGAAAAGCATAATTAAACCACTAAACAGCCCTGTTTCAAATGACAGCCAATGGGTAACGAATTAAAATGGATTTTTAAAGAAAGGGAAAATCATACTTCATCAAGTGTCCAACTACACATGCTACTTTGGACCACAGCTGGTGCAAAAGGAGAAGCATCACCAGGAGAAGTTTGGTTATTGTTGCTGTGACAGGCCTGTCACACTGCACCTGTAGCAGATGAAGGTCATCAGTGCTGAAATTGAAGACACTGATTGTTTAGATACTATTGCCCTTACAATTGGCTATATCAGAAGGCCAATGTTACTTTATCAACACTGGGTCTCAATATCATTCTTACCTAATTTCAGGTAATTTTCATTTTCAGAATCTCTTTTAAGGTGAGTGACACAGGAATGACAGGACGGCAATCATAGCACCCCAATTAAACTGACAGAAATACTTGTGAGAAATTCAGTGCTGGTCTAGTTGGTTCACATTCTATATATTTAAATCAAAAACTGAGAATAATTAAACCCACTACAGTCAGCCTACTCCCTGAGTGTATACTCTGCTGATTCTTTAAGGACAGAGAAGGTGGTTAGACATCCTTGTCGATAACTTTTAATTAAAAGCACTCCAATAAGTATTTTATTTAAAGATCCAATTTTCTTTTTACTTTTTCATGCATTATTTATCAAACAACCACAGCATAAAAACATGACCGCTAAATATTTACTCATTAATAGTTACACAGTAAGAAAACACTTCAAAATGGTGTTTCTGTCACATAAAATAAGCTTTTAAGTTTTCCTCCATTGTTTATAAAGCTTATAATACATTAAGTTCATGCTTAGTTTGGAACTATTTGGGGGCACCCTTGAGAATTCCACTAATTTCAGTTTAGAGAACTATGCTGACACTTCTCCAATCTTCTGGCCTCTCTTTGGATTTATTCATTTATTCATCAGAACACATTTATTTCACTAAGCTAACCACAAACATAAAAACTACAACAATAAAGTATTGTTATTGCTCTTTGAGTCCTAATTTTAATGTAGGCCTTCAGTCTAGTGCCCACCTTTCTGTTTAGTTCATGGAAATTCATAAAACAATTCATTTTTAGGATAATGTATCTATGTGAGGGAATAGTTATTCAAGCTGTTGGCAGTAACCGCAGCATTAGGCCAGTAATTATTTGTAACTTAACTGGAATCCGTTTATCCTGAAAAACCCTGAAGAGGCCATCTGCCATGGTTTCATCTAGGAGAGATCAGATCCTAAGCGATAATCTTCATAACATAAATCAGAAGTGGTGGGAGGTGTTAGAAGAACAAGCCTAATAGTATGAAAAAGAATTACTTGCAACAGTACACTTCATTCAGTTTAGTGGTAACGAACATTTAATGGTTTTGTCTTTGTTGAGAAGGAAGCCAAGTTTTCTGCCTTCAATAGCTCTGTTTGCAAGTTTTCTTCAAATATAATTTGGTTCTTATTTTGGTCAGTATAACCAGTTGACCCTTGACAAGAACATAAGCCTTCCTCAAAATAATTTGCAGGATTTTCTTTATTATAAACAATACAGCTTACAACAGTACAACTCTGGGCAGCGTGGTCTAGTGGTAGGTGATCCTGCTCATGGCGGGGGGGGGTGAAACCAGATGACCCAAGCCATTCAATGATTCTATGGACTTAACTTCCAAAAGAGTACCAAACTGCACCTTTTAACTTCAGAAAATCCTGTAGTTTTTAGAAAATATCTTTATCTCAGTTTCCAGAGGTGTCTGAATTTGCTGTCAACTAGCATTCAAAGTAACCATTTCATGACTATTCATTAGTCACAAAACAGCTAAAAATTTGTATTGGTAGATAAGCAGGAGTAAATTCCATGCAAGCCCAAGGTATTAAAAATATTAAGTTAAATGCAACCAGAAACCAATACAGCAATAAAGTTTTTATAGAATTAACTCACGGACTATGAAGAGAAATGACTAATGAACTGACAGCAGAACAAAACCGAAGACGTTATAATGCAAGACCATCATGACTTACTAATTATTTTCCATACAGAATATTTATTTTGCTTCTTTATATGTAGGTCAGTCTGAAAGTAATGCCTCCTGTTTATTTCCACCAAACAACAGCAGGTACAAAGAGCACAACAACTCCATTTGACGGAGCACGTTCTCAGCTACAAAACACCATTTTTTTCAGTGTATTCGCCACCACGAGCTGTGCATTTTCACCAGTGATGAACAAGAGCCTGCATTCTGCACTTGTAAAAACCTGCATGGCCATCCAGAACACAGCTTGTCTTTTGTACTGCTGTCACCGCTGCTGAAATGCACCTTCCACCACCTCGGTGTGCTCATATCCGCTGTTTGTTCTCCATCAGTCGTCAGCAAATGTCCATGAATGTCAGCAGGTGCCATTTTTTCTGCATGGAGGAACTCAGTTACACACCTTTCCTGAAAAGCACTTCCACGTCGGACACCCTTTTGTCAGACTCTCTTTGCTGCCTCCTGTCACACAGTGACAAAATGTTAACACAAGGTTCAGCCGCACAACCAGCAGCCACCTCTGATATGGAGAGCTAACAGAATAAAACAGGAGGCCCTCATAAAATGCAAACAAGGCACTGTGCTGCAGTGTCCCATCCTGTGCCACCCAAAAGGTCACAGAATCAGAATCCCAAAATGGACCAGGTTGGAAGGGACCTCAAGGATCATGAAACTCCAACCCCCTGCCACATGCAGGGCCACCAACCTCCCCACTTAATACCAGGACCAGGCTGCCCAGGGCCCCATCCAACCTGGCCTAACACCTCTAAAGACGGGGCATCCACAGCCTCTCTGGGCAGCTGTTCCAGCACCTCACCACTCTACAGCTCTGATCTGTAACTTTGACAACTCACTGATGTATACCACCTTGCAGTTACTACTTCTTCCAAACGTGATGATCGCACTGTGCTGAATGCAGAGGCTGAGACAAAAGTATGTAGCTTAGCATGGTGCCAGAGATGCTGCTGGCAGCTTTGGATGTGACCTGGTCCAGCTACGTAACGCAGAGCCATCCTACAACACAGACTGCTCTAAAAGCTGTTTAACCCCATGGCTAAGCCATAAGCCTTGCCCTGACAGGAACCACTGCTCAGCAGTGGCAGACTTCCCTAAGCAGTCACGTGGGATCCCAAATCAGCTCACTGCCGGCCTGAGTAAGCCCTGCAGTGTCATTTAATAATAAGCTATCTGTATGTAATGGGCCCTTACCCCCTAACACCTGAGCACTCTATCATTTGGAATTATTTGTTTTCCCATGGTCCCTATAAGAGGGGATGCAACAGAGGTAAATATTAGCTTTCCACAGGTGCCTTACACCATTCATCACATATCAGTGTACTCCTGATCAGTGAAACACTTCTGTATTAAGCGGCTTATTGAGCTGACCCATAGGCTATGTCTCCTTTATTAAGACGTACAGTTATTTGAAGGCTAGTTTTACTCATTGGGACGTTTACACATTTTACACTGAATTCACACATTTTTATTGCTTTAATGTTTAATAGTGTTTGTAGTACTTAGATATTTCTTCTCTTTAAAACTGTTTACTTAGGAATCTCTGATCACCAAGGCTTGCTGCTACTTTAAGTGAGCATCCTTCCTTACTAATGGCACTAATGTTTTCATTCTCTCCAGAAAAACATATTTAACTAGGAATTCTTGTTCAAAGAGTTCGTAAGCATGAATTTCAAGAACAAAATTCTGGCAACCTGTTATAACCAACACATCACAAATTTACTAAACATTCAAAAAAGCTAATCTACAAACCACCATCATTTGAACAAACCACTTTTTACTATGTGACCAGGATACTTGTCCACAATTTCAAAACACGTCATGCTCTAAGTCTAAACTAAATAATGGGAATGAATACGCTTGCCAGTGTCATTCCACTCTCCCTTTCTCAAATGCAGGAGAACATACTTGCTAAGCACAGGCTCCACAAATTGGCTTGACTTAAGACCCCTTCTATGTATAGAGTTCCACAGAAATCAAGTTTGCCCCAGGAAACAAAAAATAATGGAAAAGAGAGAAAAGTGAAAGCACATGTAGGTAGGTGGCCTACATTCAGCTCTAATGCTTATTCAGAAATCCAAACAGGGAGAAACTAATTTGGAAAGTGAGGGTTGTATTTAACTGCAGGCCAGGCACCTGCAAAAGTAAGGAGCATCTGAAGAAGTCTTGAAGGGAAAAGCAAAGGTAAAAATAATTACACACGGGCTTGCTTGTTATTGCAACTGAAGCACTCATTTTAGAAGGCTCCAAGAAAAAAAATGAAGATCGCTCTCCTCTGAGTTTCCTGCACTGAAACAAACTGGAACATGCAAAAATAGAAAACGTATTTGCACTCAGAATATAATTCTATCTGATACCTACGATCACTTCATCAAACAATGCAGGTACAGCTTTTATTTTTGCTTTGGTTTTGTTTTGTTTTCAAGTGACACTTAGATGCAAGTTCCACAAGAGAACAAAAAGAAACACATCTGAGTTGTTAGCATACATGCAAAATCTTATTCCAGAAAGCTGCTTTTCCACCCACTAAAGGAACAGCATAGAATGAGGGTGCCAACTCACATTTGTTTTTGAGTGGCGCAGAAGCTCTGTTACAGAAGGCATCATACAGTCCTTTAAGTTATAATAAGTTATAAAAGTAGCCCAAAATAGAAACAACACCAAGAATCATGTATGAAGTGGCATGGTATCAGGAGTGTGAAAATTACACATTTCCTTTACTCCTAACTGCTGCCTCATTTAAACAAGAAAAAAAATAATACTGGAGAACTAGTCCTGCAATATGAATAGGGATGGAATCTTCTCAGCATACTAGAACGTGTGCTTTCCATATTCAAAAACTGGCAAAATAATCAAAATGTACTGACAAGAATGTCAGGCACACCCTTTAAACACTATGGGAGTTTACTAATTAGTCTTCTACATTACAGTTAACACAGCAATGTCAGAGGATGCTGGTTATATACATCTAATTAGATGCCAAGACAACACTATATAGACGCTCTTTACTGACAACCACTAATCAGTCTAGGCAATTTATCATATCAGCAGAAAGCTATCACAGGCTTACAATAAAAACCATATGGCAGTAGAACTAAATACACTCACCAAAACAGGAGATATCTCACACTCACTGGTTTTTGTCCCTCCCTTTAGAAACAAATTGCAATCAGGAGTAGGAATTATGTGCCCCCAAAATGAAAACCTTTTTCTCTCAAGTTCAGAACTACCAGTAAACAACCCGCAGCATTCTCAGCATGGCATCAATTAAAATTCCCTGCTAACACTTTAGGCTCATCGTTCAGACTCTGCTTTACAGAATAACTCATCTCTCCACTCATCAAATAGAAGATTAATATGTGAAATATTCTGAAAAGGAAGCAGCTGCTCAATCTTCTAATTTGTGTCAAGAAGCTGAAACCAAATCAAGATTGCTTGATAGGTAACAGGTGAAATAGGAAGATTTTTATTCCCAGTAACAGTGCCCCAAGGAGTTTTTTTTATTTATTTTCTATTTATTTCTGTTTTGAGATTATTAGGTTAAGAACAATTGTCCTTGGAAGGAACTCTAATAGAATCTTCTCAAATTTTTTAAGCTACTTACAGAAACACCCCCCAGTTATCTCCAGACACCTCTCCAGCACATTTTGAACTTATCATATATTCAGAACTGATGAATGACATGTTGCTAAGGGAATCATTATGCTAAAAGCATTTTACAATAAGTCATAACAGAGCTATTGTTGTTACAAACCTAAATTTCACGCATATGCGTATTGCAACTCTGAAGATCCCATGTATCTAAATATTTAAACTACAAAGCTTAGTTTTGAACAAGCATACATTAAGACTGCAAACTATGATTACTGTGTTTTACAAGGCCGAATCTCAGGTTAACAGCAGCTTACACTGATTCGCTTTTAACATTTGAGATAGGCTCACTTGAGAGTATCCAACAACTTGACAACATCCCAGCCATCAGCGTCAACTGAAAGCAGGGCACAGGGGGGGGCAATGCTGTGCTGTGCTGACTCAAGTGATGGCAAATAACTGTATGCATTTTGGTATGTTGGCTTAACATAGTCCTCTGAACAGTGAAGAATATGGAGCTGGGCTTTCTCTCTTGATGAAGGGGCTTGAGGATAGCTTTCAAGATTGCAAGAAAATCATCAGTTTATGTTTGTGACACTATTCTCAGTTGGTATAAATACATGACTTGCAAATTTTTAAGAAGAATGTTTAGAGATCCAATCAGATATTCAACTAAAAAATCTGATTATGTCTCTTATCCAAACTTTCATAATCCTTCTCCTACCAGAGAGAAAAACCCCTCTCTTCACAGTTAAACCTCATTCGTATCACCACTTTTTGGCAATATGTATATTTGTGAAAAACTGTTTTCAAGGACTATTTTCAAGGACTTCGAAGACAGAAACACTAAAATTTCATCAATAATCTCTGATGAAGACCTTCAGAACTCACTGAGAATTCCAGTCGCTGCCACTGAACCAGAGAGATATTTTAGTTTCACAAGAACAAGGTTAGATATCCCACTAATTTCATTGTTTCCTTTCTTTCCTCTTTTTTTTTTTTTAAATATTTTAAGGAAAAAATATTAAAAATTAAAATGCTTTCTTTCTTATATGTTAACAACACCATATATCTTACAAGGGCTGGTCTGAAGTAATGTCTCCTATCTTGATTTGTTAGCCCGCAATGTCAGAGGCAGATGGTGGTGGTATGGCAGCAGGAGTTGAACCTTCCCAACAATGTTCTGTTACATTTTGCTGCCATAAGACAAATGGCAGCAAAGTGCTGTCTGACATGGAAGTACTTTTAAGGAAAGGTGTGTAACTGAGCTCCTCCATGCAGAAAAAATGGCACCTACTGACATTCACGGACATTTGCTGACGACTGATGGAGAACAAACAGCGGATGTGAGCACACCGAGGTGGTGGAAGGTGCATTTCAGCAGTGGAGACAGCAGTACAAAAGACAAGCCGTGTTCGGGATGGCCATACAGGTTTTTACAAGTGCAGAATGCAGGCTCTTGTTCATCACTGGTGAAAATGCACAGCTCATGGCGGCGAATACGCTGAAAAAAAAGGTGTTTTGTAGCTGAGAACGTGCTCTGTCAAATGGAGTTGTTGTGCTCTTTGTACCTGCTGTTGTTTCGTGGAAATAAACAGGAGGCATTACTTTTAGAGAACACATACACACAGCCCATGACAATTCCTCTTCACTGACTGAGGCCCCAGTAAGCCAAAATGTTGGAGATACATTCTTTAGATCATTGCTTTCTGAAAGAGTTATCTAAGTAACTATTAACAACCAACACGCAAAGCTTTGTGTTGCAAAGATATCATAAGTGTGCAACAGTGCACAGAAATAAAGGAACTATTTCTGCTGTGGAAAGAGTACAGCCCCAAGGTTTTCCACTGTGATCACTCAATTCTGCAAATTACTTAGCGTTGCTTGAAGGCAGTCACTGAAGTTGACAAATCCAACAAAAAACTGGAAAAAAAAAAAGCAAATACTAAAAAACCCACAAAACATAGCAAAACAAAATCGGCCTATTTCATCATAGCTTTGACTACAGCATTAATAAATGCACAGAAAGGCCTTCATCATCCACACGTCGCTGATCACAGAGGTGTGGAACCACCTGCATGTCAGATATGTCACAGAGCCATCCTCACAGCAGCCTGATTCTCCTTTTGTTGATGTATAGGATGGTTGCAGCTGCGTAGGTTACAAGGCAAGAAGCAGGTGAGAAGTAAAATGGATGGTAAGCAAATCTGCATCAAAGGACCTTGCAAAAAGTCTGGACCCACAGCCTGTAAAGGTCTGCTAAGAAAGCCAGCTGGAGCCACATCACACTTGAGCAAAAACAATTCCCCACCAAAAGCACAGGCAAATTTTGTGAAAAAACATTCAAGCATTCCTGTATGAATCAGGTCGAGTGAACAGGAAAATTCTCCGTCCATCAGCCCCCTTCATGCTCTGTGCATGCATCATCTCACAATTAAGGGGTGTTTTTCTTTTTTTTTTTTTTTTTTCCCAGCTTTGATTCTTGTGAAATACAGGTTTCCACCTCTTCTCACTACCACGGCCCCTTTCAAGAGAAGATGCTTCTACAAGGTACTCCTGCAGGATTTATGCAATGAGCAATCCTCACTGCAATGCACGCAGCCAGAATTAGGAAGGAAAAATTCTTCCCTCAACGATTCTCTCACTCTTCCTCTTTTACTAGAAAAAATATTTATATATATTTACCTTCTAGCAAGATTTTCATTGTTATTAGAGCATTCATTTTAAACCTGTGACATCCACAAGCATCATTTGTGGAGTCTTTCACAGATACACAGCGTCATTCTGTTTTTCTCCTCTGCAACACACATTATTCCATACTATAACAGAGTAGAAAGAAATCTGCCGCACAGTAACATTCCTACCTTTCCATTCCTAACACATTCAGGAGGTAAAAGCAGTCCTGGCCATCAGTCACAAAGCCTGGAAGGGGCTGCCAGACTTCCAGTTGATGACTTTGCACAAGGTTCATTCTGCCACATCCCCACAGAAGCATCTTCACCACAGCTCTGCCCATCCTGCATTGCAGCACTGCCACAATCCTACCTGAACCGCCAGGAATTCTCCAGTAGCCAACAGAAAACAGAAGTGTGCTGGGTTTCAACACCCACTTGTCCTCGGCGACAGACTGAAATCCTTCATGCACACCCATGGAACCATGCATCTTGCTCAGCTAACTAGTTTCACTTGATAGCTGAAGTTTTAATTGGCTTTGTTCCCTCTGAACAGTTTCGCACAGCATGAAGAACATATGGGCTCAGGCACTTAAGAAGGATTTCTGAGAGTTTGAAAAGAAGTAGAAATCTCGTATTTCAAGATGATGTTTCGCCTAATTAAGCAGATCCGTATTATTTGGTTTCAGAACCGACTCAATGAAATCTGTCACTCCCAGAATTTCAAGGATCATGTACACGGGAGCAGGGCATTTTAGTGATAAGCCCATGGGAACGCAGCTGGTGCTATTTTACAACAACTTTTGAAGGCTGTGGAAACTTCATCACCTCTACCACATCCTGCAATTTACGTCTCACACAGAAAATAAACATCTGCTCCAGAAATAAATGAAATAAATTTCAACAATCAACAGTTTGTCAAGAAATTTCTCAGCTTAGTGGAAAAAAATGAAGTCAATAACTAAGCTGATTAGTCTCTAGCATCAGTAACATTTAAAGAAATTTTTAATATAAGGATTTTTTTTTTCCCAGCAAGTTTAGACTTTTGTATTGGGAAAATACCACTGATTTCTGAAAGAGTTCCCAATGTTACAATTGTTTTTTTTTCTTTTAAGTAATCAAACAGTACCATATATCACAGTCTTCTGAGGATCAGATCGTGTCTCTCAAATGGACTGATATGCCCATATAATGTACCTTCCCTTAAAGAATATGACATGTTGATGGCCTCTCACTTGACACACCTTCCTTACCTCATTTTTCTGCTAGAGATTTGATCAAATAATGAAAATGGATCACTGATTTTCATAGAAAATTTACTTTTCCTGCATGTAAGGTAATTAATAAATCACTGTTCATTGCCTCGTTTGAATGGCATTTGAAGAGTTAAAGATTTCTAACCAAGTACAGAATTGTGTTTGAGTAACTCAGGTCAAAACAGTCCAAGAAACTTGTGTGAAAATGGGACAAAACTACCATTGCATGAACATTATTCTGTATCAGGACTTCCATATTCTCTCTGCTTAGCAAGCCTGAAGAATGATAAATCTCTCCTTATTAAGGAGAACTAAACACATAGTAGATGGCAGAGCATTCTAAATTTTAAAAGAAACAACCTCAAGTGTTATAATCTGAAATCAACAACTCATCCACCTACGCTAATTTAAACAAATTAACGTGTAACACCTCTTGTGTGATGATTTGAGCAGCTTCATGACAAGACTATTAGCAGAAGCTAGAATTTAGAACATACTTAATTGCCTTGTTTTTGAAGGCAGTCTTGAATATTTGAAACGTTTAACTTCTCAGCTGATACTAAATGTCTGCAGGTTGCTCTTTCTCATGAAATCCTTCTGGTTTTAAAAACATTAAAGAATGAAGTACAGTTTCTTGCGGCATATTTTTTGACAAATTCCAAGCCAACAGAAGGAGGGTGCGATTCAGCAGGAAAGCAGTTCTTCACAGAAGAGAAACTTCCATTTGAAACAAAGAACAAGTTGAAATCTGGCCTGGCAAACAAATACTTTGCCAAGAGGCCCAGCTTTAAAGGAATCGAGAGCAGTATGTATGATCACATCTCCCTCCTTACTGCATATGCTATGTTCTGCTTGTGATTATGCTCCATATGCTCTGGGAGTAAAGAAACATAAAGCACTGAGGTGGACACAAGACAGTGGCAAAGAGTTATGAGATGCAAGTACAATACTTCTATCAATATGCAGCCTGATAAGAGGTGGGAGCAGGAAAAACTATCAGAGCTTAAGGGAAACCTGTTTTGTTTTTTTTTTCTGGCAGCTTTAACACCGGTATAAACACTTTTGTAAGGAAAATCCTTGTAAAAACAAGAGTACTTCAATAGACTGGTAAAAATTACAGCAAGTTCTGTGTGAAGATGTGTTACCTAACATTCTGTAAGGCATGGAGAGGAGGGGAGATACAAAAAAAATGGCTAATCCAACAATGAAAAAGCACGTCATTTTTCAGCTCGTGGTCCTCATGCGGATGCCTTCCACTGTGTGTTTATCACTCTCCATTACAGGACTTATTTAAACTTTCACAGCAGTAGATGAACACTGCTGAAAATAGGATCTGCAACGCACCCTGCAACTTGCAGTCTGGTTTTGAATTTGGTGCACTGACAGCAGCAAGCAAATTCTACAGTGAAAGTGGTATTTTAAAATACTCTTACTTTCTCGTCTTGTCATATTCCGTTACTGGAACCATTCAGCTGCCCAGCTTAGCATCATGAATTAAACAGTTAAATAGCACAGAATTCAGTTGTATTGCAATTTGTTTCTAATCAGCAACAGTAAAAATGGTGGTGTGATCTCAGAATTTCTTTTGCAGTGTTTGCTGTGAAATGTTGAATACTACAAATTTACCAAAAGTAAACCAAAAGCTGCCAAATCTGCCCAGGATTTGAGCATCAGCTCCTGTCTACTCACGGATCATCCAAAAAATCCACAACCTACACAGTATTCTCTCTCCATAGCTTTGCAATTCCGCTGCTTCTCACACAGATGAAAGTGCCTGGAATGTTGTGAAGCAATACTAATTGCACACAAAGAATAGAATCAAAACTATCGCTTTGCATCATCTTCTGTTTTAACGCTGCAAATGAAAGTAATAAACAGGAATAAAAAACAAGGAACTTCCCCAAGTAAAAAACCTGGTGTCACTCTACATGAGCTTACAGTCTGGGAAAATACAAAACTTGGTGACAGAGTAAGAGATGAGTGAAATAGCAATAAATTACTGTGTAGAACAAACAAATATAAGAATTCTATGTTGTTTTCACAGACATGAATATTGACAAAAGAAATAAAGTTATTATTGCTATGATCACTGTATACTTTATTCACTCAAAGCAAAGCAAATGGCTACAAATCAACTACTCAAAAACACACATTTGTCATTCAAAAAGTCTCTGGTAAGAAGTCTTTGGTAAGACCTCACACAGCACTTCCATTTAGTATTCATTCAGTACATCCCTCTTCTTTAAAAACGCAGTCCTCCAGAAATAATTCATCTTATTAGACAAAAGCATCAAAAACAGACTGCCTTGCATCTTTGATACGTTACTCTCATCCTTCAAAAAAACCCAAACCCTCATGTTTTACATTTTTCCTTATCTAAACGTGGTTAGAGAATATCTTTCTCCCCTAAGGGAGAGGTGAACTACTAACCAAAACAGAACTTTTCCTCCTGAATCATATGTTGTAAAAACAAAGTAAAGAAATCAAAGCAAGAAGCTTTCAAACAAATTCCTTGCAGTGGTGTCCCAAAAGGTTTATTTAATATATATTCTGAGAGCTTCAAACACACACAAAAGCATGGCATTCTGAAGCAATAAACGCAGTACGTCCAAACAGAGAAAACACTGACCCACTGTCATGTCTGAACCCTTCTTTTGGGGAAAAAAGAACCAAAAAAAGGAAAAACCACATGGTAGTTTTCTTAGAAGTCATAACCTAGAATTAAATACAAGTGTTTAGCCAAGCATGTAGTTACACTGCATTTAAACTAATGCTTATTCAATAAATACTTTTGTTAACTCGTGTTACCTGTTCAATTCTTTTAAGACCCTCTATAACTATAAACGTTCCTTATTAGCAAAGTTAGAGACAATTAATTCTCTTATATATTTGCCCCAAATCTCACTTTTCCTCCCTGCAGAAACATTCCTGAAATCACGTTCCTTCTTTTCCTACTTCTGATTTCTGCCAGCAGATTGAACTTATATTAATTAGCTGAGGAACCCTCTTTCCAAGAGACCAACAAAACGCATACAATCACAGTACCTTTCTCCTTCATTTAGAATAACCAAACACGTGAGGCAAAGCCAGTGGGAAAATTACAACTGTTGGTAATAGGCTACATCAAAAAGAGGGCAAGGAAATAACCCGTATTTCCAGGAAATGTGATAACTCTTCTGAGACTTTTATCAAGAAAGGACAATGCCAGGAACCTGCACATCTCATACGGTTTAGCAGTAGTCTTACTGTGAGAAGGTATTAAAATGTGTATTATATAAGTACACTAATGGGGATAAGAGGGTTGCTTAACCTCCCAAGACAATTACACCTAATCTAGTTTCTTGGAAATATGCTACCACAGGCCAATTAAAATAGGTTCTTAGTGTTTTTCCTGCTTATAAAATCCCCTCACAGTATGCTCCTCCAACACAAAGTCTACATTCCAAATTACTTTTTTAGCAAATAAAAAAAAAAGTATTTTAGAGTAACCTTAAAATTAAGAACTAAGTCCTGATAAACATTAGTCTTTCTTGAAATAACAACTCTATTCCTGCTCTCTGGTTGCAAAATTCTTGCAAACGTGAAGAGCAATGGTAAGCTTGTAGAACATCTCTGTCAAATGCACTTCACTGCTTTCTAAAAAGGAAAACAGAAATAAGATCAGCTCCTTTAACCACTGTAGAAAACGGTTCTAAATTTCTACAGCTGTGCCTCAAATTCAAGACTTTTGAAGAGATTCGGTACCTAAACCTCCATCAATCAGTTTGAGCACCAAGATATTTTGGTCAGTCGGAGTCTAACTACAGCCGGGTCCTGAAAATGGGGTACAATAACTTAGCAATACTGAGTTAAACCATACCTTTGTAATCTTCAATACTGCAGGCCCAGTTTATTACTGCTAATAGCTAGCTATTCTGTCATCTTAATCCACGTACAGGTTATGGGGTCACATCACATTCTGAACATAAGGCAGTAAAGCAGCCGTGCTGACTGCAGTCCAGAAACCAGCTATGACTCAAACTTCAAAACTTTCAAAGTCTAGGCTATGGTGATCCTGGTCAGGTTGCAGAAGCAGAACTCTGCAGTGGCTTTACATGGATTTTTTTGCTCTCTTACTTCATACCACATTTACTGCACATGAATCATAAAGAGCCAAGGCTCCATTTACCTCATTTGGAGCAAAAAACTGAACTGCTATGTTACAAGCAACAGGGACATAGGGAATATGGTCCTATAGCAGGTGGAATGTGTGCAATCATAATTAACAAGCAGCAAAGCTTCAGGAACAACTAAAAAGTTAACAAAAAGCTGTTAATAATAATACAGCAATGGTAGCGTATTAAAAATACAAACTGTGATATTATTGAGAAAATAAGTACTGTGGATTACAAATAGCAATTCAAATTGAAATTACCTAGAAAACATACCAAAAAAAATTAAATGTTTGTTTCCTATTTCTATTTATTGCTTACTCTGATGCTCTAGGATCTACTGAAAACACCTCATTTCAGTCAACATGTTCAGTAACACCACGCTGCTCATCTGTGGGGGAATGAAAAAGTTGCTGCTGCCAGTGACTCCCAGGGATGTTGATCTTAAAACATTTACTGCTTTTTGTGTATGGAGAAAGAAGGAAATCTTGTAAATTGTGTTAAGATTAATTATTTTTTAAACAAACTAATTACGATTCTACTTTTGTAAGTTCCAGCAGGCACTTCAATCTTTCATGAGGGAAAGTGACATTCTTGAATGTAGAATCAAAGAACCAACAGGGTTGGAAGAGACCTACAAGAACATCCAGCGCAACTGTCTACCTATCAACGTTTCCCACTACACCACGTCCCTGAGGAACAACACCTAAACCTTAACTGAACACCTCCAGGGTCAGCGACTCCACCACCTCCCTGGGCAGCCCATTCCAGCACCCGACCACTCTCCCAGAGAAGAAGTATTTCCTAACGTCCAACATGGGATTGTTGAGACCAAAGTACAGGGCCCAGCACTCGATCTTGCTGACTTCACCTCTTCACAAATGCACATTCAGTAGTAAGCAGAAAAAAAATGGATTTTATTAAAACGAAGATATATAACACTGTATGGACCGCCATGACAGATCCACTTTCCATAAATTGCTTGTTTTGTTCTATCATCTTTTTCATCATTCACCTGTTTCCACTATGTCTCTCAGCAAGAACTGCTTGTACTTCTTAGTGTCATTCTAGCTACGTCCAGTTTATGACAATTACGAACAGAGGAGCATGGAGAAAACGTTTGCAGTATCAACATTATATTGTCATTAGATACACTGAAAAAGGAGTGAGGGGATTTAAGAAAATGTGCTTTTTGTATAGAAGCCTAATCTGGTTAGAAAGTTTCATCATATCTAACTCAAACATTAAAAGCCTTCTACTAGCATCTCACACGATACTGCGTTCTCTCTTTTTACTTATTGTGATTTTGACTCATGAAAAGGAACTGATGCAAGGATTACAGTATTACATTCCCAGTGCAATATAATGAAACTCGTAGCAGACTGCCAAAGGTGTTCTCCTGAGTTTACTGTGGCTGTAAATTTTGCTTGTGTACCTATCCAAATATATTTTTATTGTTTACTGCTAAACAGCATGACATTTTGCATCTTGGAAGCAAAACAAGTTTAAAGCTTTTGAATAACAAACTCTAGAGAGCAGGATGAAAGTTTTCAGGGTGTATTCTGAAGGTATTACAGAAAGCACGGAGTACTTAGGGCAAACATTTAATGATCAACAAAATCATGAGCAGCGAAAAAAGCCTTCAAAAGGGGAAGTGTTGAGCATCAGTAATAGTAGATATTGTTGAAATGGATTTGTTCCTGTTGCTAATCTTCTTTAAAAGGAATAAATACATTCCCATACACAGGGTAACGCTCATCTGAAGGCACTTCTCAGAAAACACAGGGTCTGAACTATACTTGTCTGCCAAGAAGCCAACGTGCCCAAAAAACAAGCATAACAGCCACAGATAACATAGCTAACAGTTGGGAAGCTTACCAAATCACTAAATTAGAAGGCTTATCCTGTTCTGTGGCTTTATGTCCTTGTAACGAATTTGTGACCGACGGCCAGGAAATAATAGTTACCCAGGTAATGGGTAACCCCATAACCCTACATTACCACCTACATTCAGCAGCAATAAAAAGTGCTGAAAAGAGTCCATTCCCATCATCTCATTTCAAACTAACCTCCTGAGGAAAGGGAGCCGGACTGGACCATCAAGGGCGATGATCAATGATCCAGAGAACTTTATTCCCATTTCAAGTCTATAGGTTTCTCAATTAGAGTTGTGCAGTCAGAAAACATCATTTGATCATAAGTACTATTTGGTGCCCTGCAAATCTAACACTGCATGCCGTATTCCATCTCTGCATTTAACAGCCACATAATATTTCAGCTTTAATATATGCTCTTTTTCTCCCCGAATCTCTTACTTCAGAACTGAAAAGTAGGAGCACATTAGGTATTAGCAAGTTTCATTTCTAAAAGCTAAATAGGAAATAAGGTACAGGCTTTAAGCAGCTGGGAGGAACACATAAGCAGAATGAGCAAAACGTAATAATTGGACTCAAATCTTTCAAATTAAGTTCCCACACATCAGTTCCAAATGCCCGAGGTAAAAATACGGCAGGTATCCTAAAATGTTTGATCGCAAACTTCAACGTTCTTTGTTTGAAATAGGGTTTTTGATCTGTTCTTAATTAGTTGATGAGTTATTGTTTGTTACACACAAATTCACACTTAGTTGAAACTGCAGTTTTATATTTAAAAAAAAATAAATTATTGCAGTTGCAGAAATACGTTCAAATGTCCCCGATAGCGTGAAAAAGTAATTATGTTAGATGATTACTAAACATGGCAGAGACTTGAGGGTACTCGAGTCAGACTTGGGACTTGCAGGCACACACACACACATTTCACTGGTCTGGTACCTTCAAGCTACAAATTTTTACTCCCAAATGTCATAAAAGTTGTACAAACTCACAGTAATACAGGATGATTATGGCCACTGATGTCAAGGGGTACCTTCTATCAGCTGCTTAGCACACCAGAGGGGGAAGTTCTGGAAAGCTTTTTACTTTACACCTTTTGTTATTTTGTAGAAAAAAAACCCACATTTAAAATCACAGGCACTCTGGCTGCACACTTCTTTATTGCCTACGCATTTACCTCCTTTTGTGTAAGATGAATTTTATGGCACATTTTTCGAGCGCACCAAGTGTTTAGAATTGATTTTCATTATGACACGCTCGGCTGTTTTTATACCCACAATTTTACACGCATGACAAATAATAGCTCGTTAGACATGTTATTTTCAGGTGCAGAAGTGAAGGCCAATGTTTCATAATGTGTTTTTTGGTGGCCTTAACACCATATGAATGACGACTAACTTTACGAGGACATCTGGTGAAAGTACAATATTGTTTCGTGCAGAAACGTCCTTTCTATCCAAAGCAGAACACGTCCTTTAGCCCTGAAACAGTCACTGTCCCCCAGTTTTCCCAAAACCTTTTTGTTTTTTGCTTTTTAAATCAAAAGTTGTAGTAAACTTGAGCAGGACTGGTTCAGATTGTTCAGAATTTCTCATCCTCTCTGTCACCCACAAGAGTATTTGTACAGACCAACGATTATAGGTGCTTTTATTTCATCTCTTACAGCCTCAACTTGTTAACATTTTAGAGTTTCATCACTAGGTAGCTGCATGGAGGCATAAAATAAAACCTTTTGGATTACTATAAAGGACAAGACGCTGCAAGAAGCTCAAATAGATAGAAAAGCAATCTATATATGCCAAGCCAAAAAGAAATTTCTTAGCAGAGAACAGACTTAACATTTTTTACAGAACACATTTTACAGCCCATGCACTTCCTTTACACGTTGCTCAATAACCTGAAATAATTAGTCATGTTAGATGAAGTTAAGATACCAACCGTATAAAGCAGCCAAAACATTAAAAAAAAAGTTCAAATAGAATGAGAAGTCAAAAGATTACCTTAGGAAATTTGGGTATCTCAGTATCTGCAGGTCAGAAGCTCAAGTACTACACAGACCTGTCTCTTACAACCCAGCACAACTCCTTCGCCTTCATACTCAGAATGAACATCTCAGTCTACCTTCAGCTAAGATGAGTTTAGGTAAAATATCAACTAGGATTCAAATCCAGAAAGATAAAAAATGCTCGACGCCTCGTTAATTTCTTAAATTCTCTCATCTGAAATTAACTAGCACCCAGCCAAACACATGATAGATCAGAAAACCAGCAACACAAGCATTAACATTCAATATTAGGCACGCTCATCTATCTTTTAAATGTATTTTTGTATTTATATTCACGTACCTTTAACCTAAATATGCCAATTGAACGCTTATGATTCTTTCCTGCTGAGGGATTTGCACTTCCATTTTCTTTTTGTACCTATCCCAAAAAAGATAGTTGAAAGCCACCAGAAACACCTGCTAGCATTTAAATGTTTATTTTCTCCACCTCTTCTACAGCACACAAATGATAAGCACTGCAGTTAGATCAGTTCAGAGAGTCCCAAGTCTATTCCATGGCACATTCCTCCCTAGATCAAGCTACCGTGCCCTCAGGAGAGACAGTGAATGGAGTAGTGAACACTTCCACAGTTAGAGAATTCACTGAAGCCTGCCAAAGTAAGCTGAGCTAGGAAACCTCCAAAAAAATCCGTATTTCTTTTCTGTTGCATTTTCTCCCTTAAAGTATGCTAGCTTCCAGCATCCCTAACCAGTAATTTGGAGGGTGGAGCAATTTGCAAGATCACAGGAAAAACAGGAAAAGAAACTTTGCCCTGTAACTTCCCTGCAGGCCATAGAAAATGTATTTTTCCCTCATGGTAACTTCCTCCAAAGGGAACTCAAGCTTTCAGAAGGTTAGTCTGCTGCAGATTAACAACAACTTTTTGTTGTTGAGGTTTGTGGTGTGTTTTGGTTTTATTGTTTTGGGTTTTTTTTTTTTTCCAAATAACTGTTTATGGTTTCAAAAATGCTTTTTAGATTATAAGGGAAAAGCACAGCTATGGGCTGAGTAAAAAGCCCTCGGTACACAGAACAAAATGCCAAAATAAGAATAAAGAGCCCAACCACCATAGAGGTTTACCTTTCTTACTTCTTACAAGGAAGGTCAGTAAGTAAATCTACCTCATTAAATGACATCTGAAGCAGAACTCAGCATTAAGCATCTTTGCAGCAATTCAGAGCAATACTGAGACAATACTTTGAGTTCTTCCTCATTAAGCTAAAGTAGCTTAAAAGCAGGAATAAGTATTTGCACTACAGTTGAGAAACTTGTCACCCTATTATGCCACATAATATCACTTGTATTTCCATGAGTTGTTACAGTATTAGCCTTTAGTGTCACCAGAATGTTCTTTATTAGCAATGTAACGATACATACAATCCCTCTTACTACCTCAATATTTGATTTCAAAGGTACATACATTGACTAATTGCTTCATAGAGCAGTTAGAACATCAACAAGTTGTTTTGTTGTTTTTCAAGACTGCGTTTAACACTCATTTCTCCAATTCTACCCAGTTGCAAGTGGTATTATGCCAGAAAGTGAAAGGTAAGTGAAACACAATCACTGAAGTGAAAAGACATCTAGAATCATCCAGTCCAACCATTCACCTACCACGAATACTGCCCACTAAACTATGACTTCATCTACCCTTTCTTTAAACAGCTCCAAGGATGGTGGCTCCACTGCTCCCCTGTATGGCTTGTTCCAATGCATCACCACTCTTTCTGAGTAGAAATTCCTCCTAAAACCCAACCTGAGCCTCCCCTAGCACAACTTAAGGCCATTTCCTCTTGTCCAATCACTAGCTGAAAGAAAAGGCCAACCCCCACCTAGCCACAACTTCCATTCAGGTTGTTGTAGCAGATGATAAGGTCTCCCCCGAGCCTTCTCATTTCCAGACTAAACAATCCCAGCTCCCTCAGTCACTCCCCATAAGACTATTTGACAATAAGGATAAAATCATCTTCAGAAATAAAAATCAATTCTGAAGTATTTCTCCCGCGATGACTCAGAAGAATAGCAAATTTTATGTTAAAATCTCAAATGAATTCAAGATTCTCCATCCAGCCTTGCTGGTAACAGATGCTTAGATTATGAAATCTCAGAGTAAAGAACATTAAGCTCATTCTTGGCGCAGGGTTACTAAGAAACAATGTCAAATTTCTCTGAAAATCTACCGTCTTGCAATTAGCTTGATAATGCAATCTGTGAACATATGCGTGTATATAAAAGTTTTTGTATATGTATTTTTATTAAATTGGAGCAGACTTTTTAACGAGGCCCAGCAAAGAGCCAGGAATGACTCAAATAATCCACTGCAGCTTAGGAGGACCAGACAGTGCTACCTGCAGACACTGGCTTACAGGGATTACTCACTGATAAGATTCCAAGTACATTTTAGGCAAGGCATGCCACTAGGCTGAGCTCACAGCAATACCATCTCTGTGTTTGCTCCTATCTGGCCTCCTATCTATCTACCTACCTATTTTCTTAACAATCCCCAGGGACAGCAACTGCACCACTTCTCTAGGCAGCCTGTAACATACCATTCCTTCTGAGAAGAAATTTTTCCTAACGTTCAACCTGAACCTCACCTGGTGCAGGTTCTTGAAATGTAAGACCTGCACTAATACGAAGATTTCTTGCTGAGAATTGGAACAGGTAACAAGATGGCAAAATGTTATACGTATCTTCTTCATGTCCTATAAACCAGTGAAGGCAGTGCAACAGGTTGCTTCAGAAATGTTACAGAATAGACTGGAGAAGCCTCCTTTCAAGGTTCTGCAGAACCACAGAGTTTCTGAGAAAAATGACCATAAATAGCATGTATGGGTTGTTTTTTGTTTGTTTGTTTTTAAAATCCAGGATGCGACAAGTAAACAAACCACAGAACAGAAACATAACTTCAAAATCAAGGAGGTATTACACTACAACTGCTTTGAAATGTTTCAGCATGCCAATGCTGTAAAATATAGATCCAGACAATTCATCTATTTGTTCTAAGAGACATTTTTCTAATTATTGTTGTAACTGTATTGCTTTAAGTGTCATCTTTCTATACTTAAGTTCTAGTCTGTATAGCTGGTCAACTTTGTTCAGATAGCAAGACTTAGACAAAATGGATATACCTGTAGAACTGGCATCACAAGTTTTGCTAAGGTGTGAGTACACCCACAGTCTCTCAGCCTGCCTGATGTTCCTTAAGTAAATGAAGTCATCTGAACCTCCCCATCAGTGAGTTGCCTTTAATGAGAACAAGTTTTTGTGGCTATACGTGAGCACAAGAGCTGCTAAAACGCTCTTTTATTGATGATTACAACACACTTTATTGATGATTAAGCCCTATCCCAGATAACTTGATGAACTGCATCATACGCAACAGCTCATGATACAAGTCAGTATGAATGGTACCTGGAGCAAATTATCAGCGTTTTTGCTTCCTGATTTGTTTCCAGTTACAGATAACTCCATCCAGCTACCAGATGTAGGAACTAGAATCAATTCAGTAAACTGTCTCAATCACAATCACTACTTGAACATAATTCAGCATCTAAGCCAGTCATGAAATTCAAGTGAATGGAAGTCATATCTGAAGACAGGACAACAACAGCTAATTGGAAATGTTGTCCATTTTTTTTAATCTGGTTGCTTTGTTAAGGTTTTGTATTTATTTCTTTAAAAACCACCACCAACAACTATTTAGGAGAGAAAAAGTTACATTAACTTTTTAATACGGCAAACGCTCCCTTCATAAAATCTCCAACTAACGTTAGAAGGAAATCCAACTGAAATGAAAAGTGAAGCCTACTATTTTGAAGTAAAAACTATTTTTGAGTAGGAGACGGAAAGTGCACTCACTGCCTGCAATTTTCTATTTATTGGAACTAGGAATTTCCAAGATAAAAAGAGTTGTGAACATCAAACTTGCTTACAGACAGAATTCATCAGCACCAGAACACATGTGTCAGCAGATCCTAAGCACTGTCTATAAACGTACAGGAAGCAAGTTACGGAGATAGGAAATCTTAAGCTTCAAATCCTTTATCAGTGAGAAGACCAATTTTACAATCAATGCTGCCATTTGACACACTGTCAATACACAGCAACTCTAGTTGCTGAAATAGGCTTTTACCATCTTCTTTTCATAAGATGCCTGACAATCATGCTATGCAATCAGTATCATTTATGTAATCTTATCAGGAAGAGCAGCCTGTAAAGAACAGGCAGTGTCTTACAGGAAGCTAATATAAGCACACCAAGAAAACTCCTTAGTTCTTACTGATAACAGAAGAAATGGGTTTTACTCACAAGAAATTTAAAATAGATAGAAGGATCCCAAATTAGTAGAACAAACCTAGCCTGTGTTAAGTAACACCTCCCTTTTCTGTCACTGTCTTGAAACTGCCAGTTCAAAGCAGTAACAGATCCTGAACAGGAGTCAGAAGACTTAGCTAATTTCTTTTTTAAAGCATCTTAAGGACCTCACAGATAGACTTACAGCTATACCTTCTGGAAACATTTCAATCTATCAAAGCCAGCAATGATTTATCATCACAGCATTACAGAAACACATCACCAGCAAGCATTAAGTGCCTTATAGCTGCAGATACAGGTGGATTTCCATGCAAGCAGAGTATGGCTGTCCAAACAGTGGACACATCAAGAAAAGAAGAATAACATCCTATGTCTTTTGAGAATACCACTAAATACTGACATGCACTATATGACAATATCTCTGACCATGTGTATTTAACAACATCACAAGCAGTAACTGCATTATATACACTGAAGAAAAAGCAACATGTGTCAAAGCACGTGTCAATAAGCAAATTCATATGCTGGAGTTCAACCTCTGCCTCCCCATTTACCTCAAAATCTCTAGTTGTATGATAATTAAACCTCCTGAAGAAGGGAATTCCACGGTGCTTTAGACACAGCTATACTTGGAAACAAACCTCCTTACACCTCCTGTAACAGCATTTCTGTGTGTTAGGTAATAGATGGCCGTAGCTATTCAACTGCTAAATTGTAATTATGAAAATTAAAGAGCAGAATGCAAGACAATTGTCACCAAAACCACAAACATCTGTTATCTGTAACAAAAATTATCGCATTAATTTCCTGGAATTACAAGACATTTATCCTGTGTCCTCAGGACATGCATAAAAGAAAATGAGCCAAAATATCTCTGAATAGCACTGCTATCAGTGAAATTTTGGTAAATCACTTAGATTTCACATTCTGATAAAGTGATCAAAGCCATTTACAAATTTAACTACACTAAATACTGTGCCTCCCTACCTAAAACAATCCAACGTGTTGCTGGACTTCAGGTTATAAGGCAATAAAACAAAAGGCAGACATGTAAAACTATAATATTTTTCTCCAATTACTGACAGGTTTCAAGAATCAAAAGCCTCTGTGCTTCACAACTGCCATGAAAATAATTTCACAGGGATATGTAAGTATTTTCTTGTAACACACAGGAAAATGCCTTTAAAAAAGCTACCATCATTACATCTGCTTGAAGTTAAGCAAGCATCACATGAGGGTACATACTAAAAAAATATATTCCCATTAAGAACACTAGGCTACCACCTGTCCCTCAAAATCATGGCAATATCTCTTAACCTATTTGTAAGCTCTAAGGAAAATATTAGCTTTAACTCTAGTCTGGCATTTGAAGTAAATGTTAGCAGCTACATAATATGGCATTTGAAATCACCATTAGGTTTCAGCTTGATTTCTGACTTGAAAAGAAGATGTTTCCAAAAACAAAGCAACCTCCACAATAAATAGACATACATCACATTCAGAAACAAATTGTTTTTTGTTTTTTTTTTAAAGGCACAAACATCACAGTAAAAATAGCAGATTCAAATCTAATGCACTGTACTGTCTCAAGTATTACTTGAGATACCAATACGAAGTATTACTTGGACAATATTTATGGCCTTAGAAGTTGCAGCCTTTCTGCCTTGCAAATGGCAGAATGTGGAATCCTTGCTGCAAAAGTATAGTCCCGTGTCTCTTCCATATCACAAAGCAGTGCAGTCTGCAGAATTAAATTTAAAGTATGATAAACATTTGGTTGGGGGTCTGAAGGGAAAGAGAAGAGCAGACACATTCACAAACGAATGCAGCAGCACTCAGTTTTTATATAAATTGGAGAAAATTCCTCCTTGTATTTTATTACATGCTATGAGGTTCTATGAAGGAAAATAATCTGTCAGAACAACAATATATTAAGAATAGAAGAATGTAGTAGGCACGAGAAGAAAAAAAATCATGTTAATGATGTTATCATATCATATGATCACAATCATAATTATGTTAATTAATCACAATTATGTTAATCCTTTGTAAAAAGGTTGTGTAACTGTGCTTGTATAAAGGTAGTACTACCAGTCTGAGCACACATTTGTTTTTTGCACAGTGGTCACAGTAGGTTTTTAAGTTAGTGTTTCTTGAGCTCACTCAACTTCACTCAGCTATCCTGTCCAATTTTTTATGTATGACAACTTTCTGTGTGCTTGACCTTGCCTTCAAATAATAATCCATCTGTGTACATGAGACAACGTAAACAGGCTGTTCTATGAAGCAGTGTACACCACCAACAAATCAAATCTGGTTTGTTCAAGAAACGTAGGCACTGCCTTTCTTCTTTGTTACCAGAATAAAGAAAATCAGGTCCAGAAAAACTATTTAAACGTTATACAAATACAAAATGGGGAACACTCATTGGTGTAGTCCCAATGCAATCGAGTCAATATCTTCAAAAACTACAAGATTTGGAGTCCTGATTTCTAGGTCACAGACTTAATTCACTTTGATTAAAAGTTTTAGTAACAAACTCTTCTGAAAACAGAAACCAAAGCGGGCACTTTTCCATCACAGAAACATAACCACAAGTTTCGATGTACATCTATGACTTTTCTCAAATACTGAATAAAGTTGAATTAGCTGCTAAATCCCAGAGAAGTCCACATCACGGTGTGAATCCAATATTCTACACTTCAGTCTTCCTTACTGCAACAATCTTTTCCAACAGCATTAATAAAGAGTAAGATTAATAAAGAACAAGACAACTTGTTCAGTTACATGCTGTGGCCAAGTCTACCAGCATTAATGAGTGGTAAGCCTTCCTAGAGCCATCGAAACAAACATACTGCATCTGCATATGGATTTACAGCGCAGTGCTGCTGTCACAAGTCAAAAAACACTTTGCCATTTGCAGTGCTACCTGTCATTAGATTACACTTGCAGCTTCCTAGTTGCATCTGTTGCACAAACTCTTGTTAACTACAACTTCAGTAATTACTGAGGAGGCAAGTCACCTAAAAATCACAGGAATTGACTGCAGAGAAGTTTTTTCTCAAGCAAGGGATGTAGTATAGAAAGATTTCTTTTAAAAGCTCCCCCTAGCCATCGTTATCATGTTGGTACTCCTAACTTTTGTCATTTTTCCATTATAGGCACCTATGGCTCATAATTAATAATGAAGAGGCCCATAGCAGATACTGCACTTAGCATCCTACAACTTTGGCAGTCCTTGTTAAGTGAGCGAGGCGCCTTACAAAATCTTTCAGATAAAGCATGTCTGCAAGCAACTGAAAGCACAGAAGAGCACTATAAAATGAGCTGCATCGTGAATCGTATGCAGCAAAAGTTCTTAAGTCAGCCAAATCTATGTAATTCACTGAGAACCTGGTGAAGCATTCTCTCCACAGAGCTTTGCAAGGAGGCAGAAGATGAACACTTCTTCACAGTGAACACTGTTGTAAGGACATCTCATGTAAAATTCCCAAGCAAGAACAGATGTTGGCACACAATCCTACGAACTGCTATCCTAGCAACTGGAAAATACTTCAGTTTTCCACATGTTGATGCCCTCATCACCGCAGGATGATCGTTTAACTTCTTCCTCTAGCTTTTTCACTTCAAGATCCCTACTAGTGGAAAGGCAGAGGAAGCAGGTACTCACACAAACAGTATCAGTGATTCCCATGAACACAGAGCAACTGAAAAGCAGTAAACCCAGCAACACAAAGAAACACTGTGTATAAGCAACAAAGTTCCCCTTTGTGAGAACCACTCTGTGCAGGAAAGGCAGGGATAGAAGACTATTTCAACAGGCTTGAAGCTCCCAAAGCACATCCACAAAACAAACTTGATCTTCATGATTTACTTGAGATGTAGCTGTGATATGAAAAACAGTACAGTACTCGAGTTACCACGTCCATCACTCCGTGTAAATGACAGCCATAAGGGAGAAGCACGGATCTGTGCAGTAGGATCCAGCTCTGCCAGCAGAGGGCAGTTTGGCAAACTGCAAGCTGGATTTTTTTTTTTTTTGCTGTTTAATATTTTTCTTCTGCAAGTAAGAAAACTTTCAGGAGCTTAACCAACCAGGTCATTTTGCTATTTTTTGCTGTATGAGTTACAAAAATTCAAGAAAAGTCTCTTGTTTTTCTCAGATATTTAAGTACTAATGAAATCTTGCAACCCAGCCCTCGAGTGAAAAAAAAGAATAAAAGCATATGAAATTACTCTTCTCATTCAGAAGCTCTGTAATTCCCCCTTTAACTACCACACTTATCTGATCTGTACACATGTTCCAAGTATTCCTCTGATGAGTCTAATGACAAAGCCAAAACCATAATGCAATTAAACAATTTATAGCCACAGGCATGTTTTACATTTTTACATACATTTTTAAGGCTGTTTTATGCTTCTGTTTTTCAAATGTCAAGTCTTACTACAAAGCACAGTTTCCACCTGAACCCTGACCCTCAACCAATCACTAGAAGAAGAAAAAAAAAAAACAAAAAACAAAAATACCAAAGCACAAGCTTTCTGTTTCAGAACAGAGATCTCTAGACATGATTTGCTCTGATATCAGTACTACCAATAAGTAACTGGGGCTACTTCCACAGAAGGACGATGCGTATAGGTGTTCAAAGACAGCATAACTACAATCCATGAACTTGTAGGAGTCAAATACTGAGCAAAAAAAGGCATGCTACATGACAAGTCTGCAAGCTTACCAATATTTTTCTGCAATCAAACATGCAAGGAGTATCAATCATGTGTTGAACTTAATTTCCTGAAAAATAAGTCAAACACACCACAAAACAAGCGAAAACACAGGGATACAGCTTACTACTTTACCACACAGATAATACTGAAAAGACATGACTTTTCTTTTTTCCAACTTCTTTATTTCCCATACAGCAACAGGGAAAAAAAAAAAACAACGAAAAAAAACCAGAGAAGTAACAGCAGATGTCTGCTATGTACATCTACTGCTACATATAGTAACAGGCTGCTTGTTTTTTTGGGGGTGGGGAGGGATGTCTGGTTTAGTTGGGAAATCTTTTTGGTCTATCTATGCAGAGAAAAAAGATTCCTATCTATGAAAGCACCATTAGAAAATGGCACCAGTAGTGTAATATGAGGGTACAATTTCTTCTTAATTGGAACAACAGCATAAAACGCTTACTGAAGGAACACTCGTATGTTTATGGAATCAAAAAACACTGACGCTTTTTAAACAATAATAAAGATAAGTTGCTGAGCTCATGCCTACGTTCGCTATGAATAACACCTGCACATCAGAAAGGCAGGCTTTAACATGGCACTTTGCTGTTTTTAAATGGAGATAGGAATCTTACTATTTTCATCTAAACCACAATAAAGCTACTGCTACTTGAAACCTTTAAGGAACAATGTCTGTCAGCAGCAGTGGACTGCATGCTCAGAAATGAAAATGTTAAAACTCCCCACTCCCCAACGCAGTTTGTAACTACTTTTATTTTTCTTCCAGCGTGCTTTTTTTTTCCTCATAAAGCTGCGATGCTCTTAGAGGAGTTTGCTTCAGCGTGCTAAAGCAGGCTGCAATCATTTGCACTGGGTAAAGCTACAGCACAGAGCATCCTGCTGAGCAGCCACAAACACTGGCTACAAAAGGCAGACCAGTTGTACCGTACCAAAGCAAAGCCTCCTTCTTACCTCGACTTCCTTGCTCTTCTCTTTGTTTCTGCCCATTGAACTTCTCCCATTGCTGGCAGTCTCCCGCGCCGGAACTACAGAAATCTGTTGGAGAGGCATTTCTACAGTGCTGCAGGTTGCCAATACCTGATTGGATGCCTTATATCTTCACTCCCCCTGAGTAGCCCACCTGTATAATTGTTCATATCCTTGCTTTGCCAAGCTCAGCTCTAAATAAAAACGGGAAAATATTATTTGAGAAACTGTGTAGCATATGCCAGGGTCTTCCTTCAAAAATTGTGAAGCAAAGCAAACTGAAAAGACAAATGAGAAACAGCAAGCTGAGTAGCAAGGTGCAATAATCCAGAGTTCCACATTCTCAGAGTGATGAGCTGCTGCAAGTCGTAACTCCTCTGCCATGTCCCCAGAGCACCCTTTTCCCCCCTAGCCCTCAAAAGCATTGTGGGAGACAATTCAATTTCTGTGTTACCTAATAACTGTCATGGAAACCAAGGAAACCTAGGTCTCGCAGGCCCTTATTAGCGATCGCTTCCTTTTAATGGCACAGGCTCCCACATTTGCAGCAGCCGCCACTTCTGCTTTTGTTTCCCATCTGATTCCACAGGAGTCCACTACGCACCCAGAGGCAACGCAGTTGTGCTGACTGGGTAAAGCAGCATAAGGCTGAAAAGCTTAGTGCCCTATTTTGGAGCCAAAATCTCCTCCTTCAAAAGCACGGGGAGCTTGCTGTGTCCTTCATGCGTCTACAATAATCTGCTTAGGTCAAAGGATCTGCCTTCAAGTGAAGAGCAGCGGTGAGTGAATGAGGTGTAAAAATGAAGACAAGACTGGGAGCAATTGCAAATGTGCCTTTCTGAAGCTGATAGTAAAATGTTAACCCTTCGCTGGGCTCTTGTTTTCCTGAGACATCCCCAGGAGCAAGCCGAAGGCAGACCTGCATCTTTACAGCAGTGACCTGCATTGAACACTTAGTTTACATGAACTTCACCCATCCAACAGTTTCAGCTCTCTCCTATAAAAAGCAAAACCCTTGAAAAACCAATTCATCACCTCCCTTGCCCTCAAAATACACCAGAAAAGAATATCCAAGGTGCAGCATTACAAAAACAGATAATAGGAAAGGAAAATATATAACATTTGGACCTCTTAAAATATCAATTAGTCTTGATAAAAACTACAAATTCACACAAAACTGGTTTTAATTTTAGAAAAAGCAAAGATCTATTTGAGATCAGAAATCCAATCCATGGCACTGTATAAACAATACAGGAATGAAAGCAAGAAAAAATAAAACAGAGTAAACACCAGCAACGTTTTAATACGTTGTCAATTAAGAAAAAAGTATGACTCTGCCTTGGAATAAATCATCTTCATATCCAGCTTTACACAGTTGCATTTGCACAGTTGAGTCACCATCCCTGGATGTATTTAAAAGCCATTTGGATGTGGTGCTCGGGGACATGATTTAGCAGAGGGCTGTTGGATGGTTGGGTTGTGGTTGGACTCGATGATCTTTAAGGTCTTTTTCAACCTGAGCGATTCTATGATTCTATGATTTTTAATTCTCACAAGTAATTACTGCAGATATACAGCTTCGTTTTTTCTTACGGAACAACACAGGGAGAATTTCAAGCACGGCTGATGTATATATTCATATTAATGACACTGATCTGCAGTTAACATCCAAGTTAGTCTGAATGCATGCTAGCACAGGGAGATTTTCCTGAATTTTAAATATACATCAGGGTGGAAGAAAATAGAAGTACCCACTTCTCAAAGCAACTGTACCTTTGAAAGCATACCAAAACAACAAATGTCATACTCCAGACTGATAATGTTTAACTATTAATCTGAGACTGCACTATAATGTAAATGAAACTTCTCCTTAGCGTAACAAGAAGTTTTAAAGCTACAAACTCCTTTCTTTCCTCCAGAGGAACAAGCGGATTAAGAATCCTCGAACCTGGCTCTGCTTTGTCACGCTGATCACCTACCTCTGTGATAAAATGACTGGTAGAAAACGAAGCACCTTGAGGTATCAAAACGAGCTTTCTGTCAGTGTATTTCCACATCTAGCAAAGTTTTACAAAGTCAACGTGCCTTTTAATACTCTGCCAATAATTCTCCATTTTAAATCATCTAAACGTGAGGTTCAAATCAGATTTGTAGGTTAACCAGTAATCTCTGTAATCTCATCTATGTCTTTCTGAGTTAGTCAGAATAAAGACCTTAAAGGGTGTGATGTGCTTAGTCCTTTTTAAAATTATTAAGTCTCGTGGCCCCTTTCCCTCCCAGTGAACCTAACTAAGCCATTAACAGCTATAGAAAAAATACATCTGACCTAGAGGCAGGAATAGGCCTTTTTATTGAGCAAATCCATGCTTGCATTCTGCTTAACTGCTTCATTAGTTACCTTTGCTCACCATGCCAAGACCTCAAGAAGTTAACGTGACACTGTCCATGCTGTTCATATGCCAAATATTCTACTTGCCACCCAGAAGACTATCATCCAGAGTGTTAAAACAAGCCCAAAACAACCAGGCTGCCAACCGCTTTATGTATAAATGTGAAGATCACCACTGCTTCCAGATGAAGAAAGCTGTTGGAAGACATGGGACATACCCAAAAGCATATCATAAAAGTCAGTGGCAGAGCTGAGGCCAGGATCATTTTTTCCGTTCAACACTCCAGTTTTGTGTTAACTCTGCTTCTTTGTGTGCCACAAAGAATCAGAAAACCCAAAGCCTTTGCATCAGATGTTAATACAGGTATGATTTTCCTATCACCCAGCCTGACAGTCCCCTGATGCAGCTCCATGCCATTCCCTCAGGTGCTGTCAATGTCACCAGAGAGCAGAGCCCAGTGCTGCCCATCTACTCCCTGTGCAGCCACCAGAGCTCCTCTGCTCTGGGCTGAGCAAATCCAAGTAAACTCAGAGCTGCTCCTCACACATCTTGCCTTCCGAAAAAAGATGGCAACTTGTACTCATTTCCTATGATGACCATCTGGTTACTCTATCTAAACAACACAATTTTCAGCAAATACAGTGCCCAACGAGTCAGAGTGCTGGAGCTCTGCCTCACTCAAAGGACTGTGTGACTACCGTTAGTAACTGATTTAACTTGCACAAAAAAAAAGAAACAACACAACAACCCTCAATTCTGTAAGAATCAGACAGAACCAGACTACAACGCAAGTCCTACACAGGCTATTTATTTCTAATTAAATCAGAATCTTCTCACCGTACTCATTCACACAACGGTGCTACAGTGCATTAAGAAGAGAATCTGATCAGTTGTGACTCACGGTCAAATCTCGGTGACACAAGCAACAAGGAAAAAAGGAATCTGTAATCACTAAGTCTCCATACGGCCTTTCAGCGAAAATTTATGCTGAATTAGAGAAAAAATTGTAGACATTGTAGTCCTTACATGTTGGTATGGTAGACTCCATATAATTAATCAAAAATAAACACTGGCTATGAACGCAAGATGCGAGAGAAGACTGAAACTTACAGACTACTGTAATGAGATGCAATGTCCTCAGAAACAGTGCAGAAAAATCACACCATGTACAGTGCACTCCCTTTAATACCTCACTGGGGAGATCACGCTCCCTCAAAGGCTTCCAAGCATGTCACAGAGTTCTTCACACACCCCATCTGACTGCTAGTCTCTACCTCCAGTGCCATCAGTGTCCACTAACATCGAATTATTATGGCTGGAAAAGCCCACCACCATCATGCAGTCCAACCAGCAAATGACAGTCTGGCAGAAGAAGCACATTGAGAAAAGATCTGTAGATAGATCCTACCAAAAAGAACCTTGTCTACAGTCTTACACGTAACAGCGCTCTATCAGCACACAGCTACAAATAAAGCTTGCATACCAGAATGTGATCATTCACATGCATTCATTACTAAACCCACAGAAATCTAAGTATTTCCAGTAGCATTCTCTAAACAGAATATTTTTCTTTTCTGTTCTATAGAAAACTCAGAATTCTGTAATCTCTATGTGCATGATCAGTTTAAAATTTACTGTTATACTGGAAAGAAAAAGACAGAAAGGAGACCACTTTCACTCACAAATAATTAGTGTGGTTCCCCCTCCCTCAAAACAGCAATTTCTCTCACATTACATTTTAAGAGGAGAAAGAAAAGAATCTCACTTTTATTAGAATATTTTATGCAGGGTACCTGTTGTACCTTTCAGTCTGTCCCACATGTGCACCCTAGAGGAGCAAGTCTGACCATCACAGTACTATGGAAGTGGATACCCACACTAGATAATGATCATCCAAAACGAAGTTCTGTCATGAGCAAGAGTTTCTATCACCTAGATTAAGAATGCAGGCAGCAGGTATCTACAACAGACAAAACTACACCAGTGTAAACCAACCCCTTGGGCTTCACAGCATCTTCAAATTACATCCCATCAGAACCAAATGAAATTTTTAGATCAATGAGAAATTGCCTTAGATCTTCTCCCATCTCTCAGAGTAAAGAAGAATGAAAACAGAAGTTAAAACCTACTGCAGTGCAAAGTTAATCCTGGAATTAGGGCAAACATGAAAGATATCTTTAGTGAAATATAACTGAGGAGATTACTTTTCATTATTCTGATTTTCCTGAGCGGGAAGACTTGTTCTTCTCTGCCTTCTGACCAGTATGCCTTAACCATCACACTGTGCGCAGGCTTCCAGCAGAGATGCCTCAGGAATAACAGCTTCAAGCAGAACTCTTATTCAAGTGAAGCCTCATAAAAAGCACAATTTCGAAGTTGTTTAAACGAGGTGAATAGAAATTGTCTTCTTTGCAAGTTAAACATCAAATGGTTGCGAGATGTCTTATCAGAATCACCATATTGAGCTGATACGCCTAGACTTGAACATAGCCATCATGTTACCAGACCCCTACGCAGCTCCCCCTCCAGTCCACCTTTGGGCTCACAACTGAATTAAGTGCTGGCAAGGAACACTTGATGCAGTATAAATATGCACGTACTGGAAGTATTAAAGAAGCAATTCTTTGAAACAGATCAATGAGATTGGGTATTTTTTCTATGTTAGTACGTATGGTACTACACATAACTATACATCAATCAATTTCACTACCAGCATTACTAAGCATCTTTTTCTTCAACAAAGAAGAACACAGCAAAAATGGACACAAATCACAAAAAGCAAATCAAGAAAGAATAGCTGAGAAGAGACTGCATCATTAACAAACGTCTGTTGAAGCAAACAGCCGACTGCTACCAGGGTGAAATCTGATGTTAGACTTCCAGCAATTAAACAAAAGTTACTCTATCAGTGCAGTTTCCTGTAAACAAGTTTGAGAACAAGAGTATAAATGCACTTAGAAAACTTACATTAGACGTTCATATGTGCCTGCACCAAAGCACTGGCAGTACCCCGTGACTTTCATAAAGATTTACATGCCTTTGGTCCTGAAGGGCTGCAGATGGCTTCGGATTTTAAGAGGTGCACGCATTCATTTATTCTACTTTGGTAATTACGACCAGGAACCGTTCAAATTACACTGTAGATTACACTAAGGGAAATAAAAATGTATATGGCAGTAAGCAGTATCAAGAGAGAGGGGCCATAAATGAGTGGAATTAGGAACTAAAGCTGCACTGAGATTCACACTTGTCTTTGCCTTCTACCACTACTAAGCAGACGCCTTCAAATGACATTCACTTCAAGCAACACATCTTCAGTAACATATCATAGCATATCAACCTCCCTCAAGTCACAGACTACCACAGGTACTGCCTACCAATTGCTCTCACACACCAGCACAGAAAATACATGACTCCAAATGTTAATATCAAAAGGAACAGCTGAGACTGTCCCATCTCTACTGCTTTGCAGGGAACAAGTTCTGGATGTTCATCTTTCAGAGATTCCTACATTTCTATTTGTCAGGCTCGTGTCTGCAAATATATTCATCATTTACATTTTTTCTTTAAGCACGTACAGTAGTTATGGAAAATAATGTAAAACGTAAGGCAACACGGTACAGGAACACCATTCAACAAACTGACAGCACTCGCTGCAGAAATCTTTCCAGTTAATAGCAATACACCAAAAACGTACTAAAAGCAATATGCACATCAATTTTGAGCCTCCTCAAAAGACACTGTATTCAGCAGTCTTGGTAAGTTTCTGGGATGCCTCTGATTCCAAAATGCTCCATAAGCACACTGTAACTGAAGTATCAAAAAGTTTACCTGGGCTAGAACCGCGGGTTAGATTTAATGAAAGTGAGGTATGAAACGACAGAACAATGGTAAATTGAATCAGATGCTGCCCCTGGCTCTTAAAATCAATTGTTTTTGTGTCTGCTTGATAGTAGAATTAAAAACAACTGATTTGTACCGTCAAACAGAAAAATCTTTCAAGTGGATGCCTCCAATACAGTGTTAGCACTAAGTTTATCTTATGTAACTAAAACAAAGCACACTATTCCCTCATCACTCCACAGTGACCCCAATGAAACAGCAGAAGACTTGCACAGAAGTTCTCCAAAGTGCCAGCTGTCTAAACAGCTTAACTTTCACAGAGTACAGTGACAACTTGAGATATCTGTCTATACGTAACCACACCTCATGAAAACAAACAGAATAAGTTAAATGACAAACCTGTAGTCTGAATGGCAGGCTACTTCTTTAATCAACGTCCATCATAAAATAAGAAGCACTCAAGAAGCTACTTATAAAGCAGTGATGTGCAGTTACCACAGGTAACTCACTACAGACAGACCTAACTTGTAGGAGCAAACTCTATGCCCATAGATGCTCCAGTGCTGGTAGCTTCACCTTCACGATCAACACTGCCCTCACAACCACAGCTCTCCCTAGGAACGATAGTGAGCCTTAGCAGTATAAAAGTAAAGACGATGTTATTTCATAAAATCTCAGTGGATGACATTACACAACCATTACCAAAACCATTCCTGGTTTTGCCACGGTGAACATGTAGAACTCTGCATGTCATGCTGTGTAGCTGCACACGTGAGCCTAGCTGTCTGGCAAGTGCCTACTGAGTTGTTGGCTTATGCTTATAACAGAAAAAATAACCTGGAGGTACTAAAGAGGAGAGGCTAAATACAGACATTGCCACTTACACTATTAGCCACTTAGCACTGGTTTTTGTTCTTTATTAGGTAACTTCTTAATGACACTCTTGTGAAAGGTAATTCAGCTCTCAGAAAGCAGTCAACAATGGTTAGGACAAAAACACTGAAATAAGCAATCAGTGGAATCCATTTGCTCAGTCTTAGGTGAAAAGCTGCAAAACTGACTCCAGCAACCTCAAAAGTAATGGCGTTACTCAGAAAGACTGGACTTAAGTTCTTGGCCAAGATTCAAAGCTATCACTTGACACAGGGCCAGCGCACTGTGGGAAGACCTTGAAAATCTAGATGCGACAACTATGTGAATATTAAAAGCTTACTTTTAGATACCATCTGTCACGTTTGCTGAGCGTTAGCTGCTTTGTCAACTTCAGATACTGGAATGCTCAAAGGACTTGAAGAAAATGCAAGAAGATAATAAAATTCAAAAGAATATTCATTGAGAACACCTTTTATATTTTGTCAACTTCTCACAGTTGCTTACTGCTTATTATTCTGCATTTCTTCCTTTATTTTATAGTTACTTGTTATAAACTAAAAAATATTGTCATTTCCCTCCTGTTCCCACTTTGCAACGGCCCCTTCCTCCAGTCCTCCTTCAGAAATGCCTGGATAGAGTTTTAACTCTGACTAAATATTCATATTGCAAAAGCCTCATTTCTCTTTCTGTTTTTGGTATTCTATTCCATAATCAGCTTTTATTGAAAATAGTTCAATAAAAGAAATCTTCTATACGAGGAAGTTTTCACCCTTATGTCCAGCCTGCATGTTGTCTGGCTTTGAGGCTTCTCCTGCTGCTTCTGAGAGAGGATAGCTCATTCCATTATGATAAGGACACCATTAAATTAGAACAGCACGGAGTTCAAAAAGACCTGTGGAAATTTACATTACAGAGGTGGAAAATTCACTTTGAACTCACTGGTGTTTCTGACCCACAAAACCTCCTAGCTTCATCATCTTAAAACAACTGCACGCAAGTGAGATGGGTTATGCTTCTCCTTAATGCTACGAAACAGATTAAACAAGTTCTAAAACAGATTGAGTTCACATCTAATTGTAGTTCAGGTACAGGATTAAATAGTTTTTAAAACATGGACTTCATATTCTTGAAAAACTGTCTTTAATATCCAAATAGTTCATAAATTTAAGACTGAACAGACAAATTATAAGTCAGTACCACTCCTAAATGATTGCTGCCTACTACGCTATTTATACTTGGAAGAAGTTAAATTCAGTATTATTTGCTTACTTTCTTACCCAGTATCTCTTCATTTCCTTTGCTAACAAATTGAAACTGCTGCGAATTTAAATGCTGGTGTTTCATTATGTAAGGAAATTACTGATGTTTTTCAATTAAAAAGTAAGCCCACAAGGAACTGATGCCTGACTGATACATAGGGTCAGCAGCCCTGTTCGCCTGAGTAAACAGATCCGTAAGTAAAGCCAAGAACTTCAATGCAAATGAGCCACCAGAGGGAGCTCATCCGGCCTTCGGAGGATAATAGAATTATATTGACATTGGCAAAAAGTTAATTAAACAGCTTTTCTAAGGGCTGCTGACTGAGTTCAAAACAAAGCACATTCCCCGGCTGAAACTCTACATGCCTGGGAAGTCTAATGAAAACAGAAAAGGTTGTTTCTTTAACAAATGCAAAACGTTTCTTATTAAATAAAGTAATTACAAATAGAAACACGCACTGGAGGCATTCTACTGCACATGCTGACATACGCAAGCCTTTTTCTCTCCGTTTCTCTTTATTTTCTCCAGAAAAACAAAATTCCAAAGTGCTATAAATGACAAGCCAAAGACAGGAAGGTTAATATTACACCAACGTTATAAATATACACCAAAAGCTAAGCCACCCAATCAATAAAAGGATATTTAGTTCTAATACAATCTAGTTTTTATTGGTATTTACATAATTGAAATTATTGGTTACTTTTAGATGACCACTGCAAGACCACATGAGTTTACTGCCATAACAGAGTTGTTTCATTTTAAATTTTAGGGGACCCAGATTCAGAAAACACATTCCTCAAGCTTTTTCTGACAGGTCTGGTGTGATGTTATTATCAGATCTGTTAGCATTTTCCGAAGGGGCACACTGAAGTAGGAACTACTCAGGTTATCCTATGGTGTTTACTGTCAAGTAACCAAGAGTTTTGCTTGCAAGAGTCTGTCTGTTACTTTCCTATGGAGTCAGAGATCACAATGGTGATTTGGGCAGGGAGATGGAGAAGATTACTTGCTAGAGTAAAAGTACCTTTTAACATAAATAGTCAGACAACTCCCTGTAACTCTGCCTGGATATTTCTGCAGATTGCATGCCTTAAACACTCACCCCCACACATCACAGAACCGTTAAGCATGGAGAAGATCTCTCTGATCATCCAGTCCAACCACCAATCCGCCACCCACTAAACCATGTCACTAAGTACCACATCTCCACGGTGCCTGAACACCTCCAGAGATGGTGACTCCACCGTCCCCTTGGGCAGCCTGTGCCACTGCCTCACCGCTCTGAGAAAAACATTTTTTCCTCATACACAACCTAAAACAGACTTAGTTGCATTATTTGTTCACATACCCATTATCGGCCTCCTAAACACTGCAAGAGTGATTTAATTACACTTTCATCTTACATCTACCTGGACATTTGCTTTCACAAAGTTAAACTACTACATTTAATTTTCTTTCAAGATTCAATGACAAGCTGAATACTCTTCAATAACATAGGAAAATATTGTTTTTATTGTGAACTCCCGCATGAGGACACAACAAGAAAACTACTTTGCTCTATGATTACACCAATACTTCAGCACTAGGACAAAAACCAACCTGAGAAGTCACATTCTTTAAGTTTCACTAAGCACTTCAGAGAGGCAAGCTTTCCCGCTCATCTGCTTCGTCTTTGCTGAGCAGGATTTTTCATCACTTGCCTACATCAATCAGGAAAAAAGCTGCTATCCACTACACTTTCTGAAGCCATCCTACCAAAGAACACTTTTAGACAAAGCAAGCAGAGCGCCTCAGTGAAAAACTGCTTTTTTTTTTTTTTAAGGCAGTTAGAAGTGGTCATTGAGAAATTTAATTTAAGGAAGGTCAGATCTGTCAATCTCTGGCATGAAAACAGCTATTGAAATTCATTTTCAAGATTGTATTAAAGTAAGCGAGATTGACTAGCTTGCCCCCTTTCCAAGTTTCTTCACAGCATCCTTTAAATAGGCTATTTTGTAATGTCAAATGACTTACCACCTTAGTCATTATCACACAGCAGAACAGTTCTAAGACTCACTAGGAATCTAGGGTACAAAATAACTCTTAGAAAAACCTCTGAAGTCTCTGGTCAGGAAGCAATTAGTTGATAGAACAAGACAGTAGAAAACAAAATGCTTGAGATTGTTTTCTTCACATGAACATTTTATGTTCATTGCAGGCTAAAATTTGTCCTTGTTCACAAGTCAGCTTAAGATAACAACATCCCTAAAGAGTAGCTTGAATTTAACAATCCTTCAAATTACAGTAGAAGAGTGATTTCCACACAGTAGCAATGGCTGTGACACCACTTACACTACACAAAGGAAAACCCACCTCCAAGAAAATAAGGTCGTTTCCCAGTAGCTCACAATAACAGTATCAGGGCTGAGTAGAAATCTGAAGCTGGACAGGGGAAACTGACAGTTGGATCGAGTGCACACTCAGCAGGTTTGCAGAATACAACAAGCTGAGTGGTGCAGCTGAAGGGAAGGGATGCTATCCAGACAGAAGAGGACAGGCTGGAGTGGTGGGGCCATGCCAACCTCATGAAGTTCAAGAAGGCCATGTACAAGGCCTTCTTGTACTTGGGTAGGGGCAACCCCAAGCACAGATACAGATAGGGTGGAGAATGCTTTGAGAGTAGCCCTGAGTAGAAGGATTTGGGGGTTCAGCTGTTGAAAGATTCAACATGAGCCAGCAATCACAGAATCACAGAACAGCCTGGGTTGAAAAGGAGCACAATGATCATTTACACCCCCCTGCTGTGTGCAGGGACAGCAGCCAGCAGCCCAGGCTGCCCAGAGCCACATCCAGCCTGGCCTTGAATGACTCCAGGGATGAGGCATCCACAGCCTCCTTGGGCAACCTGTTCCAGTGCCTCACCACCCTCTGTGTGAAAAACTTCCTCCTCATATCTAACCCAAACCTCCCATCTCAGTTTAAAATCATTCCTCTTTGTCTTATCACTATCCACCCTCGTAAACAGCCTGATTATACTCTCCCTTCAAGTACTAGAAGGCCAAAGTGAGGTCTCCCTGGAGCCTTTTCTTTTCCAAGCTAAACAAACCCAGTTCCCTCAGCCTTTCCTCACAGCAGAGCTGCTCCAGCCCTCTGCCCATCTCAGTGTCCTGCTCTGGACCGGCTCCAAGAGCTCCACGTCCTTCCTGTGCTGGGGGCCCCAGGCCTGGGCACAGTGCTGCAGAGAGGGCCTCATTGAACCTCATTAGGTTCACACAGGCCCACTTCTCCATCCTGCCCAGGTCCCTCTGGATGCTTCCCTTCCCTCCAATGCATCGATTGCACCACTCAGCTTGGTGCCATCTGCAAACTTGCTGAGGCTGCACTCGATGCCATCATCTGTCAACTGATGAAGATGCTGAAGAGCACCGGTCCCAAGACCGACCCCTGAGGGACATCGCTTGTGACCGGCCTCCGCCTGACACAGAACCATTGATCACAGCCCAGATTTACACACAGATTTAGATCACACAGATTTAGAAGTTGCTACTGAAGATATAAACAAGACCACTGACTAGAAAGAAGCATCACACGCCTCTTAGACAGAGAGGATGCACTCATAAACAGCTGCCACTAGGAAACGTGGACTGAAAAACAAAATCACAGGAAATAGCCATTTTTATAGGACTTTTCACAACCTTTTTCCCCATTTTCACTGTTTCTCCCTTTTTCCCTTAATATATATATATATATTTTTTAAATCAGTGGGAAACTAATGAAGGCTGACCATTTCAAAACCATTTACACTATGAACTTGGAGCCATTTTCTGTTAATAAATTCAGCAAGCAGGTTAGCATAGTTATCAATATGGTACTCGGTATGGCAAACACACAGGAACGTCTTCTCTCTCACAGAAGACACTACATACAGACCACATCACAGGGAACTCCTGCTAATGTGTGAAAAACCTGTTTCTTCAACATGTGGTGCTTTGTCTAATGAGGCATACGCATAAGTGATCATTTTAAAGCCTTGAATATACCAGTGGAAAATATCTGTAACTGCCAAGGTAAATCCAATGACTGAAATGAACAAAGGCTTTGGACAATATTAGAAGATACTGCGTTCATTTAATAAGCAGCAAATGAGAAGCAAATGCCAGCTGTAGTATTAAAAAAGAAAAGAAAGAAAAAGAAAAGCATTATAACTTTCGAAATACCTTTGAAAGGTTTTCTTGACTCCTCTTTAATTGAGCTTTCCTCATTATTAAGTTCAATTTTGGTCTTACCATAAAAAAAAAAAAAACAACGATACATTAGATATCAAACATGCTTCATGACATCAACAAACCAATTCGTTCAAAGTAACAAATCTGAAACCATACTTTTGAAACCAAATGATTCCTAACATTAGCCAAATCTCCATTTCAGTCAAACGATAGCCTGGAGTGGAGTGGGGCCATTTCTGAAGTCCATCAGGCAAGGACGCAGGCACAACACTTCAGTATTTCCCAGAGGGATGCATCTCAAAGCATCCTCAACAAAGACTGTATCCTGTAAGTATTCACAAAAGCTAACAAGGCACACCTTGTTCTTATAGTTACTTTCTCTAATCATCCATTGATAAACTTCGTACATACAATATTTAAATAATCATTTACTTCAAAAAAATCAATTTCATTAATAGAATTTTATCCTAGTCATCTCTTGCTCACCTCCTCCAATAACCCTCAGCTGCCCATCACGATACTTTATAACCCACATCTCATCATACTGGCTTTTTCCAATGTAACCAATGAGTTCCAACCAACTAAAATGAAAAGCCATTACTCTTATCCCACTGAAATTCTCACTTCAGACACCCAAGGAAAAAAAGAAGTCCTTACTGGTACTAAGGAAACCTGAAGCAACACCACAGAGAATAAGACCTATAACAACAATACAGTAACATGCATTCACCAGAAATACTAGAAACCAGATGCCTTTGCGACACAAGGAAACGAACGAGGCAGTTTTGTTCTCTGCTATTACTCAGCAAAGAATGAAATCTTATTCACAGCCTGGAGACGGGGCTGAGCTACTAACTTCAAAGTGCAGTGCCAACAGATTGGGTCACGCAAGGTGTAGCTACTAGCGATACCAAAGGCTCAGCTATTCATGGCACTGGGTCAAAACTTTCATTACATTCATATTGCAAAGACAAAATATTCCCTTTCTTGCTGCAGGCTGTGAAGCCCACTCTCAGATTCAGCTGAAAACAGGTACAAATCAGTTTTTAGAGAAGACCCACAGGTGCCCTACAGCTGCAATTCTGGGAACTGTTTCCTTTAGAGAAGTGCTGAAATTCCCCACCACCCCCTGAGCACAAGTCTTTCGGGGTAAATGATGGGAAACAAAAAGCTGTAAGGATTCTCCTTTGAATTACATAGGCCAGTTTACCCAACAAGCTGGATTACTGCATAGCACACATGTACGACTGTCTGCTTTCAAGAGCCACCTGTTATTTCTTTGCAGTGAATCACCACTCCATTGCAATTTTCTTTACAAGCCTGTTTTCAAGAAACATTCTTTCAGTCGTGACACAAGAGATAAATGGATGGAAGAAATAAATTTATATGTTCAAAAGAAATGCCACACTAGTAAAACTCGACTTTCAGCCCATGCATGTTTTGCACATTTAGACAGCAGGCACTCCCACAGGAAAAGACTATTTCTTTGTAAGCATGTCATATTTAGCAAATCAGAATATTTACAGCCCTTTCCACCTCCCACTTCTTGCAATAACAACAATATTAACTTACGTCTGCAAACAGCAGTCTTGTTCCATTCAGAGACCACAATTAACCACAGGTATTGGGGTATTTTTATTGCCACAACCAAGGCAGACCACAGCTATGAATCACGCTGGAGCGTATTGTAGATACAACCTAACAGGATCACATCAAAGCTCTGCATAACGAACAGAAGGAAGGGAGACTAGAGAAGATGAATGGGCAAAAATTATGCTACAATCTCAAACGAAACAGAAAATTTGTCATGCTCCCACTCCCTGCATTTTTTAAGCAAACTGTCCCTGTTTCACAGAGACAGCTGTCACAGTCATAAAGACCCTCTGTGAACTCTCCCAACCTGTTAGGCTCACACAGCCAGAAGCTACAAAACTTTCATCTGTAGAAATACAGATGAGAAGGACAGATCATTTAATTGGAGAAGAATAAAGAATTAAAAACAAGCAAACCTATGAACGGCACAGAGAAAAGAAGATGAAATTTGTCAGGATGAAAGACAGGAAAGCAAAAGCCTATTAAATGAAACTGCAAAGACAAAAAAATCATAAATTTTAAAACATAAAACAGGAAAGAATTCAGTTGCAGGCTGCAGTTAAGGCCACAATGACATTATGACTCGGCAGACGACTACACACACAGTTAAAAGCAGAGTTTCTAGGCAATACTAGCCAAGTCCAAGTTTGGGTCCTAGACAGACTTCTGAGAGATAATAAAACAATTTTTAATTATTACTGGTTATGAATACATTCATCCGTATGGTTTCATGTCTGCATGTCTCCAAGATTTTAACATAGTACCAGTCCAATTAATAATCATAAAATATTACTACAGACGTGCTGAAACATCTAAAATACAACAGAACTACTGCTCATGGTGACACAACTTAGAAAACTGTTTTATGTCAGTTGTTAAATAAAATGAAAATAAGAAGGTTTTCACAGAAGAAAAAGGTGACTTCCTTTTAGTTTGTTTCTTTCTTTCAAATTCTGCTTCTGTGTTAAGTCTTCTCTATTTCAGATACTCAGCTCCAGTTAAACAGAGCTGGCAGGTTTGCCTGACACTCTGTCCTCTCAGTAACCTGCTTGAGCAAGACTTTACCTGACATTTCCTCAAGGCATTTCTCATCTGCCCTCTTCCCCGCCTCCCAAGATGTCACTTTTTCATTCTGTAATTTCCAATAGTCTCCTGTTTTAAATGACACAAAACCTTAATGTTATAAAGCAATCATCACCACAGGAAAGCTCCGTCTGAATTTAATCCTCTATCACAAGCACTACTCCCTCTAAGTTCAGATTTTCAGCTGCATTTGTACATGTATAGGACTTGGAAAAGGCGGCCTGGAACTATGCTATGTCAGACTCAGATGTCAATATTGCACAAACCCTTGTTTTCTCAACGTCTTCTGCCTAGCTCTTTATAATATGTATTATACGTGTTGCTGGGCTACTCGAGGGGAAAAAAGGATGCTAACAGTAAATATTTCATGGTTCAAAGAAAGCTGTGGGCAACAGAAGAGAGTAGTTGTGCCAATTTACTTCTAGATTGACTGCTTACAGTGATTGATCACAAAATTAAAAACATATACAAGAAACACTGGTATTTACACTGCCATCCCGTCAGCTGAACACTTATTTCACATGCCCTTTTTTAGCTTATTTTCTGCTTAAATAAGCCTTCTCTTCATGTCATGGTCACTTTGAAATATTACAAAGACCTGGCCAAAAAAAAACAAAACAAAACAAACAACCACGCTACATTCAAGTCTGACAAGTACAGAAGTCATACAGAACCTGAAAGCACCAGCCACCCACCAGAGATTACTGCACAACTGAAAAGCAGTGTTTTTACAACGCGCACACACAAGAGTCAGAAAAGATTCCAGCCACACAGACCCAATATTCATGGAGAACTCGTTATTTGTGGAGCAAAAGCACCTCTGAACATTCTGATTTCAAGCTAGTAAATTCTTATGACTCACTGCAGAGCAGTTTTTTTCTTTTTTTTTTTTTTAATAGACTACAACAAAAATAGTTACAGAGCAAAGATTTCCTTCTCCCATTCAAGTCAGAGCCAAGAAATCATACTTTCTCCAGTAAACTACATTAGTGGCAGCAGAAATACTCTTTAGATCATTCTTTCATCAATCAACCCAAAAGAACTGTGGAGTTCTTGGCCCATTACATTAAGGAAATGCTCATAATTATCCCTGTGGGCTTTGTGGAAGCCAAGGAAAGTCAACGGCACTGTGGTCTCCAGGTAGAAACCTACTTGCTAAGACTGACATCCGCAAAACTGCCTTCAGAATAAAGACGCAATGCTTTTGTGCCACATCAACATACAGGAGGAAAACAGCTGCTACGATGCTGGAAAATCAGGGAACCTCCCACATATGAACCTCAGCTAAAAGCTAAGAGGGACATATGTCATTTCTATCCCTGCATTTGTAGTCTAGAAACTTAGAAAAACCTCCCTTCAGCATTGTATTACTTAAATCCGAGATAAACTTTCTTCTCCTCCCCTCACATCCACTGCCCCAACTCCAGCATCTCACAATGTGCACGAGGAACGAGGGCACATCTGCGAAGCGCTGTATGTATTTAGCACCACAAGCAGATGCATCTGCATCAAGAACCCCGGCTGATGCATGCTATTCTAGTACACGTCTGAATCCAAAAACAATAAAAGCTCAACCTGAGTTCTTTCCACTTCGCAGCAGAAAAGCAAAGCAGGAGGAAAGCACATGCCTGGTAATCACCAACTGGCTAGGCAGGCTGCAGAAATCTCCAGCTTTCCTCATGTTCAGAAGCTAAGGAAGCCACGGCTAGTGGCTCACAAATGCTGTTTATAAACTCACCAGCACTGTTTTAATAACTGTACGTGCATTTTCACACTGCATGAGGTGCAGGAAGTTTACATCACAAGCAAAGCTGCATGCTGACCCAAAGACCAAAATATTCTTACTCAGTCACGCTGACACTTTTGTCTCACATCATCCCACTGAAAGTGCAGGACGTTTCTCTTGACTGCTGTCTTCAATTCAACTGGTGGAAATTTGGTATCAAACATCTTAAATAACACAAGTTTTTTTTTTTTCTAAGCCTGTGCCATTATGTCACCTTCAGCAAATTATAGTGGTGTCCGTCTGATTCTAACAAGGCATGAAATTATACCTCAGCAGAGTAATTTAACAAGCAACACCAGGAACAGGTGTAGTATTTCATAGTATCGTCATCATTAGAAATACCAACTTATTTACTTCAGTATATACCCTTTATTTAAAAATATATATATATACTTAAGCAGTTAAGCAAAGACTGGAAGAACTCTGCAGTTCTTTTGTTCTCCCTATTCTGGAAGATACCCTTGTACTAGCTGACGATCAGGAAGATGATTACAGTATACAAAAATGCTATAATTACAACTGCTATCACCCAGAATACATTGACAGTGGCTGACATAAAAGCATAAGTCAGGTAGCATATGAGATTGAAGTTCAAACCCGAGTTTAGTTGAGAAAAACAAAAGGAAAGCATGGGGAGAGCAGAGGAAGATTCATCTCTAGCAACCACTGAAACCTTCATCAGAGCTGTGCAGACTCTCCTTGAAATTAATATACTCTCAGGGACTCACAATCTTCCACAGTAAATATCTACTACAATCTTCTACTCAACTCTTCACTACTGCCATATACAATTTAAGTTCCTCCTACTCATTTTGATGCCGTGTTTTTGATTTTTCACGTGGTTAGTTTCATCTTTGGTGCAGCATGCACCAGACTCTCCCCAAGATCTCCAAATAAGCGAGCCAATCCTGCATTCTCAGAGGAAACAAGAAGAGGTGTTTCAAACCTTTTTTCAAAAGGCGTGAGAAGAATAGGGGGCAAAATCCATGTGCTCCAGAGAAGCAGGAAGAGAGGTCTATAGAGAAATTGAGGACCTGATCCTGCATCAGCAAAAGGGCCTTTCAAGGACAGCAATGATTTATGATGTCAACTACGTAATCAGAACATTTGGGCTCTTAAAACTTCTACCGAAATGAATGGCTGTCATATTCAGAAATTGCCATGTTTCTACAAGCAAATACAAGCACACTCCGTGCTACTATTTATTTTACATATAGCTTGTTAAGATACTGAAAGATTTAGTATTTCAAAGGACAGCCAGTTAATAATCGCTGGCTAAACACAGAAGACCCAGCTGAGGGTTATGCAAGATAGAAAAAGATTTTTTTCTTATTTGTTCATCAACTAGCATTAACAGGAATTATGCAAACTTCCTCTGCAATTAAAATATAACAGCTACAGAAGTGATCATAATGAAATAATTACCACTACGATCCACAGTATCAAGTAAGTTAGATTGTTACTCATCTGTATTTAATGAAAGGCAGTTCTACAATACTGATTAACTCATTTGCGTTACTACCAGATACAATAGATGTATGATAAATACTTTAATCAGTATCACAATTAACAGTTATTATGGCATTATTCCTGGTAAAAAGACTTAAGACAAAGAACTTGGAACTACCTCACGTTTCGTAATGTTTGATTTCTCTCTCTTCCAGCATCTTGTGCTCAGAATACATAATACCCTTTTTTCCTTTCCCCCATGTTGACTTTTCTCTGTTTATATCAATATGATGGTTGCATACGTGAATTCCAGGATCAGCTGCAGCCTTGAGCACAAAGCCGCATAGATGCTGCTTTGAGACATGCCTGTGTGAGATGGTTCACAATTTAACAAGAAGGGAACAGATTCAGCACTGAGACAGAGATGTATAGGCCTTGAAATAAACCAGTCCAGCCATCTGTGAAAATACAGCGTGCAGCCATAGCTTCATTAACTTATTGACAACCAATTCAAAAGAGAATTCAAAGAAAACAGAACCGGAGTTGCTTATCTACAGCAATCCAAGCAAGATTTAATTGATTAAATAGGGAACGCTATTCCTTCTGGTCTGCTGATAGTACCAGTCAGAAGTTATTCCAAACAGAAACTATATTATTACTTTTTTTATTTGGCCTTTATTAAATCAACAGTCTCTACAAACATCTTCCTCTTCTTCCCAGCCTTTCTCTATGAACTGTGCTGTCGAAGCAGGCAGACTTAATGAAAACGTTATGTCAAAAGCTTAACAAAAACTCTGTATTGACTGATGTCAATCTTAGAAAACTGCTAGTGCATTTATCTAATCACTGCTTACAAGCTTCTTCCTGTTCGGGTTATTCAGTACCAATTGTCTGCAGAAATTCTCAGCAACATCTTTAGCATTTTAAATGCCCACGGTCAGAATTGCACAAATAGACAATTTCTGAAGTCATCAAGTTCCTGGCAGCATTTCAATACAAAAGCACAGAAAGGACATGGAGGTGCTGGAGCAGGTCCAGAGAAGGGCAACAAGGCTGGGGAAGGGCTTGGAGAATATGGCCTGTGAGGAGAGACTGAAGGAACTGGGGCTGTTCAGTCTGGGGGAATGGAGGCTGAGGGGAGGCATTATTGCTGTCTTCAAATACCTGAAAGGTGCTTACAGTGAGAGCAGGGTTGCTCTCTTTTCGATAGTGACAAGGGGAAACGGCCTCAAGTTACGCCAGGGGAGGTTTAGGTTGGATATAAGGAAATGCTTCTTTATAGGAAGGGCTGTTAAGCACTGGATTGGGCTGCCCAGGGAGGTGGTTGAGTCCCCACCCCTGGATGTGTTTAAGAACCGTTTGGATGTGGTGCTCAGGGACATGATTCAGCAGAGGGTTGTTAGAGTTAGGGTAGGATGGCTAGGTTGTGATTGAACTCGATGATCTTTAAGGTCTTTCTCAATCTGAGTGATTCTATGATTCTAAATATACCAGAAGCAGATCCTCCTTTCTGTAATGCCTGAATAAAATCCAGCCACACAGCAGAGTACATCAGCGCTGGCAAGGAGATGGAGTGCAGCCTTTGCTTGGTCTTCCCAGGGCATCAGACAGCACAAGCACTAAAGATTCAGGTTAGAGATGGAGAAACAGCCACTGGTGCCAAGGACTAATGACCAGTACAGCAGGTTTCAGAAGCACAAGCTGTAGCAGCACTTCCTACAAAATACAGTTTCTTTGCCCACGTGAGTAAGGAATCCGGGCTTGTTTGTTGCCATCCTTCACCTCACTGCAGCCCACTGTAATTCTCAAATGCCTGGTCTTCAAAGAAACCTGCAACTCCACATAAGAACAGCACCACACGAAGGATTTTTACATTAAGTGTACAAATACCTTCAACACTCCTGCTGAAGTGAAGTTACACCCAAAGGAGAAAGGTTTGTGTAACGGCAAAAGCAACGGTAATGAAGTTTAGGACTACAGGACTTCTGTTCTAATTTAGGAACGGTCATACTGTTACAATTTTGTGCATGAGATGATGCGATCATGACACACACCAGTTCACAGCATTTGGTAGGAGTAGATGAGTTCAGTTCTTGAGGCAGAGAAGAAACACTGCTTTCAGAAAAGGAAAGTCTGCTTGCATATTGCTGGCTCTCTATCCAGACCTCAGAGCCGTCAATCACTAGACAGTAACAACTAATATTTCAAATAAAAAAAGGCAAGACTGTAATTCTGTTTACTAGGTAGCCAGATTCTGTTTTCCCTTCCATGGCAAGTTCCTAAAATTCTAACACCTCAGATTCACATCACCTAACTTGAACAGTTTAACATGTAACACACACAGGCTACTCTGAAAAGTGAGGCTGTCAGTACATAAAGCTCAATACAAAACCTAAAGCATGAATAAGCAGCTGATGTTACTTCCACGTATGCAAAGCTAAGGAAAGCAGAATGAGAAGAACTGCTCAGCTAATAAATCAGCACACACAGCCCATCGGTGGTTCAGCTCTAACATCTCTTTTTCGTGACTCCAACTAGAAAGTAATGGAACAGTCTCGCTTTTAAGCAACTGGAATACACTGTAATGAAAAATAATATACTGCTAGAGAAAAAGGTTGTTTCTGCATTTAGTATCTTCCAACAGCTATCTTGTCAAAGAATTCCATATTAAAAAAGCCATTGAAATGCATTTGCATTTCCTATTACTATTGAACTGTAGAATAATACATCAGCTCTACGCTTTTGTGTTTCATCAGGGTATTCCCAGGACTTCAAAAAATGCACTTTTTGGCTGGGAGGCTACATGTTTGCTTTATAGTCCTCAACATACACCACAGCTCTCAGCTTCAGCACCCTGCCAGCAGTCTTCCTCCATGTTCTCACCTAAGACTCTTCCAATCCAATTCAATACCTTTTTCGGTACCCCAGAGAACACATATTTCTATCAAATAATTGATGCCCACCTACATATATACACGTATGAAATACCTGCATTTCTTAGATGTGAAGAGATGAATAAAGAAATTTCAAAGAAAGGCTGAAGTAAGCTTTATTAAAGTAAGTTTTAACTCTATTTCATCTCCTTTCAGTTTGCTTGCTTGTAAGGCTACAGTTAAGATGCAGGAAATCCACTTGCCCAAGAAGTGCAAAGCAATTCAATCTAGTGAACAGTACTGAAAATTAGACAAATTCAGTTATTAAGGCAGCATGATCAGAGCAGCAGTTTCCCTTCTCTCTTCACTGACTTAATGAAAAGCTTCCTAGAAATGTCTTGGAATATCCCCTCCAGATTCCCTAATGAAACCAAGGGACATCCTTCAATGTCAATATACTTCAGATAGCAGAGGACTAATTGCTGAAGTTTCCCAGCACTGTGAGAACAGTAACAGAATGAAGAAAATAATGTTCCATTTTTACTTTGCAACACAGAAAAAAGTAGAACTCAGTTTCAAATTTGTAACAGAAATCTTTGCATCTGCACTGAATTTGTGGTTGTTTCAACAGTTATATCAGAACCATGAAGACACACGAAGGAATTATTTCAAGAAAATTATATGCAAATATCAAAACATTTCTGATACTTCATAAAAATATTTGACTTGTGGAAGACTACACTTAGCAAGTTTTAGTTTAGTTGCAGCTTATGTTAAACTGAACTCCCTACACATTGCCCCCAGCTGTAGGAGCTGCCACTGCTTTCAAAGGGAGTGCTAGATTAAAAATACAGAATTAAGACAGTTATTTTTCAAGTACAAAACAGACATAGCCAATTCTGAAGCACTATCAGTTAATATTTTCCCTCCCACAGTTCTTAGGAACTTGTTAATGAGATTATGCTCAGTTACATAATAATAATTACATAAACAATGGTGATAATTAACATACTATTTCAATTCCAGATTGCCAAATTGTCCTGTGAACTCTCCATTTCCTTCAAGATGAAACGTCACACTTCCCAATGGCATAATTTATTCTTGCAGAATAACTCCTGATTGAGACTAAGAGCTTCTGAATTCAGCTCTGCCCAAAGATGCATCAATCTGCAAAAACCCAGTCAGTCAAATGCTTTTGTTTTTTTTGGGTAAAATGGGATTTCTAATGTTTTCCTTGCAGCAGTGTTGAGAGGCCAAGTTCACTTCTCTCACACATAATAAATACTTTCACACGGACAACTAAACTCAAGTTGAAAACAAAAGTTTATATTCTTAAGTGGATTTTGTTAAGCAGAGTATATAAAATTAAATGATTTCTCCATAGCTCAAAGAAAACTGTTTTCTACAAATAGCAAGACTGGAAGTGGTGCTATCATATCATTTAATAACTCTGAAAATAAGACCATTTCAGAAGGGGCTCGAGCCACCGCAGGCACCTGTCTGCACAGGCAATCTTTCCATGCTTTCATACAAATTTGGCTATTTTCTATCCTTCATTTGGAGTTTCTGAAAACTAAGCTACTGCAGCCTAGCATATATTATACTGCAAGCATAATCTGTAATGATAAAACATGAAGGAAATCAATCATTCCATTCAAAATCCTAGCAGAAAAATGTGCCTATTTGCCCTATGAAATGCAGTCAATTAATAATGGCACAGATTCAACGCAAGGCATTTGGGCTGGGTTTTCTTCACAAGTCAAGTCAAAATGCCAAAATAAATCTGTTTTTTTTTTTCAGAAATGTCAATATAACTTGGCGTTTAACAACAGAAAAGTAGAACTTACAGGTGAAGCAATCTCTTAGCAAATTTCTGGTATGCAGGAGCTTCACATGGCCCTTCACATGACTTCCTGGTTTCATTTCCTAGAACAAACAGAAACAAGTCATATGAAACTAACTGTATTAAATTGAAATATCATATAATGTATATAAAGAGCCTTAAACCATTCAGTGAAACTTTGGAAAAAATATTAATACCAGTGTCTTTCAGATCACATAAGGGCTGACCTGGCAGTAATGCCTCCAATTTTATTACGTTGGCCCACGATGCCAGAGGCAGATGGTGGTGGTACAGCAGCAGAGGTTGAACCTTCCCTTCACTACATGTTGTTGTGACAGATGACAGCAGAGGGACCGTCCGACAAAATGGATTCTGATACGGGAGCACGAAGCAAATGAGCATCACTGAATTCCTCCATGAGGAAAAAATGGCACCCAGAGACACTTGCTGAACACCAAACAGTAAATGTGAGCACAGTAAAGCAGAGGGTGCGTGGTGTGCTTCTGCAAGAATGTGGCATGCAGGCTCTTGTCCATTGCTGGTGGTGACTATGTTCAACAATAGTATTCTGTAGCTGAGAATTTGCTCTGTCATACTGTGCTCTTTGTATCTTCTGTAGTTTCAAGGAAATCAATAGGCAGCATTACCTTCCAAGCAACCTACATACAAATAGTTCTAGCACAGGGCTTGAACAGCAGTCTTAAATAATATTTATCATTTCCTATGCTAGATACTGGTTCCCACTCGTATTTCTGTGGACTCTCAAACTGATCCCACAGGAGATCTTGATCTCCTAGGATCTCATAGGAAAACTACACATGAGCTTCCATTTATTAACCACGATGGTGGAAAAAGCCTTTTTGCAGACATTTATATATAGGATAAATAAAGGATAAATAAATTTATAAAGGATAAATAAAGCTTAATACAACAAAAAGACCAAAATACATAATTAGTTCACTAGTAATTTTTTTTTACATATTTGCTTGCCGAAAAGTGAAATATAATAAAAGATTTAATTGAGCTAGCTGTCTTGAAAGGGGAACAAATACAAGCTCGGTCTAGGGAAGCACCCAAACCAACCAACCAAACACAAGTCATTCAGGAGCAGGCAACTCCATGCTGAGACCCCCAGCTGGCCTCCAACTTGCGGCCTGGAGAAGATGGCTTCTTTCTGGGAGTTTGGTGTCACAGAAAGGCTGCTTAAAGGTGAGACAGTGATGTCAGGAGAAACCAGTAAAGCAGCAAACGCTGACTACACGGCTGTGGTCCCTTCTCAGTACTTCCCAGACAAGCAGGGCAGCACCCATGTACTTAGGGAAATGCCTACCAGGTAGAAACGTTGGGAAAGCTCTCCAACCTCTCTTCTGGAAAACCAGCATGTCCAAAGGGCCGAAGGGCCTGTCCACTGATGTTCATTGCACAGAAATCTAAGTAAGTACTTCAAAAAGTTTACGTGCAGTAGCATAACTATAAACACACTGGGCTCACAGAAACAGAGGCAGGACAGACTGCACGGCTGAGCACAGCTTTGGAGGATACCAGCTCTTTGCCAGCAAAACAAAGAGGAGGCGTTTTCCTTTCCATGACAGGACACGGGAAATGCATGCAGCCCCGCTTCAAGATAGACATGAGCTACCTCAGAGTTGACAGCTAAGGATCAGTGGGTCAGCAAGCACGATAAAAAGATGAGGCTTTTACCACGTTACAGCAAGAAGCCCCACTTTTGCAGTCTCTGGAGCTCATAGGGAACTTGAATTACCCAGCATCTGCTGGAGGGCAACACAGCAAGGTATAAGCAATCCTGGAATAACTGGAATGCACTGGCACAGCTGAGCAAGAGCCACCATGCCATTACCATGAAGCCAGCCCACAGCAATCTGCCCTGTGTTAGAACAACTGTCACCAATGACAGCAGTAGGATTAACAACAAACATAGCAGATGAATTTTTTTTTTTTTTTAAATTATAAGAAACAGAGTCATAGAATCACTCAGGTTGCAAAAGACCTTTAAGATCATCAAGTCCAACCACAACCCAACCATCCTACCCTAATTCTAAGAACTCTCCTCTATATCAAGACCCCAAGCACCACATCCAAACAGTTCTTCAACACATCCAGGCACGGTGACTCAACCACCTCCCTGGGCAGCCCAATCCAGTGCTTCACAACCCTTTCTGTAAACAAGTGTTTCCTCATAACCAACCTAAATTTACCGTGGCGCAACTTGAGGCTGTTTCCTTCCTCATACTCAAAAGATTTCTTTAAGATACGCTCTAGAAAACAAATCATCTATACAGCATGCAGTGGCGTGGTATTTCCTAATGAAATCTCTGATGAAAAACACTGATGGCTGTGTAGTCACAGGTTTCTATTTGCATAACCCAAAGAACAGCTTCAACAGTATGCAGAAATCAACCCATGGAGTAAGTTTTATAACTCATCAAGAATAGAAGGAGAGATACACTAAAGCTTAAAAGTACATGTATTTACATATAATTTTGAATTACTTACAAAAAAAAAATCCTTTAGCAATTGAAATCATCAATTCTCAGGAGAACAGGTTTTATTTTTTCAGATTTTTTTTTTTCTTTCACAGGTCTGCCTTTTGGCTTTCAGGAAGATATAGCTACTAAATATATTCCAAATTCTCTAGCTATTTTTCTGAGAGCAGAATTAAATAGCACGTGACTATTTCATTCACTGCCAGAGAGAACACAAAATTTATGTTAGGTCAACAGAGCATTCCTGCACATACGCACCCCTACAAAAGCACACTGTGTGTATGCCAACACATGGGTATCTTTGGGTACCACAGGTATCACGTCCCTAGGGAAACCAACGCTGCACCCAGCAATTTCAAACACATTTTACTTTTAAGCAGGATGGGTATTCATTTTACTTATTTATTAACAAGGAAATAAAGCTCGGATGCAGAAGAGCTCTCAATAGCCAAGACTATGTTAGGCTACAAAAATCTTCACATCTGAAACACAAAGCGTGTCCATTCCGTAGTGTTTGTGTACTCATGTAACTTCAGAGGTTTGTTCAAACAGAAGTGCAACAGCATTAAGTTAGGGTGCAATTGTTTTTGCATATAACAGAAGATGGGGCGGATAAATACTGCCATTTCCTTCCACGTGTTATAAAGCCCAAAACTTTGAGAAACCTTCACTGCTGAACTATTCCAATCAGGCAGCTGTTTCAATTCAATGGAAGTGAAACACCATGAAAACATACTATACCATTTAAAAGAAAACACAGTGAGTTGGCTACAAAGAGCTGTGTTTTCAAATTGTAGCTTGCAGTATATCCATTAAAAGGAAGATGAATCGAGGAAGTATGTTACACAGATTTCAGCTCATGTTTTTCTGTTGTTTCACAGAACATTACACAATCTCTATTCAATACCTGTATCTGTTTTATCTATCTTGGTCCATCTGCTCTGCAAATGTTCTCACAAAGCAGTTTCCCATAGCAACATCAAATATCACAGTCCCAGTCTTCCGCTGAAGCACTCTAACTGATCCACGTCTGTATTTCAAGCACCATCTTTTTTTCTGCAGTACTTAACTAAACAAGAAATAAATTGAGTCTTTCACCTAAGAAAAAGCACACATGAATGAAAGAAACACCCATGATCATAACCCTGCAGTTAGGGGTTCTGTTCTGCACTGCCAGTTTTGAACAGAAAGAAATTTCAGCCATATTTGGCAGGGGCAGAAGATAAAATGACTGATGACCTGTTGTTAGTTTTTTTCCTCGATTAAAATCTCTAAATCTTTATCTTATGCATAGAAAAGCAGATGATGCGTAAGGTTCATAGATTTAAACAATAAAAATACAGTGTGCTGGATGTAAGTTTTAGAATGAAAGGCCCACAAAGTCTGCCTACTCTGGGACAACAAACATTATCTACAACAAAACTATCAGTGACCCACATTTTTTCATCTTCACGCTAACAATCAAAGGAATAGAGATGAAATTTCTGCAATACGTTTTCACGTAAATTAAATACAATTAACAGTAGTTACCCATAAGTACCTGAAATTTCAACGGAGAAGCTATCTAGAGAAACCCTGCTCAATTTTAAGTAGCAGTAAGCATATACAAGATTGATTTTTAAGTGAAGACCTTTTGAAAAACGCAAAAAAATAGTAAATATCATAAATTAGTTTTGACTACGAGGGTTCTGTGCATTTATAGTGAAACTGTAACAGAAGCGTTGAATTCATTAATTTACATCTTGCACAATAGGACAGTTTTCCTAAGGTCTAATGTTTGCATTTTTTGTCATCTCAACAAGATCAGAAGCAGCAAGGAGCAGGCCCTCTGGTGACAGGAACTGTAATCATAGATTCTGGGTCATTTCCACACCACTGTTCCGTATTTTGTAACTTGGAGCTACTTGAAAAATACCCCACGTATGTTTACGCAGTCTCAAAACCAAAGTAACCAACAGGATCAAACTCTCACATTTTAAAGTATGCATTCTTTTCACCTATACATTCACTGGCATTATTCTCAGTTTTCCCCAGACATTCTCGTTTGCTCATCTTTGAGTTTGAGTCAAACAGACTTTACAGATTAATCATAGAATTGCTCGGGTTGGAAAAGACCTTAAAGATCATTGAGTCCAACCATAACCCAACCATCTTACCCTAACTCTAACAGCTCTCCGCTAAATCACGTCCCTGAGCACCACATCCAAACGGTTCTTAAACACATCCAGGGATGATGACTCAACCACCAAAGGTAACGTGGTCTTTCCAGAGAAGTTCTTCTGTACTGGAGTTCTGATGTCCTTTCACAGAAAGGCTGATTGCCTGTCTTGAACATAAATAATACTATGCACTACATAGCAAATCTGGCATTTCTACAGAGCACAGAAGAGATCTGCAACAGGAGGACCACTCCACTTGCCTGCTGCACACACTCTATGTCCCACTGGCTTTATCAATGCCTGCAAACATTGCTGGGCAGATAAATGCAAAAGAAATCCAAAAGCTCTCTACCTGCAAGAGAAGCACCATATGAAATCTCTCTCTACAAAAGCAAAATATTACTTAGGTAAGGTTACCTGCCACCCTTCCAATGATTCTGTACTACCAAATCAGCCAAAGAACACTGCCTGCACTGACAACTATTGACAACTTCTACCCACAGTTTATTTCTTGAGCAAAACCAAATGACTTGTCATCAGCCACCAAGGAAACGCTAAAATAAAGTAATTTAATTCCTCAATTGCATAGAGTTAACATGTGTTTTATTATCCTGTACTACATACAACTAACTTTTACTCTTGTTTTCTGATAAATTGATCTTTAAGACAAGCATTTTAGCCAAAATTAAAGCGCACATCGTAAGTACATTGCTTCACGTTTTCATCAAGCCTCGGTTATTCTCTTTTGATTTTCCACGGGATGATTGGATTTCTAAGAGTTTTCATGTACCATAGTAAAGAATATCAATGATAAAACTATAAGGAGTAGCAAGCTTCATTATATGCAACAGATATATGTGAACTATATAACTGGCTAGGAGATGAGAACGTTCTGAAAAACAGTTTTCAAATATGCTACTTCAAAAGTAATGATCCAAACTAAGAATAAAAAGTGAAATCCTTAAGGACTAACGTCTTGCTTTTTCTGACCGTGTCTGAAAGACTATAAAAGCCTTTACATTATTAGAATCTATTCCAGAAATGGCTAAGCAGCCCCTACCGTATTCATTTATCCTTTGTCCTTTTAAGCTTTCAGGGTGCCGTGTAGCCATAGTAACTATGCCTTTTCTCTGTGAAATCCATTAGCTGGTTTCAATCTGGAATTCAATGCTACCATAAAATCAAAGCCAAAGATTAAAAAAAATATAGCATAAAACAAGATTATTGTGACAAGCATTTATTTTAGAAGCAGCCTCCGCATCTTTATTCCTCATCCACAACAGCAAAGGAAACCAACAGTTTAAAAGGACATCAAAAGATAAATTCAAATTGTCTTCTAAAGCTTGGTCAGCATCAGGAATCATGCGTTTCCATCTCAAACCAGACCTCACAGCATAACTAGCTGTTTTCCACATTAAGCCAGTCAGTGCAACTGGCTGGCTGGCCACCAGTGACGAAGGACAACGCATGAGCTTGCCCCTCACAACTGCGTTTCCCTTCCAGCAGCAGGCTAAGTTGAAGCTATCCTAAGACCAGGATTTGCACTGCAAAATATGGGATTCCTCTGCCATGTGGACAACTTCGAAAGAAGCTAAGTGTTGCAGAAGACTAGGCTAAGCTTTATCAGATCATATTTGAGCATGGTGGGTTTTGTCGTGGGACGCTTCAGCACCAGCTTAGTCCTGACACCAGTTACGCACCAACTGGCCCTAGTGGCATTGCCACTGTTTGCTTGAACCCTCCAGGCCAGCAGTTACACCTGGGATCTAACAGGAGCTACATCCCCCAGTAAGGATTTGGCAATCTAGGTTCTTTGCTATGAGAGCGGTGAGGTGCTGGAACAGCTGCCCAGAGAGGCTGAGGATGCCCCGTCCATCCCTGGAGGTGTTCAAGGCCAGGTTGGATGGGGCCCTGGGCAGCCTGGGCTGCTATGAAATGGGGAGGTTGGTGGCCCTGCGTGTGGCAGGAGGGTCAGAGATTCATGATCCTTGAGGTCCCTTCCAACCCTGGCCATTCTGTGATTCTGTGAATCAGCAGCATTGGAATACACTGTGCAGGTCACTAACTTTAATAATTAAGGACTCCTCAAGTCTTTGTTGTGTTAGATAACGCACTCCTTTAACTGAAAATTTTCCTTGCTACCTCAGCTGTTGAGCTGTCAAGTTCAAATCCTGCTATGTTCATTTTACACTTCCATTCACATCTGCATTAAGTAGAATCGAGCATGACTCAGACAAAAGTGAAACGTCTGCCAAGAAAGCCTTATTAGTAGTTCTAATCGCTACCAAGTATATTCCATTTATGATGCAATTCTTGAATATTGAAAAAGCTTCTAAATTCACACAGCATTACACAATGTTGTTGCTTCCATTGCAATCTATGAAGGTACACTCCTGTACAACCTGGCACAAATAATGAGTGTTGGCATGAAGCACAAGAACACAACTGGAAGAAAACGTAGGCATAAAATAGGATCAAATCTTTTATCCTATACTACCAGCAAAAAATTATATTTTATAAAAAAGCAGCATGTTAGAAACACGAGTGACAGCGTCCCTGTGTGCTGCCCCTACAGAAGCTGAACAGTGCCTGTTCCAACAGAAAGAAAGCAGAATTCCTGCTAACAACCTAAGAAATAGCACCATTTTATTTCCACTTCCTAGCTGCTCCTTCTGCTGTCTCTTGTGCTTTTTACTGCAAGCAAAAACACTGCTTTCAGCTGAAGAATAAAACCAGAATTTCATGAGATTTCCCCAATTAAAAAACTCCACTCCCCTCCCATACAATGCGCAATTCATTAAAGTTAATAGCAGAGCTCCCACAGATTTCGCTAGGCAAAGACTTCATCTCTGTATCTTTATGAAAGATGTTGGAATTCAAGGCCATGCTGCCTGTCACTATGGTAGAAAACAGTCATGCCACCATAGTTTCTGAACCCAACTCAGCCAATGAGCCCGTCACCTCCAGCTGGTCCCTGATCTGAAACAGAACAGCAGCATTTTTCAGCAGCCACAGTGTGAAGCCCAACAGCAGCCCAATAGCAGCCCTGAGTTCAGCACAAACAAAGAGGTAGAAAATTCATCTTTCCAAACCTTCTTCGTGCTGCCTTTCAAACAACAGCAGAGGTAAATTCACGTTAAAATCTTGTGAGTATGTTGATTTCTCAGGGAAGCTCTTAATGGTTAGAACATTTGGACAAGACATTAGAAATCCACACTGAATTAAGCATTCCCGAGCACTATGAAATTCAACGTCAGAAACCATACTACTAAAAAACCAAAACTACTTCTTCACTATGATGATGGCATCGTTCCATCTATCAGGCTACAGAACAAAGTACTTTCCACATACACTGGCGGTACAACCTGCGAACAACATCTGGAGAGCAAGATATGGTTGGACTGGATTGGACTGGATGACCTTGGAAGTCTTTGCCAACCTTGTTGAGTCTATGATTCTGTATATCAGCCCTTTCTCCACCCAGAATTCCTGTTGCCAAAGGCTTGTACATGGAAGCAGCAGTGACGGGACAACTCGCAAGAAATTAAATCAAGCTCTGGGAATAGAAATTACCTACGGGTGGAGAGTTTAAAACAGAACTCAGAAAATCTGGAAATTTGATACAACACAAATAGGTGTAGATCTTCTCAGAAGACTTGTATGTTGTTAACAGAATGCTATGAGGCAAAGCAAACTGTCTGACTTTGGATGTCTTGAAAAACAGAAGACCTTTTTGACTCCCGCAAGCTTCACATAAGAATATACCATTTCCTTTGAACATGCTTATTTTTGTTATCTTAGCATCCACCTACATTTATTCCATACTTCCTTTTTCAAAATTTAAAAGCAATTATTCCTCCCCTTTTTTTTTTTTTTAATTGATCTTCCAGTTTACTTAATAAAGCTGAAGAAATCCCAACACGCAAAGCCAAGTATTTTCATAGCTCTGTGTTTTGCTGCATTAAATTCTAAGAGATTAATGCCTTTAGAGCCCTAAGAATACCCTACCATGTTTAAATTTCCAATAGGCTTCCCTAAAACCTGTGGTACTGGTTAAAATTGGAAGAGGACTTGTCTTGGGAAGTTCAATTCTCCACGACATTAGAAAACAACAGAAGACCCTACAAATAAAACAGCCTGATGATATCTTTACCAGAGGATGCCTGGAAAAGTTGTTTTCTGTGTGAGAGGATACAACTGTTTTCACAGCAGCCTCCCTGCTCACCTCCATTCCAACATGCTGCAGTTGTCATAGCTACCATTTTACACGGCCATAGACTGAGTAATGATCTCACATTCAATGAAACCCCAAATGCTCTGAGCTTGTAGAATATTTCAGGATTTGCAAAGAAATTGTGCCATGAGATTTCACTGAAAGATTGGCAGGAGTCAACGAGCATTCAGACAAAAGCTTGTTTTGAAGAAGGAATATTTCATTTGCAGTTCTGTCACAATGAAGGTACAAGACCTGAAACCATGGTGTGACTCACTGATCATATCCTGATCATTTAGTTAAGTTATTTTAACAAAGTTCAAGTGGATTTAAAGAATTAATTGGAACCAAATGTAACCAGGCTTTTCGTTCTGAATTAAAAAACAAACAAACAAACAAAAGAAAAACCTTCAACTGTTTCCTAAGTCACACAAGAGAAAGCAGAACATACAGCTCTTACAGATTCAGGATCCCCAGAGAGTTCCTACAAATCCAGGTGAATGAGAACTTCAATCAGGAGCACAAAACACACCAACAGCAACCATCCTCCTAAGTTTTAGAGATGACAACAGTCACAGTGATGACCATCTAAAAGGCAGGTGTTAGGCCCAACACAGGTAAGTCACTGAATTTAGAAGCCATCCAGGTTACACTGATATGATGCTGAGGCAAAGGTATCTAACAGAGTTATACAAATGTCACATCCATCCACTTATTAGCATATAAACAATTTGTAAATCATAGTCAGAATATCAGTTGCTCAACAGTATTAAGGAGAACAATGTGAGAAGGTTATTTTCATATTCACCTTGTGAGGTTCTGTGATCTTCTATACGTGGAGCAAGATCAGCCTGCACTTGCTCTCTTAAAACTCTGTTCTTATGTGAATGTACTTGAGAATTTTATACTGGTTTTAACCTCAGAGTAAAAAGACAAAAAGCCATCTGTGAGAACCCAGCCCTTCGCAATACATGCATTTGTTTCTTTGTCTGTCCAGGATCTGCAGAGTCTGCTCCCAGCCTCAAGTCTTCTGTGATTCTGCTAAGAACTAACAGCTCTAGCTTAAAACAGAACCCGCTTGAGGTTCCTCTCCCACAGTGACAATTGCTGTGCTATTCAATACTTTGTTACGATCCACTTTGCTGTTGCACAGTGTCAGATTTTATGAGCGACTAAGCTCACACATTCTCATTATTAGCTATTTAAAAGGGACAATTCTTATATTCATCACTACCACTGATGCCCAGCCGATTTCCAAACGAAACTTAAGTCCCTCCCTGGCATTCATGAACAAGAGCGCTGAGGCACATAAACATACCTTAGATTAAAAATAAAGAGAAGCATTTATAGGAGCAAGTATTCTGCAGTTTCATACTGCAATCTCCTGGATTTTAGTGAGTGAATTTTTCCAAGTATCAGCTGTTTCCCCACTCCTAAGTTCTGTCCTTGACATCTCCCACAGTTAAGTTCCAGCCACCCTCATTACTACACAAAGTAGATCTTGCATTTCACTCCAGGTTTGAGAAGGTTTTCTCGGCATTTGTAATCCTCTGTGAAGTTAACAGTACCTCTTCTTTTGTATTTCATATTTATGAGAAGACTTTTAACATTTAAACACTATGTTACACATCCGTAACCTCCTTCTATGTTCAGTTTTGATGCTTTGTGAACAGAATATTCATCTAGCACTTAAACTAATACTTAATTGAAGAAAATTCAATTCGGCATAGCTCATGAATTTGACAGTACTCAGTACCTTGCTGTCAGGGGATATTCAGCAAGCTGTCACATGGAAGCACCACGGGGGGAATAATCACACACTACGTACACCAAAATACTATCCCCCATTTCAGAACCTCATTCCTCATACAGTTGCAGGGAGACGTTCTGCCTCTTCCTGAAACATTTTCCTCCTATCTCTGAATCCAGCTAGATTTTCTTTTCTCACTGAAAATCACAACCAGTTTCTTTCCAATCTGTTGTAGTCATTTTAACCTATGCCTGTTCAAACACTTTTGGACATCAGAAGGCCTCTCCAATGATTCTTCTAGGCACAAGGAATAAAGTGACACTAGGGAAAAAACAACAATAATAATAATAACAATAATAAAAAGAGGGCCCTTGAGATATTACTGACCTAGCGTCTATGAATCTGCATCTTCAGAATCCAAAACTAAGTGTAAGATAAGATAGATACACTTTGCTGAGTCACACATACAGATGACCAGCATCCCTCACAGCTAAACCAATCAAGTCTTACTTAATAACTTAAGGAATGCACATTTTAATTCTTTCACATTTAATTCACACATAAAGAAAATGTTATCTCAAAGTTTAGATTAAAAAGAAATTTAAATTGGTGCCCAAGGTAACCCATGGTAACAACAGAAACATGCAGAACAGTCTCTTACCAGTGCTAGCCTCTCTAACAGTTCTTTTCAGTCTAAAATTCAGTATACTACATTCCTAAAACTTTAACTGCATGAATCTTCTACTTTCTTTACTGCAGAAGATGCGCTGTTACACCTTCACATCAATTAAACCAAATCCTGAAACTGTAATTCCTCTAAAAAGCTTCTGAAATGCATTTGCAGGACAATCATAGAAGCACAGACCCGCTTCTGGGGCTGAAGGGCTCCCATCAGGAGCAGCCCCAGCCAGGCCTTTCACAGCAGCAGGCCAGGCCCATGTCTGGGCAGCTCTGGGAGATCTCCAAGGAGGAGAACTCACAGCCTCTCTGGGCAGCCTGCACCAGGGCTCTGGCACCTGCAGGGCACAGAAGTGCTGCCTGTTGTTCAGAAGGAACCTCCTGTTTGCTCCAGTTTGTGCGCATGGCCTCTTTTCCCATCACTGAGCATCGCTAGAAGAGCTGGGCTCCATCTTCTTTTCATCATTCCTTTAGGTTTTTGTACACATTAATGAGACAACCCCATCCCCCTGAGCCTCCTTGTCTCCGTGCTGAACAATCCCAGCTCTCTCAGCCTCCTCTCACAGGAGAAGAGCCCCAAGCAGCCCTTTCTCTCCTTGGCAGCCCATGGTTGGACTCTCTCTGGTACATCCATACCTCTCGTAACTGAGGGGCCCAGCACTGGGCACAGAAGTTCAGGTGCAGCCTCACCCACGCTGAGTGCAGTGGACTATATGTGTGTCTTCCATTTCTCTAGTGGATGGCTAGTGTCAAGAAAAATCTTCAAGTTCAACGTGAAATCAAAAGCACTTTTATCGTAACATTCTTAAGAAACACCACAGTTCAGCTTCATTCTACTCACATAAAAGCAAGATCTCAGATTTTTAGTAAACACTCATAGAATAACAGCGTTTCAAACCACTGCAACATTGTATACATACTATATTTCATAAACTCAGGCTAAGATACTATTTAACCAATGAAAATGTAACAAAATCATCATTTGCCTCTCTTAAAAGCTTTTCCTGGTGCTGATTTATGCAGGCTAGTAATACTGGAACAAAATTGAAAGTGTGTTCAAAGTGCAGAAGGAATAAAGTTGAGTTCTGTTATTTCAGCTACACCCAGCACTTGTCTAAATGCTTCTTGTGTGCCACCATATACTAAAAAAACATTAAATGGACTAAAGCTTCAGATGGATTTGCCCATGCTACCACTTTAAATTGAAGTAATCAAGAATACTAGAAGGGCATTCAAATTTACACAGGATGTCCTACTTTAAAATTAACTAGAACAACGAAATCCTAAGATTTCCTCTTTCTAAAGGGTAAGCAGTATAAACACACCGAGTTGCACACAGACATGGCTTCCCACTCCCATCTCTGCACAGCACGTTGCTTTTCTCTGCTTCCAGATCAAGCCTCAACTTCCAGCAACCCTCTGGCTCCTAACCAACTCCATGCAGTTCCTTGTTAACCTCCCATATAAGTACATTCCTACTCACCTTTAAAACAACGTCCTGCAGAAATACACTTTGCTGTGTTACTCAAAATCCCCTCTTACCTCCTGCATTCAGGCTTCTAAAAGCCAGGTGACGGCCTCCCGCTTCCTGCACCATCCAGCACTAGGAAGGCATCTCCTCAGCAACATCTACAAGGTGGTTACTGTGTCCCCATCCTTCCCAAGATCCATACTCAACCAACTTACAGCACCCAGAGGAAAGCAGCCCTATTCCACACAGCTCCAGCTGCTCTCCCTTCCAGCAGGGCAGGATACAGAACCTACAGAAAGCTGCAAACAGCACCAGCTGTCCTTCGTACATGCTGACCCTTCACTGACTAGGGAAAAAAAGGCAGGCAATTTTGGAAGGGCTTGAATAAATTCTCATGAGAAACATCCAATTGCTAAAGGTCCCTTCCTTGTATCTCAGTAGCATTTGTTCTTTGCTACTTCGTGACTTTCTTCCAATAAGCTCTGTCCCAATGAAGCATTACATGATGGCTAGCATGCTCTTAAGGACCCCACAGCAGAAGCTGGCAGGCTTTTGTTATTAATTACTTCAGATACCAAGCTCAGCATCTTAAAGCTCATTATCTAAAATCTCCATCACTGTGTAGCACTTAAATAAATATCCCCATTATCAAGTGTATTTTCCACATCATCTGCAGATGCTGAAGATTGTCTTCCTATTACAGTTCCTTTGAAATTGAACTAAATTGAAAAAGGAAATAACCACCTTGTTATTGGCCCTAGCTGAAAGCTGGACCTTAAGGGGAAGAGAAAAAAAATTGAAACCCAGCACTAACAGTTAACACCCAGGCAAGCTTACCAGGAATGCTAATAGAAAAAACCTATAATGGATCAACATGCAAAAGTATGCTTCTGGCTTCTAACAGAGTCCACTCAGTGTGCTAGAGGTGTACAGAATAAGAGTACATCCATGCATGTACGAGTACTGCCTTTCATGATGGTGGAGCTAAATCCTGATCTGTAACTGGCATCACAGAAAGGTACATCTCACCAGGTTAATGAAATACCTCTAGTTCTTACAGCTGCCATCAGGTGCCTTATTAAAGAAGAACTCATAGCTCACACTGCAGTCTCCAAAGCACCATCCTTTCCCAGAGGTACAAACAAGTAATGTCGTATGTCTCCCTGCAACTACCTGCAGAAACATCCTTGTTTAATTCAAATTCCTTTCGTATGCTCACAAAATAAAAATGATATCACTACCACCACTACTGACCATCTATTAAATAGGGAATTATGTATGAATCGCTAACAAATACAGAAAAGGAAACCTGAAGACATAAACAAGGAGAAAAGTAATTGAAGACATTACCCTTCAGATATCCCAGTTTATCTTTTGTCTAATAATTCAAAGAAAAAATATATATGTAAAAATTAAAAGCCACTCACAGCTGGAGTTCCGACTACTTACAACAGACTTAATGACTTTTATGAGACGATCATTTTGTATTTTGCATTCTGCTCTTTATCTGACATAGTATCAAGCATTACGGTTCAGTGCACTACCTCAAGTGGCCACTGGTTGAGCTTAAATACAGAGACAGGCCTGTAAAAGAACTCGGGAATAAATTAACAGAACAACTTCTTTCCAGAAGCAAAACAGAATTGCCTGCCACTGGGAAAAGCCTATCTGTGTAAGACCAGAGTTCTCTAGCTGTAAAGGACTCCTGACCTAGCAGAGAAATCATCACAACACTCTTAGAGCGTTTATGAACTCAACTTTTCAGTACAAGCACAGCACAACCACAAACGACACTTTCTGTATCTATGACAAGAAGGCCACCACATAAACTTCATCCCTAAAGAAATAAAATGCACAAATAAGCCTCAGACAAATGTTAGTTCCTGATCTCCTATGGCAGTGTGTCTGCATAACAACCAGAGCACAATTCATGGTTTAAATATCTGCAGTTGAGAGCGTGGCTTCAGTACCAAATACACAGCTCAACATCACTGAATGGATGCTGAACGATCAACCAACGTACAGAACTGAGGACGTGACGGAGCTCTTCTCCAAGAAATAGCAAAGTTAGACTGAGTACACTGATTAATCTAACTGTGGTTTCAAGATACTTTCACTACAAATTATTTCCTACTCAAAGGACAACTAATGACAAACTCAAATTACCAACACTTATATCAGTAAGAAACAAGAATCCATCTGATTAGTAACAGGCAGCACAGGCTTTGGTGTTTATTTCTTTTTAACAACAGACTAACAAAGCCATGACAAAACCAAAACCTCACATATGGTTTACTGGGAGTTGATAAATCCCCAACAAAATCAAAGTCATTGCATACCAGTGCAACAGTCAGCTGGTGTTTGATCTTAGCCATAGCCAAAGGGTTTCTTTTGTCCTCTCACTTCAGTTTGTTTCTTCAGGGTCTCATTCTCTAATATCCATATATGCTCAGGGCACTTTTTCTTTTGTTCCTCAGATGCATGTTTTAATTATCACAGAAGCAAGACCTCCTATGTCACTTTTTATTCCTTCATTAATTAAAATAATAATAATAAAGACAGTATCTATAATAGTTTCGGTTTGGGGTTTCCTTTTTCTTTTTTTTTTTTGCTGTCTGGTTGATTACATTCATAAACACTGACTATGGAACTCAAGGGACCAGTCTAATTAAGAAGTCCAATTGCTATGTGATTACAGACACTCTCAAACTTTAAGAGTTCTCAGAACAATCTCAAATCTTGTGTACGATTTCAGGAAACTGTGACACTTCCCAGTTGCATCAGGCTGTTACAGTCTTCACATCAGAAAAAGACTTGCACGATGTTTTTTCTTTTTTAAATTTGCTTTCTAAGAGCAACTACAACTTTACTTACATGTCTGCAGTAAGAAAAAAAAAAAGTAATAATTTCTATGCTGTGAAATATTCTCATAGCTTGTGATTAAAATTAGGATCGATGCTTCTCTGTCTTGCTTTAAGGTTACATTTTTCCCTCACGTAAGGCAGAACAGTAACCCCACATTTAATGCAAAAATTGTCTCTGCAGTGAGTGGAATTAGCTGTCTAATTTCAAATCAAATTAATTCAGCCGATCTCTTTCAGAATTATTTAGTGAGTGGGATTTCCATACAAGTCACTTACAAAGCCTGATATGAAAAACATTTTCATGGGTAAGCCCTAAAAATTTCACCAGACGTGTAGGAAAAAAATAAAATGAAAAAATAAACTGCTGCCACGGAGCTAATTTTAGTTGAGCTGATACTCTTTCAGGGAATAATACATAAGACCTCAACGTTTTGAACCATAATAGCTTATTCAAATGTTTTCATCATTAGCATCAATATTATCACTTCACACTGATCCCACCAAAAAGGTGGGAAAAACACACCTAACTTTCATATATATATATATATATATATATTATATATATATATATATATATTGAAAATAAGTAGCCTGCAGTACAGTAATAGCATTCCATTCTTGGAATCAAACATTTGTTTTAGTTTTAAATAGCTATAACATAGTATATCTATTCCAATGCAGAAGATGGAAAAAATAAAATCAGCATTGATTCTCTAAACCTTCAACAATAAGAAATTGGGCCCAGGAGCTGAATAGTATGGATTAGCATTGAAATATCAGTCAATTATTACTAGATTTAATACAACATTCTGAGCAGACAGCACTCTGAACAAATAAAAGCAATTAACTAGCGTGTGAAAGCCAGCAGATATCTCAATAAAATAGACAGGGAGTCCTGTTAATTTCAATTATCATTTGACATTCTGCAGGCATCTGTGCAATTCCCATCATACAAGAATCTGTACGTGTGTGATTACAATAAAGAGCCCTGAAATAGTAACAGTTTGGGTTCAGAAAGGAAACTGAAAATACAGGGTAATGGAACAGTAATAAAGTTGAAGTCCCTTGTATTGCCCTTTTCCTGTGAAATTCCACACTTGTCAGACCCACAATAAAAGACCTGGGACATGGTGAACTGCTATTTCAGTTAGATGACAACAGAGTATTAAGTGGAGCCAAGTTTTGTAAGTAGACGGCCTCAGCTGTCAAGTTCCAGCGCGGTACTTGGTCTCTGAATTCTGGTGACACTGAGGGTTTCAGTAAATCTGTGGTTTTGGACTAAACATAAGGAGGTTTGTGTTATCAGTTTCCTTAGTAGAATGCTGGCACTGACCAATTATGGCATAGTAACAGAGGCAAGAGGCAACAATGGACTGAAAGACTATTGCAATGCGAGAGACCCATAAATGATGAGCAAGTGCTGCACTGGGACACAAAACCACTTCATGGACAGCAGAAACTATTAGAAATAAACTCCTAACTCAGTACCCAATAGCATGGAGGGTCTTGCTCAAAATTTGTCTGTTAAAAAGACACTCTAATAACACACATGGATACAGTAACCCTACAGGATTTACAACAGCCCAAACATCCACCGGTCTTATCTACAGCTTCCAAGAGAAACATGAAATGAGCTGATTAAAATGAAGATATTAAGAACTGCTAAAAGAATTGAATCCCTACAGACCTCACGGACATCACCAAAAGGTGCTGTATGGAAAACAGTAATAAGTGCATATCACTTATCAAGAAAGGCTTGATGAAGGTTTAAAAGCAAACTGACATGGACAAACAGGCCAAAGGGAAGCTTCCAGGAACAAGAAAATTGAAGTGTAAATTTAAAAAAATAGAAATACCATTAAGAAGTTTAGGTTATATTCAGATGATGATAAAAAAAAAAAAAAAAATCACACACCTCAATGAACTGAACAACCAAAAAAAAATTAACAGATGAAGAAAAGTTTGAAGAGTAACTCATAAATCAAACACTAAACACTAAATAAATACTAAATCCAACCTCAACCAGAGATGGATATCGGCCAGAACAGATGCAGAATTAGTTAATGACCAAAAGGAAAAAAAAAAAACCACAGAGGATCATAACATTTCAGTGACACGAAAACAAACACTTGTGTTGGCATACAGCATGGAAAGCAGATAGAAAGCCCCTGGAAGCAGCCATCTGATCCCTCATCCAGTTTTGACATCTTCTGCCATTAACTAGTTTCAGCTTCCAAATATTTCAGGAGATGGAGTCAACTTCCAGAAGATGCTGCATTTGACAGCACAATAATGCTCATGTTCAGTAATTGGCCTTCTGTTCTATTATTCACTTTCACTTTCTATTTAGTATGGATAAATGTATCAGTCTTGATGGAAGAACAGCTAAGGGCTGTCACTCGAAATCTACAATGCAAACAAAGAGCATCCTGAGAGCCTAAAACATTTTACTTCTGCCACACAGCTACCAATGAACTGTGCAGATCAGGTGACTTAGTGACAAACTGATACAGCTCAGCATAGAAGTGAGCCAGCAGTAAGGAGAAGAGATGCAACATGAACCACTGTGATCGCTGGGTAACTCCTTAATAACACTTAAATTTCACACTTACCTAAAACAAATGCACGCATGTGAAGATCTTGTAAAAATGTTGGTCGGAATTTTATCACATTGTTAAATGTTTGGTTTCTTTTTTTTTTTAAGCAAAACTTCAATAGTACCTGATAATCTTATTTTGTCAGCTTGACCATGAAGACTGAAGTGCAGACAGTACCTTCTTTGCCAAAGGACGTATTACGAAAACAAAGAATAGGTGGCAAAGAGCTGTTATAATTTGTTGAAAATCACAGCTAGTTTTAAAAGTGCATTTTTGCAGGAGTTAAAAAAACAATGTAAAACCATTTCGATTCGGCAGGGTTGGATTTTGGTTTAAGAAGAAACTAGTGCAGAGTCAAAGGACAACGCTACAAAAGTCCTCCTTTTGACAAGTGATGCTCCAGTGAGAACATTCCTGTCAACCTCCTGTGATTGTCAGCTTTCCAGAAATTTTATCATGCCTTTTTACTTCTGTTGTAAGAAAAGCGATAGAATTTCACATCCAAAAACACAACTTAAATTAGACACCTGCCTCAGCCCCGTGAACACGTGGATATTTGCTCTCAGGCAGCATTACACACTCTGCAGTCAACCGACTCAGTTACAGTTTCATTTTTATACAGTCACATTTTTTCTTATTTGCATTCTTAAATAAAAATAATCATGTAGGTTAGTAAAAACTGAGTGCTTTCTGAATAATGCTGCAAATATGTATTGTCTGTGATGACAACGTGTTCCTCCACATTTTAATGGCTGTATTTGAATTCAGGTTCAGGCTCCCCCCTGTAAGTTAGCGACAAACTAAAGAATGCTGAAAGACAATGAAGAAACAGATGTGAAGCTATTAGCACACATACCCAAAGGAACATCTCTTAATGCCACTGCTTTCACATCTAGATATGAGTTAGTCAGAGGGGAAAAAAGTACAGAATAAAATGAAATGAAATACCTTGAGGACTTCAGTCAAACAAATAACTTGGGATACCAGGAAATAAAAAAAAAGAAGAAGAAAAGGATTATTGCAGTTGTATATGAGAGCCAGTCTTTTACTCCAGAGTAAGGAGTTCTGCAGGAACTCCATTGACTCACCTTCAGGTCAGATTCTACGCACAAATCTCTGAATCTTAGGGGAGATCTCCTTAAGAACAGGCTTGAATTACTTTCTACACTTCAGAAGAGCTGTTTCCTTGTTCTCCATAACTTCTTACACTCAGCTCCTACAGTGACTCAAAGTAAAGGCTGGATTTCTGGGTACATCCGCTCCCTTTTTGTTCTAAGGACAGCTAAAGCAGAGAGGCTCCTTGACGTTTTACACTGTAAACTCGCCGCATGCTCTCACTGCCACGACTTCTGAACAGCAAAATGAATGAACACAAGAAACGACAACACTGCAAGAGTTCATTAAAAGATCTGAACAGCCTGAGGTGTGAGAGACAGGTCTTTGAGATCACTTCACCTTCTGCACTTTGCACCAAACCAGAGATTAGAACAGAGGCCTGCTCACAGCTCACAGGCGCGTGGCTCCTTACCTCTCTTTCAATATGACTTTCATATGAGTGATATTCACCAACAATTCATGGTTTTCATTCACATGTAGTGCTCACAGAAGCATATACTGTGAGCTACACGCTTCTGTGTACACCATACAGACAAACTGACTCAGGGTAAGAGCACTGCTACATGTGTTGTATTGCGCATCTCTGAGCATCGGGGCGTGCTGCACGCGCAACTCAAAAAAGAAAAAGAGAAAAAACATTTGCAAAAGCCATGCCATAACTCGACAGAGGAGGTTAATAGAAAGATAAATACCTTAATACTGCCTTTGGGAACAAGATAGAAGGATACACGTATGCAACAGCAATCTCACCGCTCAATTCCTTCAGGACAAAAATGACCTTCGCATCTATTTATTGCTCAAGTCAAGGCTTAAGAAAAGCACGTCAGAGAAACAAGTCCTACACACTGTGGATTTCTTTTTGGTTGTTTTTTTTTTAGTTTTCATTCCTTTGTTTAGATCTGTGTTTGCCTTTTAAAAAAGGCAAATCAGAGCTTTAGATAGAAACAAGCTTCTAATCAGTGCCAGAATCAGTGGTATGTTCTCACCAAGTGATCCAAGGGAAAGGAGCAACAGCAACAAAAGGTTGCCCATCTGTCCTACCTAAGAACAACTCAGGGACTGAGGAGATAAACAGAAATACAACGCTTTAGTAGGTTTCATTCTAACCACAGACAGAATTAACACAGTTACTGTATTCACGTAACTCAACAGCACTAGAAATTGTAATAGGATGATCTGCATACAATGAGCTAATTCTCTGCCTAAATTGATTTTAGAAACTATTTACCCTATAGATACACAGCACCCAGAGCTTAGAGCCAGTATCAGTAGAACACACCCAAAAAGCTCTACACATGAAAGCCCACGATGCCAGGATGTACGTTCCTTTATGAAATGTAAAGTAAATGTCAGTGATGACAACAGCTTATGACTTGCTTCTCAGCAAATAACTGAAATAAAACATAACTAAAATGCAATAAAAAAAAACCATGTATGATTGTAATTACTACGTGCCTGTCAAAAAACTTTTCACCTAATTAACTGAACACCCAAAGCTTACATTTTCCCACCGTCTGTGATACCATACAATGAGTTCCAGAGCAGCACCACTAAATCACTACCCTACCAAAACAACTCATGTGTTTTGTGAAGAAACAAAATTTGCAGGGGAAAAATATTATTTTGATTAAATCAATGGGTAGCAAATGAACCACAGAGGCACACAAGCCCTTTATCAGGGCAGAACAATAGAATAAGAGTCTGTACCTCACTGGAAGATACCTGTAAGCAACTAAGCCTAGAAAGAGGAAAATTACAACAGTCTTCAGATTAGCTTATGCTAGAATTCCAGTCTTTTGCAAATAGAAATATTCCTATGAGAACCTACAGTACCTTCTTGCCCAGAAGAGTAGGTAAACATGGGTGTGTACACAGCTGGGAACTAAGCAGCCCCTTCCAATAAAAGGAGGATCATCATTACGTAGCTTTAACAAATCAATCCTTAGTGAGACTTCTTCAGCAGCACCATCACAGCTAAAATTATATCACCATCATAAGGAGATTCCAGTTTGGGAACCTACACGCCGTGCAGTGCTATGCACAAAAAATATCTGCATGGTAGCATTCATACATTCCACTAAAAGTCTGTCTGATGATGTAGCTAATTCTGAGCATGCCGACGAGTAATTTACAATTCAAATGGCTGTAGCTGAAGAGTTCTGTCATAGATCCTAAGATATCTCAAATAAATGGAAGCAGCTGCCTGCAGAGCTGAGGGCCATCAGCAGCGTTTAACACACTTCCTTCTGCAGTTGTTTTCTTTTCCTCCAAAGTTAGTTGGGAAATCCCTGCTCAAGTCTATGAACGCTGTTGATTGCCTTTCTAAAGAAGGGAGAAAAAGCCCAAAACATATTTTAGGAGAAACATGATAATCCTGTATAACGGAAGGCCAAGCTGAGCCTTCAGTTACTTATTTTCAACACATAAGCAGCCACAGACAAGCTTTTCAATGAGACAGTGGTGAGGTGCTGGAACAGGCTGCCCAGTGAGGCTGTGGATGCCCTGGCCCTGGAGATGTTCAAGGGCAGACTGCATGGTGCTTTGGGCAATCTGACCTAATGCTTGATCAGCTATCCTGCCTGCAGCAATGGGTTGGAACTTGATGATCCTTGAGGTCCCTTGCAACCGAGCCATTCTGTGATTGTATGAAAAGGCCACAATACTGAGGTGTTTTTAGCTTGGCAGAAAAGGAATTCAATATCAGACACAGCATAATAAGCAACGCAAATAACAAGAAATGTTACACACTTTTCTGAGCAACCACTTTCAGAAACCAAGAACTTCACTGGAACAGGAATACGCTGAGGCTTATTTGAATATTTATATGTATGGAGAGAGAAAGAGAGAGATTGAGAGAATGTACATATATAATAATATACTATATTGGTTGTAACCAGTTTTTCAACAGGAGATTTTTTTTTTTGAGATAGTAAAGTATACTTTTGAAGCTAATTAAACAATTTAAGAGGAGGCAGGACAACAGGCAATTATAAGCCCTGAAGGTAAAGAAGAGCAGAAAAATTGGCACTAGAATGACTGAATACGAGCCAACCGGGAATGAACTCACAGAGGCAAGCAAAAGGTACAGTTTTCGACCAGGAGATAAATTTCTTCCTCTAATGTCCAAGTCCCCCTTGGTTTCCCTGTGTAAGTGAAGAAGGGATTCAATCAGGTACCACACACTCTGCCAACAAGTCAGGAAACCACAGCAAAGGTATCAGAACCTACAAGGTTGCAGCAGCCAAATCACTCAACAGTTCTTTGCTTTTTACTAAAAAAAAAAAACCAGATCAATAACATCATCTTGTCGCTGTGTTCTTTCTTTCCCATCTGTATCAATCAAGTTGGGTCTCTACTGCAAGCCTTCCAGGCACAGAAAGTCCTTCTCTTTTTTTTTTTTTTTTTTTTTTTTTTGCTTTGGTTGAGTATTTTGTTTTTCTTGGAGGAGGGGTGGAGATGCGATTTGAGGGCTTTCTGATGACATTTTGTCTTGGTTTTGTTTTTATACCTTTCAGTTTCTTGAGGTCTTGGCCCACTACAAAAACCTAACAACCTTCAGAATACATCCATCTCAAAACCTCAGAATGGAATAGCTATGCCAAAATCACCCTCCTGGGTTAAAAAAGCAGGTTGTAGAAAAAGAAAAATGCTCAGTAAATTGGCTTGGCATTTACAGATTCCTTAGCCCTTTCTTCTAGACCAAATGCTATTCCCTAATATTGAGAACTTATCAAGAAACATGCCCAAAGTAGCAACCACATGATACAGCTGTGGAGAGACAGACATAAAAGCTTGTCTATTCCGCAGAAGCAGCTGTCATTAGATAAGCAAAGAAAAATAGCACAAAGAATTATAACTTTGCTTGTACAATTTCCCCTGAATCATTTTTTTTTTTAATCCATTACACTGAAAGACACCATTAAAGCTGTAGTTACATCTTCTGTTTAAAAAAAAAAAAAGCCTATTGCTGAAAAAACTGGCAAAGCAATGGACTGATAAAGAATTTGCCATACAAAAAAGACAGAGGATATGAACAAAACAATCTGTATAAATTTAATTAATTGACAGTTAAGACAAAAAAAGATTGGCCAAGAAAATTTCAGCTTCCTTTTATTCAAGGAGCATAGACTCAGGAATAAGGTTAATTACTGATCAAGGGAACAGCTCCAACGTTAATTAGCCAAATGCTTGGCTACAGTACATGAGCATGCATTGCACATATTACATAGCTTACCTCTGTTACTGGAAAATGAATTCCACCTATCTGAGTAAACATCTTCATTTCTGTCCATTTGCTCTCCAGCCTGGCAGGGACAGCATTTGGAACAAGTAAGCAACAGAACAAAACATATTTTCAGGGAATGAATGTGCTTAGAGCAAAGGAAGACCATTATTGCAGAAGCAGGTCATGGGATGATGTTCTGAAATACAGGTATTAAAGCAAAAATTGAAAACAATCAGAAAGAGATTAAGACTGAATTCTGCTTGTTTCGTTTTTCAAACAGGAAAATTTTTTTTTTCCAGAAACCTTCAGCAATATCTTCACTTTTAACCCTGTCAAACTATTCTTGCTGATGTACTGAAGAGATCTGACAACCATTCACTCCCACTGCTGTTGTCCTTCTCTGCAGTGCTGACATCAGAACGCACATCTCACCAGTGAATATCCCACTGCCTGGCCTCCTGCCTTCACAAGGCAGAGCTCACCTGCAAATCCTTGCTTGTGCCTATGATGAAAACAGCTCCTCCAAAGAAATTAATAGCTTTCTCACCAGCATCACAGAGTTTGCTGGATGAGGATTCAAAGACCACCACTTTTCATCTAATTCATTTGTTCATACACAGCTTCAGGACACTGCACAGCGCATGATTATCAGCAACTATTTCTGAGGAGGTCAAGACTGTTGATACCTGAAAACAACTAACGTGGCACTTCAAGAATGTTCTCCTAAGTCACATTTAATTTTGCCCATACAGAATTTCTGGGGTTTTCCCTCCACTTCCTTAAAGAAGAAAAAAATCGAATTGACAGTGATAGAAATAATTAGCTTCAATCTAACCTCAGATTATCACATATTGTTTACAGCCCTTTAAGAAAAAAAACCATAAGCTAAATGCAATTGAATAACTAAACGCATCGATGTATTCTAGTAATAAAGCAGATATATGAAATAAAACTGACCATCAAAAGACAGCAGAGAGACTTTAAGACTGACATCCATTGCAAACCATGTTTCTAAAATGGAAGGGAGCTGCCTGTTCCACAGGGAGGTTTTCAGTTAACCAAGAGCCACGAGACATTCAGCCCTCACCCTTCCAGCACAGGAACATGCTGGTGCTAGTGCAAATATGGTGCTTCCAGGGCAAAGTGCAAACCCCAAATGACAGAATTCAGCCTCTCAGGGACTACGCAAACTGGGTCTGCAGTTGGTAACAATTTCTACCTGGACCTACTGGGTCCAGAATGCAGCTTCTCAAGGATGACATGAACCGCAATCCCAATCCTTACAGGTTTTTTTTATGGACATCACTGTTTTCAAAATTCACTTCAACAACTGACAACATTATACTGATGAATTATAACCCCAGGTCGTGTCATCCTTGAGGGGTTGCATATCTGCAGGTCCATAAGGTCCAGTTCCAAGCTCTTATCAGCTCAGAACTGCTATTGTAGCTACATCTGCAAAACTGCCTTGTTTTACATCGTTTGCGAATTCCTAACTATACCATTTAATCTGCTCCAAGACAAGGAATCTCTGAAGACTATACTGCAAAGTACCAGATTTTGCTGAATAAAAATAGATCAAATACAACTTAATTCAAAGATCTTCACTGAATAAACGCTCCATCTTAATTCCTTGCTCAAATACCGTATCCCTTGTTTATCTGTCTCACAGTAACAAAACTATTTAGAGAATTCCTCATAATGTTATCCAGGAAATTCAAGCCACTGCATCTCTCCTTCAAATTTTGGAGGAAAAGAAAAAATGAAAAAAAAAAAAGAAAAGCATATTAAGGCAGCATCATCATTCTAAACTTCCAAAGCAGTTTTAAAGGAGTAAGTCAAAACATTACTCCACAATCTGTTGCATAATAATAAGAATGATGAATTTTATACATTACCATAAAACCATAATCTTATTGGACTGTATTTTATAATGGAGTCCAATTTTCTGTAAATTCAGACCCTGTGCTGACTAAATTGAAGTTGAAATCAGATGACAGATGATTTCTGATACACGCACACAATAAAAGAAAATATGCCACCCACAAACAATTTTCATGCTTGAAACATAACAAGCAGCCTGCGAATATGAATCAAGACACATTCTTGAAGGGAAAAAAACAAACAGAAAGTGTGATTAAAGAGGGGTGAGAAGGCACTGGTACTGTCAGCCAAGGACTGCCATCTTCTCAAAACTGTAGGCAGGGATAATTATGTGACATAAAAAAATATTAGAAATTTCAGCAGTAGTGAGGCTTCTGGGAACCAGCATTTCAGAAACTTGAGTACAATTTGAACAATCTACCAATTTCACAACTTCCTTTGTGGGGGAAAGTATTTCTTCCATGTAGTTTCTTCCTCCTTCCAAAATACATCACTCATCACAAAGATCTGTGCAAGTCCCCAACTCCGTAAGCTTTTATAAATGTGAAAATATAACTACTTCAAATAAAGACAATCCACAGGATGTAGCAGCAACTACAAGCTGATTTCCTTGCGTTTAAGATTACCTTCTTAAATGCGATGTGCTTTACAATTTTCTTGCTTCACTGACTACAGCAGTTCAGCTCTCTTGGTGATGCCAGCAAAGGAGGCATCACTGCAATGACAAAATTCCCTCTGCCCAAGTATTTTCCTGAAAGAGACTGCACTGCAGTCAGATGAAATGCAACCACAGCACGTTCCGATGTTGCTGCAGTCCCCTCTCTGCCATTATGTAGAATATCCATATTACACCCAGTTTTTCAAACCACTAATCCCATTTTCTTGAGCAGTTTCCCCTTCAGCTCATGTTTTTAAGTTTCACAGGCTTCTTTCTTTCTCCTATCCCACGTGTTCTTTGCAGGAACAGGATTTTTTCCCCATGTTATAACATAAACAGCGTTACTAATTCCTCCACTCTTTCGGGCTAGTATCACAGCTTCTGGTACTTGCCAGAGAAGCAGCTCAGGAGCCTCCCTGTATACTTCATGTGGATCCCGATCCTGATCCATTAAAGCAATCGCATGTCCCATTACATAAGTCCACCTAGACCAAAAAATTTCCCTAGGGTAACCTTTGCCTGTCCCATGGTTGCTTCCCTCGCCTTCAGGAACACATCAGCAGGATGGCCCACAGGCTCCTGATGACTTGACAAGCCTTTAACCCTCCTTCTCCCCAATTCTCTTCAATAGCACTTTCACTCCATACCCACTGATAACCACTAGGCCTGCTCTGCTCCTCTAGCCTGGTCACAGGGCCAGCCATCACACAGCTGTCTTCACTGGAAAGCTCGATGGCAGCCACCTGTAAGACTGCCTTCCAAGCACAACAGCAAGTGAGCTTCCCAGGAATTACTAGTTAACAGACTGAAGAATTCTGTTAGGTTTTAACTTCACAGATCACATAATCACACTGTGTTGCTACCATGAAAAAAACAACATGCCCAATGCCTCCAAGAGCTCAAAAGCATGGATAAATCATAACACATGAAGGATAAATAAGCTGATCGTTACTAGACACAGTGACTTGAATGCAAGTCTCTCAGTGGGGGTTGTAGAAGTAATGGATGCTAAAAACTTACTGACAAGCTGTACTGGAAAATGATTACATTTGACTATATTGCTATAGACAGTCTTCCCAGTAGGCATCCACCCCAGTCACTGGTAGAAATTGGGCAAGATGGTCTTCTTGTCTAAAGAGTTCAATAATCAAAATGATCGCAACATATTTTGTAAGAAGCATTGACTTGCTCATGTAAAGACATCCTATGGGATCCTATTTTGACACGTGCATTAGAAAAATACGAAACCAAACAATTGGAACAGATGGGGAAATTATATTTTTCTGCTTTAAAATACACGTTTATGATTCACGCATGTGTTCTCTCCATACCAATTCTAGTCAGCGATATTAATTACACTTCAAATTCCAAGACACTTAAGCGAGAATTCCCCACTACAATTAAGTCGCACTGGAAAATACCAGTTTGTCCTGGTTTTGGCTGGGATATAATGAATTTTCTTCCTAGTAGCTGGTATGATGCTGTGGGTTTAAGATAAAAATAATGGTGACGGCACACTGATGTTCAGCTGCTGCAGAACAGTCCTTGCACAGAGGCAAGGTCATTTCAGCTCGTATCGCCCTGCCTACGAGGTGCTAGGGATTCACAAGCTGCTGGGAGGAAAAAGAACCAGAACAGCTGATCCAGACTGACCATAGGGACATCCCATACTGTATGGTGCCACATTCAGCGATCAAAATTGAAGGAAAGAAGGATGAGAAAAGACAGAGCGATGGCATGCCTTCCAAAGAAACCATCGTACATGACAAGCTCTGCTTTCCTTGGGGTGGCAGAACATCTGTGTCCTGATGGGAAGAAGCTCGTGAATTCCTGGTTTTGATTTGCTTGCATGAGCAGCTTTTGCTCTACATGGAGAGCAGTCTTAAGTCTCAGTCCCATGGGTTCTCACACTTTTACCTTTGATTCTCTCCCTTATCCCACCGCAGGGGCAGAAAGCAAGTGGCTGTGTGGTGTTGAGCTGCCTGCTGGGTTAACTCAAAACACAGTTGCTTCAAGCCGGAATACCAATTGTAAGGCTTTAATCAGGCACGTTTTCATAGTCACTGCAGAATTCTGGTCAAAAACACATTTTGACATATTAGACAAAATTTTAGGCATTCATTTGGATGACTGGAGAGACAAAAAATTGCCCATTACAATTTTTAAATGAAACTGAAACAACACTTACCGTCCCAAGAGAATGACCTCACTTCATAAGTACTACCTACCATCAAACAGCCGTAGCTTCACATACACATTCCCAAAGAGAAGTTACCGTGGTCCTGATAATCCAGAATGAAAGCATTTATAGCAATACTGAAAACGCCCTTGAGGGTACGCTGCTCTTTACGCTCTAAGTAGAGACATCAATGAAAAAAACTACAGCACAAAAATCCTTATGTTCTAACCCTAGAATATATCCTTTGTTAATTAATATCAAATATTAGCAGTTAGGCTGAAAAAATGCCTTTATAACCAACTCAAATTACTTTCTAAAATACCAGTTTTCCTTTGGAAAGTAAACTTCAAATTTTAACAGTTTTATATGTAGGGTACTGGTAAAAGAAAGGTACCTTTAATTTCCATTGTCTTTAAATGTTCAACTTGTTGGGTACATAATGTCCAATGTGTATAAAACAAGTTGGAATGCTTGAAGTGAATAATTACATTTTGGGTGCACAGCTTTTCAGCTTTAACTATAATTTGTTATAGTTAGAAGGATCTTAAGAAAATTAAGAAAAGCTCCCTGTTATGTTGAAATTCCATAACCCAAAAGCTTATTTTGGTTTCTTGCTCGAGTTGTTTCATTCAGTGCACATCTTGAGAATCACACAGAGATAAAAGTGATGGAGAACGGGTGGCCAGAAACTTCCATTCACAATCCTGCTGTGAACACTACATATGTCAGCCCTCCTGGGACCGAATGACAAATGAAGCACATACACCTACTGCTACCTACTGTCTTTCAGTGTTCTTTAGATATAGCTAGCCTAAATCTATGTACTCAAAGACTAAAAATTCCTATTTGGGGCACAGCAATGTTGGAGCGCAAGAAGTTCAACCCTCAATAAGTAATAATACTCAATACTTTCACCTTCAACTATTTCATATTAAAAAAAAAAAGGCTTGCTGATCCTTACTGCACCTCTCTAAAATCACTGCTACAGGAAACTGAACCACTAACATTCATCTCTATTAAGCCAAGCAAATGGAATCAAGTGAGTATCACAAAAGCAAATCAAATCCAGACCTGCTAAGTAACCTAACCTCTCATCTCTTGGGGAAGCACACTTTACAGGTTGGAAGGTGCTTCTATAACGACTGCTATTTGCCTAACAATATTAAACACAAGAAGCCAACACACAGACTTTGTACAAAGACAACATATTTCAAACTAAAACTCAGAACTGCTATACCGGATCGGGAAAACATGGTTTTGTAACAACTGAATAAACATAAGAGTGTATATATCAATAATATGTTATTATTCATGATGCCTCCTTTTTTCATCTTCTTCGTAAGGATTTAAAATCCATTCATGTTTATTGGTTTGAACAGAAGCCATGCACATATGGAGAACACGTTAACAATTCTACTGTAAGAAAACAGCTACTTTGAGAAATATAAGTGCCTGCAAAAACTAATGATGCAGACTCACTTATTTCAGATTCATGTTATGATTTTCAGAAATGAAGTTAACCAACATGACAAAGTAGACTACTGGTGATTTCTTGAGCACAGTAAGTTTCTGATTCATCCTTTTTGTTTTCTTCCCAGTCCCTGATCCAACAACTTGTCAAAATTCAATATTGACTCTACACTGAAGAAAAACTTTCTGACAGCTAAATAAAATACTTGACATTTAAAGTTGCACTGCAAGAATTAGCCTTCTGCTACCTACATTCCCCCCAACTTTCCTCCTTTGATTCATCCTTCTTCTCAAATATCAGCAGTTAGGGATTTCTACACATCTTAAACACACAGTGATTTCTCAGTTATGTGGCATAAGCCTTAAGGTAAAATTTGTCATAGCATTATAGGCATTCAATTCTATTTGAAATATACATGCACCCCTATGTATTTGAGAAAAGCCACTGCATTCTAGTATGGAGGCCAGAAGATTTCGCCTGCTGGTACTCTAGGCTGACAGTGCATATCTGCCACTCATTTCTCCAGTGCTCAGAAGATGTACAGTGCAGTCATCTTGCACTAAAGGCACAACATTAACTGCCCGGAAGAAATGTGTTTCATGTATAAACTGAGTCAGAACACTTGGAAGCCCTTCAAGAACTCATTCAAAGACTCGTAGCTACTCTGAAATCACATGACAGATCTTCTGTGTTCTGATTTTCTTTCAAAGGAATTGTCTACAAAGCCTTTGTACAAGACAAACTAGAAGGCAGTTATCATCCCCTGGGACCTGATCAGAAGTTCACTGAACCTTTGATGAACTTTCTGGGGTCAGATTTGGGCCGGCAATGTTATCAGCATACCTAGTATTGTTGTGGCACATCTCTCTGTGATATATCATCAAAACAACATTTAAAGCCTAAGGTATTTGTTTTCAGATAACGTTTGCTCCACAGATGCTGAAAGCTATCCTCATTTTGATAGTCGTTGAAATTAAAATATAGTCCTAAGTGCCCAGACATGTTCTTATGGAATGTATTGAAAGCACATAAATTAAACACAGCAGTTACAAATCGGAACTGGAAACTAGAAAACTGAAACTGATAGCGTAGGTGTAAACATGCACACGAACACTGATTTCCTTCTGTGAATGTATATAGCTTCTCACGATAGTACCAATAAGGCCAAGACTACAGACTAACTTAATTACCTCCAAAACAGCTCCAGTTTACCACGTAGATTTAGGAGACTACACATATCAAAGGTTACTGTGATGTGAAATGACTGGTCAAACAAACCCACCAAATTCAGTACAGGAAAAGCAGCCAATCAGTTATTCTGATTAGTTTGCAAGCATGCTCCTATTCAGTCTCCAATAGTTTTAAGAAAACCATCACTTATTCTTGGTTAAGCCATGAATAGCTTCCATCAGTGTCTACTTACACCGCTGAGCAGATTTAAAAGATCTACGTGCAAGGAAGACGGAGCAGGAATTCAGTTTCACTCATTACTAAATGCAGTAAATTTCAGGCTTTCCTAAGAAGCCAAACAATTAGCAGCTTGTATTTTTTGAACACTACCAAAAAAAAAAAAAATTAGTGTTTACTTGGAAAAGTAGAAATTTTTACATTTTATGTGTGAAACTTCACTTGGAAATCAATGTACTCCTTCAAACACATTTACAGATTGTGTTTTATTGTAGTCAGCGTTCAACTCACACTTAAATATCTGTAAAAGACAGATCAGTTTTCTGGAATAAATGTCTCTGTACCACAACTCTTGAAGCAATTCTGCCAACTGACATTTTCCATTTAGCTCACGGCTTGATGAGCAGACAAAAACAAAAACTAGAAATGAAAAGAAAAATATTCTTCCAAGTTGAACTGCATTAGCTTGCCCCAGAACTCTCCAGGATCTTCAGATATGCAGAAGAATATTATTATTGCTTCCTGAAACAAACTTCATTCTTCAGTTTGTAACAACACACTATTTTATCACCACCACTACTGTTCTAAGTGTTTCTGTCACGACTAACTTAGATGTTAGAAAGCCAGGTAAATATCCAGTTCTCTTTCCTAATCAGAATGCAATTCACACCTTTGAAGATGCGCTATGTTTTAAAAGAAGCAATCATAAAAACATTCAGAAAGTAGAAAATAAAGGTTATAAATGGCATAACTGGAGAAGAAACATCTATCTGGTTGGAGCATTACCACTCTCCAGATGAGTTTACACATACATTTTAAATACTGAGCTCTGGTTGTTAGTATGTACGTCAGTTCGCTCCATTAACTGGACAATAAATCAATAATGGCCTATGCTTCTGATTTGTAACCAGGGATTTCCTGGGAATTCTTACATAAACACAACATTCATTCATATTAAGCAATTTTATTTGAATTAAAACTTATCCTGAACAGCTCAGAGTTTTCTACTTACTTGATTTTCATTAGAGCTTCCAATTGCTAACTCTATTAAGTTTTAAACAAATAGAGTCCTTATTAGATGACTACAGATACGCAATAGAAAACACACAAACAAAATGTATCTAATGCCTGAAATTCAAGTACCACACTAAGGCAACCTGAAAAGAAAAGGCATTACTAATTGCAGGAAATTCAAAAATAGCAAAATCCAAGATTGAGATGCAGGTTCCCTTCTTGAGGCGCTAATTTTATTAATAGTAGTAGCTGTACGTCCTGAGTCAAGTATTTCTAACCCATTTATTGCCTGACTGCTATTTATTATGCATATTTTCACAAAGTTCTGTATCAGCACCTTTTGGGACAGTTTTCTCTGAAAATCAGCATTTTTCCTTTTCATAACATTCATAATGCGCTTTGATTGAATTGCTGTAGCATTATTTGCTCGTTGTTTTGCTGATATTCAGACCCCTTTGCTTTCTGCATGTTATTCTCACAGTTTAAAAAACAGTAGTAACTAAGCTAAGCATCTAGCTTGGAAACTTTCGTAACGCTTCTGAAAAACTAATTGGGTTTCATATCTAACAAAAGGAGGAACAAAACAGACTGTGGAGTGATTAATACCCTTCTTTTCTCTCACACTGTAAACTTTCATTTAAGTCTACAAAGAACAACACAAAGCTAAAATATCCACACACAACAGCCAAGAGAAACGAGCTATAAAGAAACGCCATTTACAAAAAGCAGAAGTATTCAGGTATCTAAGGGATGCCACGTAGCAATTAGACACTACTCAGATAATTCTGCAGGTCCATGTCACAGAATCATGGAATGGCCTGGGTTGGAAGGGATCTCAAGGATCATGAATCTTCAACGTCCTGCCACAGGCAGGGCCACCAACCTCCACAAAGCACACTTCCCTCGTGTTTCAGTTCAGCGCCTTGATTGCTGGGATAGTAGCTACTGAACCATACAGCAGTGGAGTTAATAGTTTTACAGATGCAGTTAAGACCATGGCAGAACTAATTCCCCCCACTGGCTGAATGCTCTGAAACTTGCAGCAGTTGTACTCCACCAAATTAGAAGCTTGAGCAACTTCTATCAGCCTTCTAGCACTATTCATCTTCAAAATGCACAGCGTGAACATCTCAACAGTTTCTCCCGCAGGCAATAGCGCCAAAAATGAAAATCAAGGCTTTCTCTCGGCTGTCTAACCATGTAGTATTGATTTGAGTCCTTAAATATCTCCGTCTACGCATTCTCGATAGACAACCACACTGGACAGCACTACCCAATTATCAGGCTTAGGCTCAGCTTTCACCACTTCTCTTCCTTCCTCTGCAGTATAATTGTATTATACTTCCTCTCCCCTTATCATCCTAAGCACAGTGTGAAATGAGGTTCCCAAGACTTGCACAGCCACCTCCTCTCACACTTGGAGACCCCAGGCCAACTGCATACGCACACACCGCAGCCAGTGACTCCAACAACCTTACTACCCCTCTCTGTCTTCTTTCCATGTCATTTCAAAGCAAATTACTTTCCTCTGGAGTAAAGTGCTATCAAATTAACGGGAACAGTTTGATTGAAAAGAAAAAAAGACTTCCAAATTTTAATTAATTTTAAAACTGTAGCCTCCCCCCTCCACCCATCCCCCTTCCCACAGGCACACGCAGACACACACCCTCAATTTCTAACATAGCAAATTAGATTATGATGATGCACACTATAGTCAGTTTCAATTGTTTCACTGGGCCATTAATCCAAATCACACAGTAACTAGAAGTTTTACAAACATTAAATTACTTAATGTTTGATTAACACTAGTGGTAGCTTTCAAAAAAATCAGCACTTGCAGTTACCAGGAGGGTCTAACATTGATTATGAGAACACAAATGTGAAGCTTCTGAGACTTCACTGGAATTTTCCATCAGAACTTTCTTCTCCCTGCTGGCTACTACAGAAGCTTTGTGACATTTTGTCACAGTAACAGTGCCTGGGAAGAACAGAGTGGGATGCGGAGCAGTAAAGAGTTTTGCAGCTGAACCTGGAAGCAGCTACAGAATCCATCTTACCTGTGTAATGTTCCAGAGATAAACAACAGGGATGATGGAATGGTCAAGAGTGCAAGTACCCACATGACAGCATCTTTGTTGGCTGAGAATAAATCCTTTGAAGAAGCTTGACCAGTGGAGAAGAAAGGAAATTGAAACCCAAAATGAATTAGACGCTACTGAATAGACAGGCCTACAGGCCTTCAGTATTGGTCCTTCCCTGGCAAGAAATACAATTCTTTCAGTTGTTAAAAAGCAATGCAAAAACATGAAGATGGAGCGATGGAATAAAGCTTCCTTATATATATATATTTATTTATTTAAATAGTATTTTACATATAGCCACCCAAAAAGTAAAACCTAAGTGTTCCACAGTCCTTCCCTACTGTATTTTTACTGATATTTTAAGAAATGTTTTACTAATATAAAGCCAGCTAGCGGCTACCCAGTGAGCAGCAACTTCCAGTATGATCTCTTCTACATTTTCATTTAAGAGGAAAGCCAAACAGTGAGCAAAGAAAAACAAACCGGCCAACTCCTGTGAACTTTTCAGCCAGTTTGTCTAACAGAAATCAGCTGCTTAAAGCGCTACAACAAGCCAGTTTATTAATACAAAACATGCCATAATTAGACTGTGAAAACCCCGTTGAGAGCTTGATTAACTCACACATTTCAAACAGCATATGACAGATTCCAGGAAATCAGAAAACAACTCAGTACGAGATGTAGATCAACAAATCTAACACTTCTCCATGCATAATAGGAGAACACTTTTGGCCTCTGCTACATTACTACATGCTATCTTGAAGCACTTACAATTTACTATCCTAGAGAATTTATTTACCATCAGGTAAATGGAAACCAGACATGAATGTTTCCCAAATGACAGAAATGCTTCTAAGTAAGTACGAAGACCTGAACTGAAGCAAGCATTACCCTGGCCCACAGAAGCCTCCAACCCATCCAGAGCTGTGGGGCTACCTGGCTTTGAGACCACTGTGTGAAGTTGTATGTCCATACACAACCGTGTTTTGGGTACACGACTGCACCTTGGGTGCTCCATGCAAAGACCTGAAGATGACTCCTGCTCCTCCTTTGCTGAACACAGAAGGAGCACCAGCTCACCAGCATGCACACGCAGCAGCTCACTGCTCCGAAACTTCATTTAAATGAAAATTCCCGACTTGTCGCAGAGCAGAGACTGCTGCCAGCAAATTCTAAACTATTTTATCATGCCAAGGAGTAATCAGCACACTAGTCATGGCTGAACTTAATGCCTAAGTATGTGTGACTCGATTAAGGCAGAATAAGGCAACTGTACGGAGATGGTCATCTTTCCAGTCAGCAGTTTAACTACTGAATGTAATTGGGAATAGGGCAGGCAACATCACTCCAAGCTAAGAATGCTGACCAGAAAACAGAGAAAGAAACAGACTCAAAAAAAAGAAAGCAGCAAAGCAGAACTGCTAGTTCACTGTGCCCAGAGAAACTTCAAGATGATTTTATTCTTACAAGTAATTGGCAAGTCCTGCTCCAGAAAACTTACATGATAGTTGCCAGAAAGGAAATATAACAACTATTAATTTGAGCAGACCTTCAAGGATGAAAATAAGGAAGCGAACCACACTGCCTTTTGTTGCACAGCTGACTGTAATTGGGCAGCCCAGAGTTCCTGAAGAAGCTGCACAGGGAGGGGTGCAGCATCCCCAGGAAAGGGCGCTCTGGCCCACAGCTCCTCCTAAGTTAGATATCCAAATATTCTCCTAATCCACTGATACTTAGATTTATTTCTAAAACAAGTGCTGTACCCATTATTTTGAAAACTATTTACCAAACCGAAATCTAATTTAAAATTACTCCTAAGAGTCCTGACCCTTATTTTTCCAGGAATTTTCAGCACTCAGTTGTCAACTTCTTTAGCCTACAATAACATTTCAGAGCTGCCGTTTACTGGAGCAAATCAATAAAAAATGTCTTGTGTTAACCACTTGCACTGGAGAAGAGCCTAAGACACAGGGTTTGACTTCTGCTCTGTAGGACCCTTCAGCAGCACACATTTTGTTCTACTTATTATCCATTCCATCACCAAGGAAAAACAAAGTTTCTTTTCCAAAAACAGTACAAGCAAAACAAAGTAAATTGGAAGACAATAAACAATAAAAATGCTAAGCATGGATAACTGACAGCTGGTAATTAGTCAACACAGAGAAACCCTCAAAGATATTTTCCCTGGCCTAACATTTCATTTACTTCCGAAAGTTTCACAACTTGAACTAAGAGGAAACACACAGTCATTACAGCAAGCAAATATTGTTCTGTTCTGAACTACCACGTATCAGTAACAAGTACTGCAGCCTTCTAGTATCAAAAAAGGTGAATTAAACAACAAGCTCTTTCTGTTCTCCATCTGTGGCATTAGGTAATTACACATCAATTTATTCTTCCACAGCTCTATGCATTGATTTTTGTATAAAATGTATTGCCAGCAGACACTTTCTTTGTTACATTACATCAAAGGGTAACAATGCTTTATTGCATCTCCTCAGTTTGCTCTATCCACAGAACAGCTTTAAAGAGCCTGTCTAAACTCTAGGAGAATCACTGTCTGCAAGAGAAAACATAAAATTACTCTCCAGCAGAAAGCAGTGCTTGTTTCATCTTCAACTGCAAGCCTGCTCCCAATAACAAAGTAATCGAAAAGATCAGTGGTTGGTTTGGGGTTTTTTTGGTTAAGCACAACTGAGATGCAGACAGCATGTCTCCACAAACACAACCTGCAAGACCATTTCCATGCAAATTAGAGACCTGATGACTTGGAAGTACAGTTTTCAAGACAGCAGAAATAGACAAATACCTCACAACTAATACTTAGCAAACTTTAGAAAAGTATAGCTAACTTTTTGTTAATGGTACATCCTTCTCACTTAGCCTTATGACTTGGCTTTCCCATCACCACCCTCCCAAATACTGTCATATTCATCTCCATGGATATAAACACTGGTAGGGAAGCTGGATTGGAAAGGAAAAGAGGGAGGAAAAAGGAGAGGAAAAAGGTAAAGGAAACAACTTTTTAAAATAAACTTATTATATCAATGTGCTGCAGCATGAAAAGAAAGTCTATGAAGTAGGTTTTGACCTTTGCCATAGGTGATGTATAAGGGATTGGCTATAACTAAAAATTCTACAGTAACTTCATTTTCTCTTACAAAGTTTGTGAAATGCAAATGGTACACGACTAAAGCACTCTACTCTTACGAAGACAGGCTGAGGGAGCTTGTTCAGCATGGAGAAAAGAATGCTGCTGGATGACCTCATTACAGCCTTTCAGTACCTTAAGGTAGCCTACAAACAGGAGGGGAATCAACTCTTCAAAGGGGAGATAACAACAGGACAAGGGGAAATGATTTGAAGCTGAGGGAAGGCAGACTTAGGTTGGATATCAGGGGGAAGTTCTTTACTATGAGAGTGGTGAGGTGCTGGAACAGCTGCCCAGAGAGGCTGTGGATGCCCCGTCCATCCCTGGAGGTGTTCAAGGCCAGGTTGGATGGGGCCCTGGGCAGCCTGGGCTGGTATGAAATGGGGAGGTTGGTGGCCCTGAGTGTGGCAGAGGGTTGGAGCTGCATGATCCTTGAGGTCCCTTCCAACCCTGGCCATTCTGTGATTCTGTGATACAGCTGCTCACATAGGGGCATTTTATTCCCATAATATAAAACCAATACCCTATTTACCAGAAAGCTTTACAGAAACAGGACTATAAGTGTAACAAACAGATAGGATGTTACAGAGTCAATTTTGAACTTTGACCTTCTCTAAAATATAGCTAATTTTTTATGTATTTAAATATCTCAGATAGTATTTTCTGTTTCACAAACAAAGGAAGGCAGAAGATTATCATTTGACTCTTATCATAACATCAACAACTTTTGAACAGCAACTTGAAGCAACATTCCAGATCACTTTCCATATTCCTTTGAAGTGACAGGAACAAGTTAAAGTCAGCAGTGACTAAAAAAGAAACATTAAATAATCCATTCAACGAAGACAAGGAAAGAGACACAAGCTAGATTATTTGTCTGTCAAGCGCTTTCCAAGTATACAGCCCAGATTTGCATCTTAAATACCTTTCAGCCTAAGCCAAAAAGTAGTCTATTTTCCAGTTGTAAAACTACACTGCAACACTGAACAATACCATTCACTCATAAAATCAAATAAAAATGAAGCCACAAGGAAAAAAAAACAACAATAATAACAGAATCATTTGGGTTAGAAAAGACCCCGAAGTCCATCAAGTCCAACAACATGCATGGAACGACAGCAGACTCAAATGCAACTTCTGTTCTTCTCCAAAATAAATCCACTAGCTCCATAATAGCAGATCAAAAGTTTTTCATTTCACACATCTTCCGTTATAAATCAACAAGCTTTTGCCTTAATTTCAATTGCTTGCACTGAAGAGCTCTCTGTTTCATGGTCAATATATACAGCAGCAAAGCCTACCTCTGCCTCCAAGTCAATCCCTCACATCCTCCCAGCAGACAACTGTTAACAAACGAATAATAAGAAATTCTAAACTATAATAAGAAAATCTAAACTACCCTCACTGCATTGCTGTAAAATTAAAGTAAATACTATGAACTTAGCTATATCACATTACACGCAGATGAAAAATAGGCCTATCTGAATGCCAAAACAAAACAGATATGCTGCAAGGAAAGATTAGTCATATGTTTGACAACTCTGCATATTCAAATTGTAATATTCACAGAAAATTACAGCAGGCATTGGCACAAGTGCTTGAGAGCTACCAAGTGCAACAGAATAGTTGCAACAGTTCTCAACAGACTGAAAACAAGCAAGAAAAAAAACCTTCTGTGCAGAAAAATAACATAAATGCCCCAAAAATTGCATCTGTGGCACATTTACAAGTAGACCTGCAACTTGTAACTAAAGCCAGCAACTATCTTTCAAACAAAAAGATCACTCAAAATTAATGCTATAGAGAAAACACTGGATAGAGTGAAGGATGTCAGAACTCACGAGGGAAAAGCCAACAAATTGTCTGGGGATGGAGTTAACACTGCAGGGAAACAAGCTTCACGGGCAGCGAGAACAGAAAGGAAAGAGAAACATCAGATACAATAGTTTGCACTGCTGAAAACACGACTTAAAAAAATGAGCAGGGAAGAGGGAAGAGAAAGCACACAAACAAACAAGCTAAACATGACGGGTATCGTTCACAAGTTCTGTCTTCCTGTTTGCGTGGGGTTGCAGATTCCCCCACACCAATTTTGTACTAAGGATGGACAAACACAACATGGGGCAACAACGGGAGGTTTACCTGGTAGACTTCTAGAAACCAAGCTTGATTTCACTCTACAAGATTGTGGAAAAGCGGCCAGAATTTTGAGTCAAAGTCAAGTAAGAGGCTGTACATACACAAACTAAAACACATATTAGCTGGGATTTCACTAAATTCCAGACTCATTCAGTGGTCCTTCAACAAACGGATGGATCAAGAAGAGATTTATTCTGTAATTCAGAAAGCATCTGCAAGAGAAGCGTGAAAGCTTCACACCACTTTGTCAACAAGATCACAGCATTCACTGCCCAACAATCAAATGATGACTTAAATTGCTGCGTGCACGGCAACTTAATACAATTGCTATGACTTGAAAGAAATGTTATCTTCAGGAAGACATTAACGGTTTAGAAATACGGCTAAGGAAAACTGTCCTCAACCTTCTTACAAAGCATCACAGCAATCAGTAGCTGTAACAACAGTGTTCCAGATGCTTGCATCCAGTGAGGAGGTGTCAAAGCTGCCATACGCTGCTTCCACTCGTTTGTGCCATGGTAGCAATGGAACAACTTACTAGGCCAGTTATGCAGATCACATCATTAGGAAGAAAAACAAAACCTGGGGTCAGTCAGCATTACTGAGCTGTGTGACTCAAAATGTGTTTCAGAGTGCAAATATGCAAGTTAGTTGAAAACACCAATACTGTATTTATCAGACACCCAGTTAAGTACAGTTAACAACTAACAGTGAGACTCTGAGGTACTCGCAGATACGGGACTGCAGAGAAAGTATTTGCCAATGCTTGACAATCAGTACAGGATCTCCACAAAAAATACTTGTGAACTTCCTGAAATACTCTACCAAAAACTCATTCTGCTCTTTAATTCCACTCATTATGTCAATCATTTTAGAATTTTCAGCTCTATCTTCAGCATTCAAGATGAAAGACAACTTTATGTTGATTTAGGAAAAATAGAGCTTGTCAATTCTCAACAGGTTGTGTGCTTTTAAGGAACCTGAGTACTTCAGCAAAGTTCTGTTACGCCTTTGTTTTTAGGTGCTCAAATTAGCTTAGACTGTAAAAACCACTGAAAAACTTTTTGAACTACTGACATTAAGACTTCTCTGCTTTCTGATTGCAAATACATAAATGAAGCGTTGAAAGATGCGCTAATAAAATTGTCTGTATGAAGAAACGGCATCTTCTTGCTTGTTAAATAATTTCTTCAACTTTGAAGACCACCTGAGCCATCAAACTCACCAAAACAACTGCAAAGTGCTTGATAAGCCACACAGAACTTACAGGATTGAGTGCAATAAACACAGAGAGTGACAAAGAAACTAAGAAAACATTGTCAACTACTGTATTTATTCTACATATTAAAACTGGCCAAAAGGAGCATGCAAAACAAAAAAAAATGTTTAAAAGGACTTCATTAAAACTCAGCTGACTTCTCTAGTGCATCAAATTTGATTTAATCAACAGTAAGGCAATTAAATTTTACAAAAGTTTTATTCTAAGTGTTTTATCCTACTCTACTGTTACACTCTACTGGGAATCAGCAAAACTCCCCTACCATCAAAACAGAGAACCCCTGCTTTAAGAAAGGCTTTTGAAAACAGATCAGAGCCTTTAACAATTTAGGAAAGATATCAAAACACCGTTGGACAAGGAAAATGAGAAACTAATTAGACTTCCTGCTAGTGCAACAGTCACAAACCCATTAATTCACCGGAGGCCTACTTTCTTATTCTGGAAGTATTGTGCTCTTGTACTGTAAGTACATCACTAACACTAAGTAGGAAAACACACCAACACACTAAGCAGACCTCAAAGCATAACTGAGTCCACTCCTTCTTACCGAATTCTCTCACTCAAGCTTAGGCCAACCATCCAGTGCTCTCATTAGGAGAAAAGCAGCCTCCTAACAGGCTGCGAAGATCCCATCTTAGAAAAGATCACGACTGCGTTAGTGTGTGCACTGCAATGACTTCTGGAACAAAAATGTCTAAGTGTGAATCAGCTCGTGTTGTCTTTCATTTACAAAATGGTTTTGTTGCAGTATTCTCATTTGTCACTGGTTTTAAGAAATCCAGGGACTAATTCCCAGTATTTTTCTCCATATTAAATGGTAACAGTAATCAGAGCAACCACTGCATTCCTGCAGTTCTACCTCTAACAATAGCTAGGAGCCCCAAACAAACTGTTTTAGCCGCGCGTTAAACTGTGCCAAGTAGAGGTGAAAAACAGCAACTATTTTTATATTGCACACAGTTAAAAATGGAATTTCTGACAGCACCGAGTTCATATTTGAAAGATGATCTACCAGTCATGCAGCATCTTTCACAGCTTGGGGGTGATTTGGAGTGCCTCAGTCTGAAATCTTTAAGAGCTGACCAATTTTAAGGAATAAAATACAGAGCAAAGGCAAAATTTAAACTACTTTGAAAAACAATAAATCTTACAACTTAATATCCAATATGCTCTGACTTGTTGTAGGTTATCTGGGGCTTTCTAACATGAGTAGGTAACTATCTCAACATATTACACAAAGTGACTGTAGAGAGTCAGGATACAGGAAACACTAAGCTATGAACTACCACAATTCCAACCTTGCCCTTAATTGAGCCCATTGTCAAAATCCACTGCTGTCACTGGCTAACTTCACTAGGTAGAATTTGAATAAGTTCAGGATGAACCTAAGTATTTTACCTGTGTTTTTATATGTCTGCTGAAACTGAGCAAAATATATGCAACACAGTCACTAGGAGCACAGGAACTTGCTAAAGCTAACAGGTGAAGAGTACAGCCTTAACCAGAACGCTCACTTGTCTCAGGAAGATGTTCCTTTGCCAACAGACTTTCACATCCCCCTTCCACCTCTCACTAGGAACCCTGCTGCAACCAACTGCCCTTTCCCCAGGCATTAAATATCTCCCAACAGAACGAGTACTGCAGATTTATTTCAGCCATTTGATCACAAATCGAACCCAAATGACACCGAAACCTTTAAGCAGCCATTTATGTTGAAACAGGCTGCATTCAAAGAGCAATACAAACTGCAGCCTGCAAACCTCAACAGCCCCTTTCCTTACACCTCCTCCAGCTTGTTGTGAGAGCACAGGATGAGCAGCATCACTAAACCAATGGTAATTTACATTGTTATTACTGATGTGGAGATAGTGGCATGCACATACTTTGGCCAGTTTGCCACTAGTACACGTGAGGGGCTCGTACTAGAAGATACGGCTCTGGTTCAGAGGCAACTCAGCTGGGTAAAGAAATGGGCTGACAGAAACCTCACCAAGACTAACAGTAGGTGAACAGAGAATACTGGAAATATATAAAAGAAAAAAAAAAATTAAACAGCCCAGTGTAATGGGCTACCTTTGGGGCTAACTGATCACAAATCAACTCCTGACAACAACAGGCAGGGTCAGGCAGGTAAATTGAAACTGAATCCAAACTGCACCCTCACAGGACTGAATGCTGAAGGCTTACCAGACTGCACCAGCCACAGTGAAAGTAGCAAGTAAAGCAAGAAGGATTTTATCATCCTTCTCCTCATCTGTAAGGCTGCATCTTCAGCGCTGGATGTCATGTTTTATACTAGTGGTCAAAAAACTCCTATAGTGCAGAGACAACAAAACTGTTTGAGGCTATGTGCATCCAGGATACATAAGCAGAGGCTGAGAGAACAGTCTGTTCAATCCTTCTCACTGTATTCTACTATATAAAAACAAACAGACTTGCTGGGAAAAGTTCAGTGAAAGGAAATTACTGTGAAAATCGCAATGGTCCAAGTTCAGGATCATTAAGTCCAACTGGAAAGAAGACAACAGATGTTATCTGCAGCAAAAAAAATTCAGGTTAGATATAAGGAAACGAAATCTCAAATGTAAGCATCATCGAAACTGGAACAAGTCGCCCTGAAAACCTGAGTACTCTATACCCTTGGAAACACTCAGAACAAGTGGACACAGCCTGTAACAGCCCATATACCTTTGGCTCTGCTCTGGGAAGGCAATTGCAGCAGATCAGTTCCAGATGGTCCAGAAACAGCCTGGAATCATGCTAGCTGAAGGCCGTATGGGGCTGGCCAGGCTGTAAAAGTTGTTCACAGCAGCCCTTCTGGTGCCAGGTTACGGCCAACACAGCACTGGCAGCACAACTGCACTTCAGCTATGGCAAAAGTGACCCAGCACAGCACCAAGGCTGTGGATGAGAGGGCGCCACAGCCAACACACCACTGACCACGAGATGATGCTCAGCAGTGAAAGCTCAGGGGGAAGAGGAATAAGAAAGGAGACATTTGTGGATACGGTGTTTCTCTTCAAAGTAGCAGCAAGCTGTGCCCCTGTTTTCCAAGAAGTGCCTGGACATCAGTCTGCCTTTGGGAAGCAGAGAATTCATTTATTTTTAAGCTTTACTTGAACACGAGGCTTTTACTCTCCCTATTAAACAATCATTATCTCAAGCAATAAGTGTTGTTACCTTCCTTCTATTTCATCTTCATCCCATGTGAGAGGGGAATGATCAAGACACTGGGTTGGTATCTGGCTGTTGGCTAAGGTCAACCCACCACAGATGCCCCTCAACTAGAATCATTCTGTGCTTTGTTATCATGTGTAAATGTTTCTTAACACATTTCTCATGTATTCTGTAGGCTTCACAAAGCACATCACAAGGCTACGAGGAAGCAGGTGATCATTACAAACATTATTAAACATTCCAAACTTTCTCAAGTTTTTTTTAATCGCAGAAAAATTGACAAATTATGTACGGGCCAATATCCCAGGAGGGCAATCAATCAATTGCTACCACAAGCCAAGAATCTATCTTATTATCCCTGCCATCAATATTCACTGAGAAGAGAGAGGAACAATCTCAAGGAAGCTGGAGCTAAACCGAGAAGAAGGATTAGATGACACATCGTACCTTAAGTTTCTGTGTGGGTCTGCGTGAATTCTGACACATTGAAAAAATTTAAACTGTTGTGGGTGTTCACAGAAGATAGCTGAGCAACTGCTGCAAAATGACAGCCAAACAAAACCAAAAAAAAAACTGCCAGAGGCATTGGATTTGCTGTCCTCCCCAGAAGGAAAAAGAAAATGGAGACAACGCAGTCAAGAGTGAGAAATAAGGCAAATTGGAAAGTGTGATGAATTAGGTTTAGGGACTTTTGGCTTTTTTGTTTGGTGTTCAGGTTTTGGTGTTTGTTCTTTTTCTGATTAGGAAAATGAACTTTTCTGTACACCACAATCTATTTATTCAGTGAGAAAAGCAAAGGTGTGACTAGAGGTTTTTGCATTGGTTACAGAACTCTGCTAAGCTGCTATAAATACCTCAATTTTCTCATAGCTGAAATAGAATGCTTGAAATCTAAGGAAATCAGCTCTACTTCATAAAGCCTCGCAGACACGTTGCATTTACATCTGCAATATAAAGAAGTTTTGGGCATATAGACAGCAGTGGGTAACACAGGTACACTTCTCCAGACTTGGAGCTTTGTGGAGGCTTTTGAATAATAACAACTTCTTTCCAACAGAGCATTACATACTCTTAACAGTGTGATCAAATTTTACAGCAGGAAAATGCTGCTTATCCATACTCAATGGCCCACTCATATGCATTTGTACAAAAACAAATGCTTGCCACATCTAACTTTATAGGCAAACTGCATTTGTCTGGAATATAATTTTCCATTTTCCATGAAAATATAGCCGAGCAAGAACTGGAGACATGTGAATAATTCATGATTTGCTAAATTTGAGATCAAAATCATGAATGTTTATAAGACCAAAAAGCTACACCAGCTTATTTTCCTACTCTCTTCAAGTACTGCAATGACATAAGAATGAAAAGAGAAACCCGAAGGTAGTTTCAAAACCAAATTACGAAATAATTGGCATAACAAACAGCTTGCTAAAACAAGATTTGCATACACAGAGTTCAAGTGTTTCAGGATATACTCAAACATGCCTCCAACAGCAGAAATAGATTTGCATCCAAGAAATACCTTTTTTTCCATATTTTTTTTTTTAAATTATTCACTGGTGTTACATTGGCTCTTCTTGAACAAAAAGCTCACCAAGACCACAATAATCCTTGCCAGCTGAAGCAGAAGGATCAACTGTGAACTAAAGAACCTGAAGTCTGATACAATGATGTCCACTGAGAACCAGTTAACAGATGCTGACGTATGTTAGTAAAAGAATGGGGCAGATGAGTTATATGACAATGGATTACATACAGCAAACAGCTTTCAAGAAGAGAACTGTGACGCCATAAGGTTATTTTTATTGAGCACAGTGGGAGTAGGTTATATTCCTGATTAAGAAATCTAAAATAAGCAAAGTAAGAAAGTGCTACTTAATGCATTAAACTTGCAAAGAGCTATATTACGCACAAGAAGTAAATCAATGGACTCCAGGTATCACAGTCCTATCAACCCACATTCCCCCTTTCCTGATCATTTTGGTAAGGTTAGCTGATCGATATTCAGCTGTCAAACCAATGCAGATGATATCTCTTAATGTCGAATTTATCATACTACTGGAGAGCAGCAACGCTTGGCATATGGACAGAAGGGCTCTGTGCAACAGAAAACTTACCTTGCGTATTAGAAGCACAGTTAAAATCAGATACAACACTAAGTACTAGGCCGTGAAGAACAGTTAAGCGATCAGGGTTTGCTTGCCTGCACACTCCAAAACTTAAGCACCTTCTCAACACTCAAATATTTTGTCAAATACATTGTCAAAAAGCAGCTCAAACTTGCTGATCGTGAGTGAATGGCAACATAACAGATGAGCAGACGTACCCTGCCACTTGTGCTATCCCGATCTGCTGAGTACCATGCATTAAAGAATGCATAAAGATCCGGTACTCAGCAAGAATTTTAGGGGAGGCTTCTCCTGTCATTCCTCTTTAAAAATTACAATAAAGGCGAAAGAAGAAAACATTTTCTACTTCAACCTTTCCTCATCTTCTTTCCTTCTTTCAGGAGACGTTTTATAGCCACCTTGACAGTTTTCTAAGATATATCTCACTTGCCTCTGGATCAGATACTCCATCCCTTAGAACAAACTCTGTGCTAGGAAGCATTCACAGGCAGACACTTAACGTTCCTATATCAAATCTGCAATTTCATTCACAGCACCTTTAATTAAAATTCAAGAAAGAGAGGCACAACAAAATGGAAGAGCTTCTCCCTGGGGATGAAAAAGAGATTGTAAACTTCCCACAGTTCACTTCCATTTGAAAATACATGGAAAAAAATACACCTAAAAAAAAAAAAAAATCAAGGTAGAAAGATGTCATTTCAGTGGAATTAAATAAAGATGGCATCTTCAGTCGCACAAAACGAATTTCTATGCTGGCTCCTAAAATAAGGTTGTGAACAGCATGCAACAGGGACTGATCCCCTGTTAGGGGATCAAGAACAAGATCCTGCAGTTCTTCGAACACACTGAGAGTAAGCAAAGTTAAAAAAGAAATCATATCATATGACTTGCTAAAAAGAACCGTGCCATAATGCTGAGTATGTCATTTGTTTCAACATACCTCATGGTAGCATTCTAGCTAACTCATGTCATGTTAACCTGTTAACCAGGCCTTACAGAGAACGAAGCACCTCAATGATAAAGCAGCAGGCACAGCCAGCAAGCTGCATTTATTGTCAGGTGTTCACAAGCACCTCCAGGCCTATTCTTAGGACAGCAACACTGTGATGGGGCACCTAACTTGCCTTGCACAAAGCTCTTCAAGAGCCACAAAAGCAGCACGCCATTCAGTGCTTAGAGAAAGAATCAGAAGGAAACAGGTCTTCCTGATGCATCCCTTGCAGACTGCAGCACTAACAAGAATTAAGGTTCATGTGCTTGTTTTAAATTCACAGAGGGAAAGCCCAAGAATATCCAATCTCCACAAATATTCAGCCTGCTTCTTTGGAATTAAGGTTCATGCCACTAGAAAAATAAACAGAATTAGTTCTTCACTAAGCCCATAATAAAATAATCACAACATAGCATTTCAGAGCTTCTCGTTTCAGTATATATAATAACTTAACTGATATTTTCCATGAACACCGTGTCACATAAAAATAACCTTTCAAACATCATCCTTGCTGAAATATAAGGAGACTTGGGAATCCACAATGAAGGAGGAGGAAAAAAACCCACACGATTCTGAGAGTAAGCAAAGCCAAATAAAAATTCCCAGGTATTACATAGTAGATAATGGTTTTTTTCATTTAATAAGGTGCAGCTCAACACTTAGAGAATACAATTACACATCTTCTAGCACTCTGTATAAGGGATGCAATCACAACTGTACAAATATAACAACTGTTTTGCACTATATAGAGAAAAGAAACTTGCAGCATCTCAAGACTGCTAATTTTTTCCCTCTGTTCCTAACAGAGGTTCTTAGATGCTATCAACAAGATATTCTATAATGGTACGCACAGGACAATAGGGTACAAAATTAGGGGGGAAAAAAAACCTACAGCTATTTCCTATTTCAACTGCTACCAACAAAATTTCCTTAAACCATCTGTTCCCCTTTAGGTATAAAAACTTCAAGAACAAATTAGGATATTAAATAGTCATCATGCAGAAAAGTTTCCTGTTGCTTAGGAACGGGAAGGAAAATAATGGTTGCAAGGTCAACTTGCACTGAATAGATTCAGGATGACGAAATTTTTGATCCAGTTTAATCTATTTCACACGGAATCACACTCACCATTTAAGTCACGTTGTTCATCCAGGTTTAAGTCAAAGGTAGATGCTCACAGCACCATTTGCTCAACAGGAAAGCTCAAAACAACTGCTTCACCTTGCCAGCATGAAATAACGCATGAATTTCTCATTATGCTCAGCAAATGGATTCAACTGCGCTCTCCCTGAGCAATTAAGAAATCCAGAGCATCTCTATACTCTAAACAAAATAAAATTCCAATAAAGCATCGACGCAGTTAAATTACCACACTGTCTTCCAGACACTGAACTTCAGAAAGAGCACAAAACAGAACAAAACACACTTGTCACTTAAGCAATGAGGAAAAGATGCCAGAGAAGTAATTAAGTGAGCCTGAAAGAATCAGGATATTATCAAGGAGATGTAATGAACTACAATTTTTTTATTTTATTTTTTAAGCCAACACAAAAAAGAAGCTCAGAATTTCTCTGTGGGCTTCCAATTTAAAAAAAAAAAAAAGATTTTAAGGACAGTATTTGATTTTGCTTTAGAAGTGCTCCTCAATTTAACCACATCGGCTCTTTTTCAATGAAACTAAAGGAACATATAAAAGCTACCAGGTTTACTGCTACTTCTACTGCTCTTAATGTTCCACACAGCTCTCTAAAGAAGCTCAGTCCCAAAATTTCCCCCCCCCAAACTCTGCTGTTCCTTGTCTTCATACAAGGCTCTAAGAAACAATAGGTTCCAGGCACAAGAACTTCCATGTTATATTCTACTAAACATCAAATGAGCATATAAAACACTGCAATCAATATGGAAAACAACCCGAAATCTCTCCTAGACAGTAAATCAAATCATCCCTTATGCACTCTTTCCCACTATCCCGTTGCGCCCATTTGAATGTGCATTGAACACAACTCACCTTCAGACATAGAACATTATCTTGATGCTTGTTTTCAGTCTGAAAAGACATTTCACAAAATACAGAGTGTGCCACATGGCTGTTCTACAGGCTTACAAAATGCCTCGTGCTCACCTGGCCTTTTCCTGGCTCAACTCTACAGAACAGATCCTTCTTGCTTATTCTCTCCCTCTATCTAGAAGTATCTATACTTCTGGTTTTGCTCCTTACTCTCTAGCCTCAAGTTACTACCAGTGATAACACACCTCTTGCAACCAGAGGCAACCCTGATGATGACAGCATCACATATTCAGTGCAGAAATGGCCACGGACAAAGGTTTTGCAGGGTTTCTTCATCAAAGCTAAGCATGCTGATGCCTTTAGGGATCCTGTACATCCTTTTTAAAAGCACTTACACTAAAAACAAATAGTAAAAAGCAACACAGTAGTACTTGTGTTCATACATATTAAGATTCTCAATTTAGAAAAAGATACTAAAAGTGATGTATAAAATAAAAGTAAAAATTTATGGTGATACTAAACACAAAATGCCTAATAAGAGACTCAGTAACAAGTGTTCTATCCTGTCTTTTTCCTTCCCCTCCGACTTGTTTTTCAGCTGCTGGTTACAATTTAGGTATCTGTAGTCCCACAAGACTTTCCAAAACTCTAAACCAGTTCAGCCCATTTCTCCCTCTGACAACACCTAACCCTACTGACAGTTGTCAGGTTGGCATGGAAACTGCAAGCTGCTCCCATCTGGGGACCATCAATGCCTTAATTACAGCGTGAAACAAGAAAGCATTAGTGCAGGGGAAGTTACTGTAAGAGCTGGCATAAGGGTCTCTTATTGAAGGGGGAGGACACGCGTTTACAAATATCCTACTTACTTGCTCACAGCCTCACATGTGCCGCTTGTGTACATGTTCAGGTGCTCTGACCATCATCACCTGTATGCGACAGAGGTCAAGAGGCTCAGCTCTCAAGTCTTCACCATGTCTCTGCCCTTCTCCACTGGCAATACCAAACTGGTTTATAGACAGCTGTTTAGTCGTGATTAAGAACAAGCAGCTGTTATAGGTTAGTCATCTTCCTCACAGTCCTACTTACTTCAATCTCCACAAACCTTAAGCCAAGCCATTACCCCTCTGTTTTTCCTCATTGTGAAAATGCGCTGCATGTAGTCTATCCTAATCTTGGGTTAGCAGGAAAAGGAAAACAAGCTTCCCCTGGCAAGTCATCTGCCCAACAGTCTAATCAGAGCACAATTCTTCTTGTCTTGGCATAACTAACACATTTCTCTATTTCACCTCCGGGAATGATGTCCTGGAGCACTGTTCTTCATCAGTGACACAGGTCTTTCACTTTACCCTTCTGCTGCCGCTGCTATTCAAACACATCCTCCATTACTACATTATTCATGTCAACCCAAAAACAAATCTCTAAAAAGGGTTTACAAAGTGAAGTCCAGCCATCACAAATAGCACAAATTAGCATCCCTTAGAAGTCTCGTTAAAGGACCCAACATGTGCTGACCATCAAAAAATTAAGATCCCAAGCTCAATCCCCAGAGAACTGAGGTGTTGGAGCTGCTTGAAGGAGCTTGTAGTTGTGCTGCTATGTCCCATGGGTAATGAAAGAGTCTGGTTTCCAACTCTGAGTATCTGGCCTCTTCCTCAAGAAATGAATTCAGTTTTTAAAGCTAAGTGTGGGTTGAATCAATTGGCAGCAGAAATTTCGCATGAACTGTAAAATGCACTACCCAACAGAAACTGACAAGAGAATAAAAGCGTTTCAGGGCATTTTTAAGTTGTTACTAAATGTGTGAACAATATCAGTAAATATTATTTGAAGACACATTTCAGAACTTCAGTGTTACAAAGCTATCGGCTTAAAAAGTATTTTGTTGGGAACGTCAAAATAGCACAACAAACCCAATCTGACGTTTGACTTAACAAAGAGGAACGCACCTCTACCACCAAACTTGCTAAAAAACTCTATTTGCCAAAAGAAATGAGTAAGAATGTTAAGAGGTCCCATACAGTCATTTTCACATCATTGTCCCTACCTTCTCTGAGCTGGGGTCTGAGTCTCTTGTGCTCCAAGGTTCCATACAGGCGTACACTCAGCTGTGTGCATACATGGTACAATTTATCAGCTACACATCCTTCCAACATCTAACAAGCCTCATGTTTAGCACCTCTTGTCTGAAAACTCAAGTTCTCAAAAAAAAAAAAATACTGATGATTCAGTACATAAACAAAAATGGAAAAACGAACTTACGATTGAAGGAGGTGGATTCCTCCTGGGCCAAAATTGTTTTATTATTATTAATTATGAAAACTTTTGAAACAGAGAACCAAGTTAGCAATACAAATCGGCAAGTCGCACTGAATTGCAAATCCATTTTCAGATGGCCCTTAAATAAACAAGCACTGATACTGAGAAAGGCAACTAGACCAACAGTTCCAATCAGGCCTTCCAATAAAGCTCTGAACTAACCAGCAGTTTCTGCTTTCTTTACAAGGTATCGTGTCAATGAAGCGATTTCCAACCCAGATACAAAACTACACAGGGCATTCTTGTCACAGAAACTTCCTTAATTGGATGCCAGCAATGATTCCTGGCAGAAAGTCATACAATTGTCAAACCTTTTGCCAGCTGAAAAGGCCTCCATTTGTAATTCTAGAGTACTTACAGTACCTGCCAATTCTGCAATCCTATAACATTTGTAACAGGAAAAACACAAGCTCTAAGCTTAAAATGCTGAGTGAAAGCTGGAGAAAATAGCTTGATTTCCAACATTTAGGATGCTGTGCCAAAAAAGAGCAGCAAGTTGTTTCAACTTGAGATCATGACACTGTGGTAATGAGAGCTGTGGCAGCGCATTCACTTGTTCAGTAGCAAGTTCACAGCAACGAATATTCAGTTCATGTCCTGCAAGCTGTGGGAGCTCACGCCTGCTTGTGCACTCCCAAAGCTGAGTAAAACTTGGTATATCTGTCTAGTGAGGATGCTACAGTTGTTCACACAGAGAAGCAAATTTCTAGTACTAACCAAGATTTGCACCCTCCTGCAGAGTATGACAGATGTCTTTCCCCAGCAGTAGCTACTATCATATAGTTACTACTGTATGTGGTACTAACAAAGTAGCTATATAACAGTTAGGGGTAACTATGCAGTGACAACTAGCAGCATACTGACAAAGTGGAAATCATGCTCTTGGTTGCATCAGCATACAGAGCACCTAGAAGGGGGATAACGTCACACTCCTTATCTGTGAAAAAAGATCAAGCTTTTAAGATCCGCTTGAAAACAACTCCTTTCATTTTACAGGAAAACAAACCATTATTTTCTCCAGATTCACAACACAAGTGGACTTTAGATAAAAATTCACCACTTCATATGAAAATTGGCAAATTCTAGGCTCCTGATTTCACATCTACAGTTTGTTAATTTGTCAACGGTGCGTATTTGGCAATTTAACTCTTCAGACTCCTTCCAACTCACATGACCATTCCAACTGTGGAACTCCTCTACAGTCCTCTCCTCATCGCTTGTTTGGGCAGAAGAACCTACAGTTAAGTATGCGTTGTGTGAAACAGCACTCACTGTGTAACCAGGAGGATCTCATCTCTCAAGACACAATTATGGAGGACAGGCCATGCCACTGTCACAGGCTGAAGAAAGATGAGAACAATTTTAAAATGCAAAAATGGAAGAGCAACAACCGTGTCTAACAACAATCTCAAACCCCTGCAAAACAAAATGCTGCACTTAATCACTATCTGATGTTATACTTGAAAGATGTATCTACCTATTTATTTCAGACTGAGTAGTTACTCGAACAGATATAGTAAAAATTATTTTGATATGCTTGTCTGCTCCTGGATTCCTACAGTTGGAAGAAAAATTCCAGCAGTCAAGGCAGTGATATTTCTTGTCACAACAACAGGTGACATTTATTTCATGTACTCTTAGAACAGTCATACCAGCTCTCAGAGCCTGGAAGTAAAGAACTGCTGCCCACTGTTTCTAGCAATACTTCCAGCTCTGAGATTTAACAGTATCTGCAATCATAACTATAATGTTTCAGGGAATGGCATATGACAAAAAAGAAAAAAAAAGTCTGAATATTATCACAGGTTTGCAAAGAGTCGTGGCTAAAACACTGCTGGAATTCACAAGCATATCAGAAGCACGGTAGCTAATTAATGGTCTCTCTGAAAACAGCTTTTCTCTCTACAGAATATTCCCTGGCTACAAGAAGGAACAAAAGCAACCTCAAAAGAACTTCACCAGAACCTGCTATGCAGATTGGTTATTTCGCTGACATGGAGATTTGCAGAACCTGAAAGCTCCCCTCACTGCCTCTTTGCCTTTTGTTATTCTCCAGTAAAGATAAACAACAGCGTACACCTATACAGCCACTGTCAGATGCCTACAAATGGTATTCCACGCATCTTTTATTAAGTTACTTACAACAGCATGAGTGCTATTTCAATCCTGGGGGGAAAAAAAAAAGATGAATCAAACAGATTTAACCAACCTGCAACTTCGCTCAAGGTTCAGGGGAGAGAGAAAACTGGAGAAGGCAGTTCCAGTTCCCTTTTCCAGTTCCAAACAGAGACCAAATACTGAAGCATTTACTTTTCAATAACTGCACGCTAGCAGGAGATTAAGTTCCAGGATTAATTAGATAAGACTGTGTGTAATTTAAATCACAGTAGCACAACAAACTCAGCTTCCTGGTGCCCATCAATGTCCCACAGTGCACAAACAAGATACATATACACACACAAATCCCCTGTTATGGAAAGCAGAGACTGAAGCCTAAAGAGCCTCCGTGTTCAACATTTAAGCATCTGCACGTCCCCCTAACAGCAAAAAAACTAATCTTTGCAGACTCAGAGAGAATTATGTGGGCCGATGACACATAACTGCTAACTTTCTCTGTTTTCCCCTTCAGTTTAACACACGCCACCTCAGCACACAAAAACATGAAACTCCAGGATGAGCACTGGCTGTGTTGCCACTAATAAGGCTCATGAAACAGCGCCAGCAGGCTGGATTCAGTCACACCAACTGAGCATCATGTTGCTTTTCATATAACAGCTAAGCACAGACAGCTCTGAAATCCAGGAGAAAAATGCCTGTGTTAAACTACCCAGTGATCAGAATAAGGCAGAGATGTCACAGATTTGACCTTGAGTCGACTGCGTTAAGAACAAATGTTCTAGGATTCTAAGCTGAGGTGCTTCTCTTGAACGCTTTCTCCTCATTCCCCTTTTACCCCCACACCCCCATGCTTCTTTTTCCTATGGAAGCCTGAGGATTTCTCAAGGAACTCTTCTTTAAAGCCAGGATTAACAGGACAAGAACACAGGTTTTTGGGAGCTCTACCCAGGGCGCTTGATTGGACATGAATAACAACACTGATTTTTGAAAACAGCATTGCTCTATCATGGTTGCTGAGCAGGTGGTCCATTAAATCTTAGAAGTTACATCCAGTAGTTAAATGTTGGTGTAAATAATGCATTAAACTGCCCAGCCTGTAGTAAGCACTGCTGAGCACTATCTTATTCAACATAGCCTACAGAAATGACCTTACCAAGGAATAATAAAAGGATACACGACAGTAGTATTATTTGTTCTGCAATTATTTGTCTTAATATGAAAGGGAAAATAAGATTGTGAATTTTAAGTCAAACGCACTCGTTTGGGGAAGATGCATCTTCTTTCATCTTATCAGTTTACAGCCTAGGCAAAGAACTATATATTATCTTCTTATCCTCATTCCTGTAATCTCATCGAATTATTTATTTTATGCCATTTTTTATTCCTATAAAGCTGAGGGACCAGATTAACAGTTTAACCCTTGCAGTCAATTAAACACTACATAGTGTCTCTACCAATGTTGCAAGCCATTTTCTGTTTAACTTCTTGGCATCTCTCACCTTTGCAAGTGACTTAAAGGGATCTAGGGTGCAAATAATAAATAGGATATCCATTCTACACTGAAGAGAATCTCTACTACTATTTTTTCCTTTGTGTTTATAACATCGAGGAAAGGAAACCTGTCCCTCTGAGATTATTAATTACCATGCTGTGAGATGTCTGCTGTATTATTTGGCAAAATAAAGAAACTCCCCTATTATTCAAAAAGCAAAATTGCCTGTTGCAATTCCAGCTAGTTTGTTCACACAGAAGAGTGTAATTTATTGGCCTTGCAATAACAAAGTTTTTGACGCTTCGGGAGCAGGAGAATCACTGTAATTTAGAGATCCAAAAACAGGCTTCAATTCTTACTCAATTACAGGAGAATTGGAAAATAATCTATTTAAAAAAAAAAAAAAAAGGCTACTTTGTTGCCTATTTCTAGTAATGCATTACATTCTTGCTCTGCATTTTTATGTAATGCAGCAGGACCTGCAATGGTTGCACAAGAAATCAGGCAACAGAACATGTGAAGCACTACTACGAAACTGCATAACCAACACAGCACTGAGGTATGGAGAACTTTCGAGCTTTCTATTAACTGTATCAAGAGAATAAAAATGAAACTCACACAGCTGCAAAGGTCCTCCAAAGACCACAGCTACTACAAAGTAAAGCAGTATATATATATATATATATATATATACACACCTGCTTTGGCAGGGGGGTTGGACTCGATGATCTCTGGAGGTCCCTTCCAACCCCTACAATTCTGTGATTCTGTGAGAAGGGGAACTGGAATCAGTTCCATACTACTCAATGTTCGCATGAGAAGATAGATCCAGGGCTAAATTATTAAAACTAAGAGCAGAATTCTCCTTCACATTACCTTCCCTGAACCGAAAGCCATCCATCGTAACACAATCTCCTGAAGAATACTGAGGGTTACTTTAATACACAGACATGACACCTGGCTCACAAAATCACCAGATACTAATAGGCAGAGCTTGTGTTGTGCCTACAGCAAACAAGCACTAAAATTCCTTCAACTTCAGTTGCAAGCATCTAACTCTTTACCTTCTGCAGATTAAATCTTGACTTTTATGTTGGACATCCAAAAAATGAGAAGAATATACAGTGAACAGACATCTGCATCAACTCTGGGCAACATTAAACAGGACCTACCTGAGCAGAAGGGATATAAGCTCTGTCTCCTGAGCAACATCTAGCTACCTACCAACTCCATTTCTCCCCTAGTAATCCCTGCCTCTTTCACCATGCACAATAAAATACGGCTAGAGCTCTACTGATAAAAATGTCCAGAACACCGATTTATCCCCAGCACATCAGAACTTCATGCAATACTTCTATGGAGAGAAGGGGAAGAAAGCCTGGCGCAGTCGCACTACATACTCAAAGGCATACAAAAAGCCTGCAGAGCAGCAGGGGTTTGCTGTGCTATTCCAAGTGCCAAGGTGCCACTACTCGTGCCATCAACCACCCAAATCAACGGGACAGTTTGTCCATGCCAACAGCAAACAGGTCCGCTTGCCTCTCCCGCTCCAATGGTACAGGTGGTGCTGAGCCTACGTCCTGCTGAACCACCTCCTTGTCACCTCCCATCTTCAGAGGCCTCATCTGAATCATGCCCAGCCACATCATTTTTTTTTTCCCCTTTCTTTTCAGGTACATCTCACTTTTCTAGCTGCGAGTCTGGATCCCACCCCAGCAAGGCTGTGCACACCTCTGTCTCCCACAGCTTCAGTGACTCACATCCATGGTTTCAGAGTCCTGCTTTGCCTCAGTCATTGAATATTAGAATGGTTTTAGCTAATAAAGTCTAAGCCTCCACAGTACAAGAACAGGTGTTTTCAAGGTCTACTGTCTTCCACAAATGGATAAATCTTCCTAGGAAGGGGAGAAGCACATCCTTTGCACAGGAACAAATCTATTTTGTTTCAAGGCCCCATCTTAAAGCACTGGTGCATGTAACTTCCCAACAACATCTGACATTTATCTTCTTCTCCCAGCTCAGTTCTCTAACCTTGCTGAAAACAGCAACAATTTCTGCTCAAAAGACTGATAGGGATCACACTGGATCTCTAGTACCTAGCAAAAGGCACAGGTAACATTGAACAGTGTCTTAGATCAAGGAAACCTAACTGTTAACCAGTTATTAGGGTAAAAGCAGAGCATACATGATTCATCACATTAGACTACCCAAGGCTTTTTTTCCAACTCTTGCAGAAGTTTCACACAATATGTTTCAGAACGTTTAGCTAGTTTCTAGCTTTTGATATCTATTTCATATTTCCATAGGTTTAATCTCCATTGCCTTTCTGTGGAAAATCCTGTTACCTCCAAATTGCTTTTGCTTTGTCGTTGTGGAAATTCTCTCCATATCGTTTCAATTCTCTCTATACCAGAGAGAAAGAGCCACATGTGCTGTCAAACATACTTAACTTTGGACCATATACTTCAATTTTGCTTTCTTTATATTGATACAGTCCCCTGAAGTGAATTTCATTTTAGAAAAATACTACAGAAAAGAGTTGCCTTGCTCCACAGATTTAGCTCCTTGCTTTGGCAGGCATTTCATCACCTTTGCAAAGGAAATCTCTTCAATTTCTTGGGCTCTACTTCAATGCAGTAAGTGATGTTTGGAAATCCACTGCTAGAACTAAAACACTGTTTGGTTAATTAGAAACCCTATTCTGACTGCTCACATAAACTTATTCACAGTCTATACGCTCCTTCACTCTCTCCCATCAGTAATGTCTCACTTAACTCTTTCCTTGTGTTCATCTCCACACATTTACAGAGTATACTAACCTCCCCTCAACTTTCCCTTCTTCCCCAAGAAGCAGAGCTCCCACTGATGCATCAAAAAGGTTGAGAGCATATCTTGATTGTTTTATTTAATCCAAACTTATCTTATTTGACCTTCACCTACACAAACCGCTGTATAATCACAGCTGACACAAAGGGGCCTTCGATCAGTCACATCCTCTTAGTTTATCACAACTTCTTGGTAAATCCACAGTACTTTTTCCTATTTTCCCTTTACCATTACATACAGAACAACTACTTCTCCTTAAGGCAGTTTAAGAACCTGAACAACACTAAGGTCAAACTCATAATCCTGCAGTTGACTAGATGAATTTTCCCTCTTTCTTAGAGGTTATACGACTGCTTTGTTACCTTCTAAATAGCCAGACCTTGACTTTCCTGCAGGTCTGTAGTCAGATTCCACCTTGACTATATCTATACTTAGCACCATACTCTTGGAACTGTAATCATCTGGTGAAAAAAAGATACAGCACATGAGTTTTTAGAGGAACCATCTTTTAATGCTTCCTCATCTCCACTGCAGTCTTTCAATAGTTTGTTCATTTCTTGGAAACATATCAGGTGGACTTTGTACTCATTACTCCAGCTCAACAGTTGAACTGTGCAGGCTATCTTCAGTCCTAAGGCTGGAAAACCCAACTGTGATGTTGAACGTGAGCATTCGTCCATGCTTCAAGCGTATCTTAATGACAGCTCTGCAGAGCACATATACCATTTGAACACAGTTGAAAAAGGATTATAATGGTTATAGCTTTTAAAAGTAGACTAAATTCTTAAATATGCATAAAGACATATTTAGAGCAGTTCTGAAGAAGAAAAATTGCATGTCATTCCATTAGCTACAGCTTTGCCGCAGGCAGCCATAAGCAATCCTTCAGGTTTTGTTTTGTATCTATCATCATTACCTGGACTCCTCACAGATGTTTTAAGTAGATCTTAACATGCACTGCAGCTTATTGCTACTGATTAGACTTTGAGCTGAGAAATAACACCTTTCAAATTTGAAATATAAATCTAATTTCATTAGGCTCAGCAGGTCGTACAATGCATATTGCATGCCACAGCATAAATCCTGAAGAGGCAGCAGGCACCTGCTATATCGCTTCAAAATTTCTCTGCCATATATTATTTAACAAAGTATTTTCATCACAAGCTTGTTCTTCGAAACACCCATAGAAAATGAACACGAAGGTGGTTGTTACAGCATAAGGTTATGTTCAAAGAAGCTCATCTGCAGCCTGGCAAAGGAGCACAGAGAGACACTGGCAGGAGGGGAGTGCAAACAAGACCCTGCCAGCTCCTCCCAGGCCAACCAAAGGCCCACCTCCACAAGGCCAGCGGAGTGCAAGAATGGGAAGGAACCCAAAGAAAAAGCTGAGGGGAGAAAAGAGTGGGGGACATCCTACCTGGACCCCTCACAGAAGCAAAACCGAGTAGGATAAACCAGTGTCAGAGCAACTTTTGGACTAAGGGACAACTTTCGGACATGTTATTACATGAAAGGGAAGAGCACCTGGGGTTTGTACAGGGGTTACAGTGGAATACAGAAAGAATTAAAGGCAAAAGAGGGGTGGTTTCACATGATTTGGGGAGGAGTAATTGTAAGAAAATAGAACAGGGACATGCATGCCCACAGCTGTGGCTTCCTCATCTCTTTCCAGCTCCTGGCTCTAAGTTGGCATTTACACCCAGCACAAAAGAAGAAAAGGCTTTCAAGAAGTTGAACATAACGCATACTTAAAATGCGATTTTCTTCTCCCGTTCAATACAATGACCATCATCTTTCATTCTGTAACTCAATTCTGTTCTTTTCCCACTATTATCTACTCAGATCATTTCACCCACTTCATATCAATCCTCTCTTATCACAGCTATTTCCTCCCCTCCTTTTCACTTCCACCCTCCCCTACCTCACTTTTTGCAGGTTTGTTTTCCTTCCTCTTGCTTAGGCCTTTCTCCATTTTCTATAATCTTACACTCATCTTCCTCTTCATGAAATTCTTTTGATCATCTCCCCTAAATTCTTCAACACCCCTTTCAGCAGGGATAAAAACTGCCCCTTATACATTTCTCTTCAGCTATCTTCCTGCTAGCCAAAATTCATTCTCTGCAGCTTCTCACTCTTCTTCAAAGAGAAACACATACAATTGAGGCACTCTTCTCTGCACTTAAATAAAACATGGTTATTTTCAAACACTTACTGAGTGAACAGGGTTTGTAGTCAATTTTTTTCACAGGATGACAGAATAAAATCTACAGGCTATTACTGCAAATGTAGTTCAAGAGTCAAAAAATTCACAAAACAGAGTTTCTCATGAACAGAGAGAGACCACACATGTAACAAACCCACCAAGAAAATACCCTACATTTAACTACTTCTCTATTCGCTCTTTCCCTGTGTGCAGCTGCAAAAAGGAAGCCACTTTCACACACTTCTCCTTCCACAAATCGAATTCCCAGGCTTTGTTCTACCTCAAGATACAGCTTTAGTAAATCTCCATGTGGTTGCAGAGCTAAGTTCTTTAGCAGGAGTTCATCCGAGAGCTTTTAACTTTTTGAAGCATTTTGCCTTATATGAACAGACAGCCTCTCTCTTTCAGCTCCCCAGAATACTGCATCCGTCCGACTGTGAAGACCAGCATTTGAGGGCTATGCGGAGATAAAACTGGCTTTTTAGCAAATCCACTATCACCCATTTTCTGTTAGGACATGTCCTAGCCCATCTGATCTTAGAAGAGTACTACACAACAAGGCAGATGCATTTTCAAGATAACATTAGAGGACTGAATATCATTACCAGCCTTCTAGTAAAACACGTGCCCAGGAAAACTCATAACCAACAGCTGACCCTTTTTACTACTGTTTAGCCATATGTAGAGCTAGTACAGAGGAGGACAATTTGATCCTTTCATTATGTAGAGGAATTTTGTGCATTCCACTGAAATTATCATCACTCCCCAGAGAAACCATTTACTCACATTATCCCATCTGCGTTTGGCTGCATCTAGTGGGAGGGCATTAAAGAAGAGACCACAGCACTGCAAGGAGACAACACAGATCCTTCAAAGGGTTTGCCACTCAGGGTTTCTCTCCAAAATGAAAAACATTAAGACTCTCTCTGCCCTGACACAGTAAGGAAATGAAACAGCACACTGCCTGCCAGCAGCTAGGACAGGACTGTGCCTGTGTTCATGGATCACACTGCAACAACAGACACCTGGTCACACAGCCTGATGCGAGTTTGACACATTGAGGTTGCTGAAGCATGCACGACAGGTCTTCCCTTGGGGACCATAACCACCTCTTCCCCCAGAGAGCCCAAAATAAGGACATTATCACATTCACTTCTGCTACACACCATTTCCTGCCAACACAGAGGACTCACTCCACAGCCTACACCTGCACAAGACTTGTTCTTATTCCAGGTGACGGCATCAAGGTCCTCAAACAGCTGAGCAACAGAGCTCACTGCACTCAGCTGGGCCTGATAGCTAGTGAGCTGGAGTTCTCCTCACATTCATCTGCTATGCAAAAGGCCTCTAGCCAATCTCTTCTAGCAGCACACCAGGATCCACGCTGCGCTCCAAGAGCAAGATGATTTTCCAAGACTCCTTTTATCAGTTATCAAGTCCTGCAGTGCCTTACATTGAGCTCACTCCCTGCCTTAAAACTAACCATAAAACACGTCCACACCATCATTCTGCCAAAGGACAGCTCCAGCAGGTTGGACATGAGGCTGAAGTTTTTCACTCAGAGGGTGGTGAGGCGCTGGAACAGGTTGCCCAAGGAGGCTGTGGATGCCCCATCCCTGGAGGCATTCAAGGCCAGGCTGGATGTGGCTCTGGGCAGCCTGGTCTGCTGGTTGGTGACCTGCACACAGCAGGGGGTTGGAACTGGATGAGCATTGTGGTCCTTTTCAACCCAGGCCACTCTATGATTCTATGATCAGCTACCAGAAATATGCTCAACACCTTAAATGCAGTACTCCTCGTGGGGAAAAAAAAAAGGAATAGAAGAAGAAAAACCGCATGCATTTCTAAGACTATAAAACAGCTATAAATACAGCATCATCTCCACTGTGAAATCAGAAATTTGATGTTCACTAATCACCTCCTCTTAAGTTAACCTTACATGCTTCCACTGCTTAACATTGCCAAACCCCTCAGCCTCACACTGTCAGCGCAGGGTGTAACTTGTGCACTTGTATCCAGTACAGAATCACAGTACAGAGCAATCACCAAAGCACCTCAAATTCTCTTGCATGCCTTGGTCATTCAGTAACTGGACAACCTGGATGAAGTTATGAGTAGCACAGAAATACTTTGGAAAGGTATGAAACAATAAGGAGTGCATAGAATTACCAAATTCCCTTCTTGCAAATAACAGCACTCCAACAGAGATCCACATTTCAGTGACTATCTGGTTGCCAACGACTTTGGAATACAAGTCATTGAGCCAACAGGACAGCTACACAAAAACCAGTTATTTATTTTGACCATTCCACATTGGTTCGATTGTTTGTATCACGCAGTCTGCTCTTCAACAGGTGTTTATTCTTTTACAAAGAATGTGATGAGAACTGCTGTAACACCACACATCTGCCCAGAAGAAAATCAATTTTTCAATTGCCAATGATTTGGAAAAATACTCTCCAGTTGAAGAGATTTTTTTTTTTTGGCCTGTGATCACTCTCCTCATTTCCAAGGAACACACCTCATTAACTCTGGTAATTAACCAGGTTATTATCATCACATAAAAGGCTTAAGTTCCTCTATTAACTCATTATTTGAATTTGCACTGCTATTAGAAAACGAGCTTATTCTGGATTTAATTTCACATGAGGTGTTTCTCTTTAGGGATATTATTACAAAAGGCACATAATTTCATCGTCGCATACACTACATGACAATGAATCTACTGGATTAAAGAATGAAAAACATACATACAGACACCAAACAAAAAAATACAACTTGAAAACCATTAAGTAGTAAGGTAGTAAACCAAAAGGCAACAGAAAAGGGGCACCTGGTAGCAACACAGCCATTGCAGCAGCAGCTAGCAATAGCTAAGAAAGGATAAAACAACCAAATGCAAGCAGATATCCACAGCTTGCAAAAACGAAAGCACATGAAGCAGCACCTGGCTTGACCAATCTTATAAGACTGGCCATGCTACAGAAACTTCCAGTTCCCTGCTCCACACAGTGGAACTGTAGTAGTTCTCAATTTTATTCCTATGTCACATACCTGGACTTACCAGCTAATGAAGTCTATATCACAGCATCCAAACCTTGCACGTTAATACCTAGCAGCGCCAAATTAGAATTAGAGAATGGTTTGGGTTGGAAGGGCCCTTTAAGATCACCTAATCCCAACTCTCTGCTATAGGCAGGGACACCTTCCTCCAGACCAGGTTGCTCACAGCCTCATCCAGCCTGGCCTTGAATGCTTCCAGGGAGGGGGCATCAACAACCTCACTGGGCAACTTGTTGCAGTGCGTCACCGCCCTCACAGGAAGGAATTTCTTTCTGATATCTAGCCTAAATCTACCCTCTTCCAGTCTAAAACCATTGCCCCTCATCCTGTTGCTACCTGCTGTATAATCAGTGAATATTAAGATGTTGTAACTACAAAATAAACAAGAGAGTTTGGCAAAGCACCTAACGATAACAGAAAGAATAAATAGAAGGCTTACCCCTATCCTGGGCTCACCTACAAAACTCCAGCAAAGCAAATCTCCAGAAGAGATCCTTCCCCACTGGTAGCCAGCTCTTCAACAGGTCTAGGAGGGGTGCAGCCTGGCTCCACCTCTTCCTGCAGCACAGCTGAATTGCCTTCACCTGTGCTCCTCTGGCTGACTCACAGCTCACCTCAAGTGATCAATCAGACGTTCAGGCCGTGACTCAGCAGTTCCCATACACCTGCCTATCTAACAAGTCCCTCCCCAGCTTTCCTGTAGGCCCCTTCAGGTCCTGGAAGGCAGCTATAAGGCCCCCCACAGCCTTCCCTCCTCCAGGCTGAAGAGCCCCAGCTGTCTCTGTCTGTCCTTGTAGGAGGTTCTGCATAGATGTTCAAAAGAAAGCACAGAAGTTGGTTACTACTAAATAACAATAATAATTTAAATGCTAGAAGTGAGGAGCGGTTTCTATCACCAGATGAAAATTACTTTGCTGACTGGGTTGAACACAAAAGCGTGAGCAAGCACACAGAGCTCAGCTCAGCCATCAGTCCCACAGAGTAGAGCTTATAGAACTTATAGCTTGACCCTCAGAAAGGTCTCAACCCATCTCAACCCATCCATGCACCTCAGAAAGGTCTGAATTACTTCGTGTGCTATTTCCAGAAACATATATACATATTTAAATGTTTTAAAGCATCCTCTGCTAAGTATCGTCACAGGAGATAGCTTGAAAAAGACATACTAAGCTCTTCCCACAAAGACAGCAACAGAACTGTGAAATATGCAGAATAAACCAGCTATGTAAGCTTCATAGCTTACACACACAGCTCCCTCAGGAATTATCAGTGTGCAAGTCTCTCAAACACCTCAAACGGGTAGGAAAGTTGTTAAAAACATAGCAGGGTACTTGTGAATGAGCTGTATGGTGATGTTTTCTTCAGAGCAACTAACAGCTCTTCAGGAGAAGTACGCACATCAGACGAATGCAGGAAGTAATAGAGAGCAATATTTAATCATCATGACAGCTTTGTGCATACGCGGGTGAACTTTTTGGTCAGGAATTAGTTGGCAGGAGAGTTTTTAGCACTAATAGAAGCATCATCATAGCATCTCCAAACACTCCTTGTTTGTGCGCTGGGAAACGCACCCAAGTGACTCCAAAGCACCCAGCGCTACCTTTGGTAGTTTTCTTTTCCAAAGGATGGTTTTCCAACTGAAAGCAGTGCCTTGCAAGCCACAAGGCTACACGCTTGGCCACCTTTAATTAGTTCCCTTTCTCTCTTTAACACCGAACGCACACAGCATGCAGGCTGCCAGCCCCATGACCGGCACAGCCGGGGACGGGCCTCAAACAGAAGGGTTTGTTTTTCCAACACCAAGTTCAAAGAGCTGAAAATTACTTCTTCCCTTTTCATTCGTTTTTAAACAAACACTGAGAAATAACCGAAGTGGCTTTGGCTTAGCTTTAATCAGTTTAAACTTGGAAACAGGAACTCTAATTAAAATCTGGAACTCCGGCTGCAAGAAACAGCTAATTAGCTCCCAACTTTTTAATGAAGCACCGTGGCTGCGTCCACATTAGCTGCTCCGTATTAAAAAGCAAGATAAGCTTTCTCTCAGGCAGTACAGCACTCGCGTACATCCATTCCCGTAATTATCAGACGGGTTTGAGAAAACACACCGCAACAGTTATCCGCACCTCGGGGCGATCGAACTTCGCAGCACCGCAAGCAGAGAAGGGGAAATGCGAGGCGACGCGCCGCACGGACACCGCCGACCGCATCGCGCCCGTTCCGCCCCTCCTTCGCTGGGGCTGCCGGCGCGAGGTACGGCGACGGGACCCGAAGTGCGGGCAGAGCGCACGGAAAGCGACGACGGATTTGGGATGACGAGAAACCCGGGCGAGCTGCGGCACGGCACGCTGACGGCAGCGCGACTCCGAGCGCCTTCCCTTCCTCGCCGGTTTCACGCTCTCGTCTCACCGCGCTGCTGCCGCTGCCCTCCCCACACGCCGGCGAGCCGACGGCGAACAAAGGACGGCGCCCGGACCGCATCTCCCCGCGCTCGCAGCGGGACCCCCAACCCCGCACCCGCGCCCGTTCCGCCCGACGGGGCGCAGGCTATAGGGACGCGCCGCCCGGCGGAGCCCGGAACTCAGCGGACGCCCACTCACCGGCGGCCTCCACCACCTCCCGCGCTCCGCCGTCCGCCCCGGCCCGCCGCCGAGCGGCCGCCGGCCCGCCCCGCCCCTTGACGTCATCCGCCCGCCCCGCACCTGCCGCGGCCCCGCCCGCCGCTCGACCCTCGGAACGGGGCGTGCTCGGGGGACAGACCTGCAGCAAGCCCAGGGGGAGCGGCTCCGAGCCGGGAAAGAATCTCCCGCTGAGAAAGCCGGAAAAAAATACCGAATCTGCTGTCAGCGCAGGAGAGCCACGACACGTGCGGCACGTAACGACTTCTTCCTCAAAAGGACGATGGAAATGCGTCTGTGGTGGCGGGGGCAGAGAGAGGACACACGGATGGTTTGCTTCTAGAGCAACGGGGCTGCCTACAAAGACAGCCTCAGGCTGAGCCGCGGCGCGGAAAACAGCGGTGCAAGGCGCAGGCTGCCTGCAAGAAGTCCACGCAAAACAACAGAATGGCTTAGGTTGGAACGCACCGCAAAGCCTACCGCCTGCCGTGTACAGGACTGTGCCCTGCCCCTTGTCCCCTGCCCCCACCAGCTTAGGCTGCCCAGCCCCATCCAGCCCGGCCTTGGGCACACACATCTGGGCAAAGACACAGGCAGGCAGGCCTGAGAGCTGCCTTCACACGACAGAAGCACTCCGAGGACACCCGCGCCCACAGAGCTCCTTCAAGCAGCCCCAACTCATTCTGGTGCTTTTTTTCTGGGACCTGGGATCTCATCCAAAGATCAAAATGTGACAGGTTCTCCAAAGTCACATCTGCTTGACATGCATCTCCTTTCTGATGAGCGGTGAAAAGAAAATAAAACGTTCAAAATTCTCAACGCCTTCTGGCATTAGTTTAAAATTCTTTTACTTTTCAGCTATATGGGGCATACATTTTTACTTGTATTCAATTTCATATCTTGTTTACCTTATTGTAGACTTCACATAATCACGTTTATAACAGACAATTCATACCTTGAAAACAAAGTCACATCACCTTAACTATTGCTGCTCGGCCTTATCATTCACAACATCAAAACCTACCCATCATTTCCTCCCTTCCACAGGAATTGTTTGGGCACTGTATGCTGTTATCTCTCTAAATGATTTTCACAAGTGCTGGATCATGTAAAAAAAGCCAAGCACTAAAAATCCCTCTCATTTGGGAACCAGAAGCCCTGGGCAAAGCCAGCCTGAAACCTACGCTGGTTGCATCAGATAAGTGGACTAATCACCTGGTTTTGGAAATGGCTACTGACCTCATGGGTCCAGTGCTGTTTTGGCTCAATATGACACTTGCACAACTTCATTAAATGGAGCACAACATTTAAAAGACACCAAAATATACCCTGAATCCACAAAGACAACTGCTATTAAGTGAACAGTGAGGCAGCCATGACCATAAGACAAGGCAATGTTTGGACAATAATGTTTAACTGAAAAAAAAAAAAAAAAAAAAAAAGATGTGTACTAAATAATTCATTGAGATAAGTTCACATAAAGAACTGCCTCAATTTCACATGGCAGAGTGATTTCCTCACAGTGGATTTCTCAGCTGAACATCAGTCTGCAGTGGAAAAGGCTCACTGTGATTGCTACACTGGATCAGCTAGCACTGGGAAAACACTAGTTTAGAGAGAGCTGCAAACACATTTGGATTTCTGTGAATTAGTTTAAGTGAGCCACAGCTGAACTCTCAACAAATTAACAACTCCAACTGCAGCTACTCTGCTTCCTTATGAAAAAGACCAAAAACTCCACAATTGAGCGATTTACTAAAACCAAAAGGTGTCTGCATTTGTCACTTAGCATACCTGAACATTTTTGCTTCAGACACCAAGGTTCAGCATTCTTGCAGACTGGCACAGGTGGGCTTTTAAGGAGATAGCAAAATTACGGTACTTTGTGTTGACCAAGCTCTTGAACAGTAGCTTCATGGGTTCAAGATCACAGCATTTAGATGCACAGCTAAACTCTTACAAGTTCTCCTCCCATATTTCAAAGATGAACATTGCATTTACAAAGTTATCATAAGCCTGTGAGCAACAGGACAGTGAACTTTGCTACAGCTACACGTCACAAAATTCATGTGCAAATGTACTTCAAGTTCCAGGTTAAAAAACAAAAGCACAACACCTTTAACGTGGAGAACGTTGGCAAGCGAAAGGCAGGGAAAAAAAGAACTGTGCTATGCACATCATTCAAGGCAACATATAATCTATAACTATCAAAAGGAATTAAGGTAGGAATTATCGTGAGTAACTCATGATCATTTCTGTAACGAGATTCAAACTGACTTTTGAGAGCTAGTTAGATTTCCCAATGCTATTACCAAATTTAAATCAGGATATGCAGACTCAAACCATGAAATGAAAGAAACAAAACCATTTTCCTATTCAGCAGTCAGTAACTTAATGACTTGAGACTTCACCATGCTGTCAGGATGAGGTTACTCTACCAGTTCAAGCCCAAGTCAAGCACTCCCACCAAAAGAAGGAACTGTTCCTTTCAGGTATTCACAAGCCTCCTGGTGTCCATATTAATGAATAGATGGCTGACGAACTAAGCAAGGTAAGTCTACCTACCAGGCTGCCAACAAATCTGGATGTTTAGAAAATTACACTTCTCCTTCCCCTTTGTCCAACTGCTGCCAATCACTAGTGCTCAGACTGGTGCCCAGAACTCACCTCAAGGCAGCAACTCAGCCTGTGGGTCTGGGCAACAAAAAGCAGAGAGAAAGCCTCCAGCAGAAACGTGGTTACACTGACTCAAGCCATCTGTGAAACACACAAGTGGAAACAATTATCTGCCCGGACAAAGACTGATGGTATTACTGAATGCACTGCTTTCCCTTCCTTCTGCTGACATAGTTTCACTAAGTCAGAAACAGGTGTCTTGCTAACTACCCGTACTTTGCAGCAGAAAAGCTCAAAATAAGGATTAAGTCAGTAATCCCTCCACGTTCATTACAGCTTGGCTGCAATATGTATTGCTGGCATTTTAACAACTGGTATAGCAATTATATTTGGATGGTCATTCTTGAAATAGTCCTACCTTTCTGTCTTCTCTGTTACTTCTTTCTTATTAACAATTGTTGTAGCAGCAGCTAAAATGTGATAATTACATTTCCACTGTAATTACTTCTTCATCGAGCATTTTCTTCATTTCAAGATGTTTCATTTTTCATGTCTGAACTAACATTAGAATCTGGATAAAAGATAATCATGGTGCAACAGTGGTAGAAATATGCATCTTTAAGTCTTGATAAAAGATATACCTTAGACACAAACACAACACTGAAGCCAGCCATTTATTCTTGTTTTACTAGCCTGCTGTTTGCCTTGGTCCTAGATATATTAAAAATGAGCTCATACACACTCAGAATAAGGAGGTGGTAACAGAGAAGACAGAAGGATAGAGCTATTTCAAGAATGACCGTTCACATACAACAGAGAAAGGACAGAAGTTATTTTCCTTGTTGTTTTCCCTCTGTGTAAAAATCTCAGCCAAATTAGGAGAATTCAAGTTATGTTTCCTACCATACATTCAGCAACAGCAATTCGTATCTTCCATTGTCTGAACGAACCAAGTTAAAAAGAAGTGCCATAACTCATTTTTCTCACTTGGTGACTATTCACCAACAGGCCAGTCTGACAAATTATGCAAGTGATCCCTTCATATATGCAACCAACACCATAACGTTATGCCTGCTAAGGATTGATGGCTTTCCTCACCATTTTCCTTGGAACGGAGTGATATCTACTCAGAGTATTTCCAACACAAATTATATGTTTACTGTCCTTTTCTTAAGTTAACCCTCTACATTTTATTTCCAGTTACACATTTTTGCCATTTCATCCTAAGACAAACTTCTTCCTTTCCCTCATTCCCTCATCTTCAAGCAACACAGAAGAGCAATATGCTGGTCCACAGAATACTGATATATTAAGCTGTTAGTAGCATCAGGTTTTATTAACTCTGTAAAAATGCAGACATTTGTTTTTCTTCATTCTGCAAATGTCTGCTGAGAGCCAAAAACTTGGATCTGTTGTAAATGAAAGCACTTCACATTGAGAACTAAGGGATATCGTGTACAGGGAATATTTGCCACGTGCTAAAACACAAGTTCTGTTCTGAAACTGAGTTACTTTGTTACTCTAACATCAAATCTGCGTCATATTTAGTTCTAAAGGTGAAAATACTAGCCTGTTGAAGTATCCTCATTAATAATGTGAAGAGCATTTGAATAAAAAGATACACAGATTCAGAACGAGGATTAATGTGCCACCAAGACACAGCACGAAGAAATCTGCACACATATTTGTAACAGTAAAACCGAGTGTTGTCAATTTAGAATCGTGAACGAGAAATATCAGCTCTCCTGCCAACCTTCCTCCTATTTTATCCTTTTATTATCATGCCTACAAGTGCTGCACTTCAACTTACCTCTCGTATAATTTTAACTCAGTCCTACAAATCTTCATGTTTACCTATGATGTGACAATTTTACCTATGGCTCCCTGTACTGAGTGTTTTAAATAGTAATTACTCACTGTCAGAGAGTATGCTGCTACCCTTCCTCATCCTTTAAGCAATTCCTCCTATCAGTTAGTACTCTGCTCATAGCAGAACTTGCATTGCAAATATTTCACTAAGTGAAATATCTTCTCAGAAATTTTACTAGTGGATTGTATACACTGCAGTGTTTTGGTAGCCAGCGTGCCTATTTGCAGTAACTGGTTATATAAAAAGCTGCAAACAACAAAACAAATAAGCACAAAAAAAACCCACAACCCTGCAGGTAGACAGCCCCAAACCCATAAAACAAAGAGAATGGGCAAAACAACGCTGTGAGAAGAAAAATATTTTCATTTCGAGAACACTTTGATAGTTTTGTCATTTTTTATCTTTTTATATCATACTCCAGGCTACCTGCAGCTCCTACTCTGCGTTTCCTTCTCACGCCATTCCCAATTCAAACATAGGGGGGAAAAAAACTGCAAAAAGAAATCGTTATGACAATTTAGAATGAATATCCTGCTCTGAGTACCATTTGTGATCCAACAAATAAGGTAATTTATGTATTGCCAAACCTATTAGTCAGGGTTCTCCACATGCTAGGTTTCTGGTAAGGTAGATATCACGTGTGCCATACTAAGTGATGGCAGTAAGCGTGTTTTGTCTTCTACAGAGTGTTCAGCAACTTAGGGAGTCATAGTGTATCAGAACAGGACATCATGGGAATAGAACAGAACACAATGGACTGAAACGTACTGCCTGCTCCATACTGCAGTGTTCTTTGTGTAAGCTGAGTAGTTAATTATCAATACCCCTGCACACAAGGTCAAAATAGGTCTGTAATCTGCAGCTTCTCTACTTGCGAAACTAACTGCCATACATTGCGGAGCAGGGGATTTAGAAGCTACAGAACAGACAAGGGCATATTCATAAATAGTTTAAAACTCTACCATACTATAATTAAGATAGGCTTAAGTTTTGATTGATACAAAGAATTGCTATGTTTTCCAAAAAAAGACCAATGGGGCTATCCAGGAAGCATTCTGTATTCACACTACTGCCATTGTCATGGTGTTCCCTCCTTCTCAAATGACAACTGCAACACTGCATTCTCATCCCTAATTCTGACAACTTTGTCCCCGTATCAGGATTTCTTCATCATCTGAAAAGATAAGGAGGTCCGTATTTTCTTTGGCACCTTATTTTAACCTGTTATGCTCCCCCACGAACAGTATGTACACATGCATCAAGTTTTTCTCTTCTCTTAGCTTTTTAAATAGTAATTCAACAAACAAAGTGCTTCTGTTTATTCCTTGTGCTTCTCTTGATTAGCAGTTCAGACTCTGGCAATAATAATCCAAATCCACCCCACACCATCCAAACAGTGCTTAGATCAAAACCAACGTTATCTCATACTCTGTGCTATTCTTTCAGCAACTTCCAAGCTTCGTATTTTGTTTCTCTAAGTATCAAGGATGTGGCCTGTTGTACACGTTCTCCAGATGCTTAACAGCAGCTATATAAACTTCATCCTTATTATTAAAGCAGTTCAAGCACTTTCAATCATTCTAAAAAAATGTGTTTTACAACCACATCCTACTCAAACCTCATCAACAGGGCTTATTTTGTTTTCTTGAAACAATGAATTAGTGGCTGTACAGGAACCTTCGTAGCTCTTTATAGGCTGGCATTATGCTAGAGATGCTAAACAACTGCATACCCAAATTTCAACTGCAATTGCTTCATCTGCATTGTTCTCTCAAGAGCTCACACTGTCAAAATTAACTCTCTATTGGGATGCTCCAGCTTCCCACTCATTCAGGCATAGAAGACAGATTCCAGTATCTAAGTCTGGCCCAGTGAACTTTATTTGAATTAGAACTGCTGCACTGTGCACAGATGGGCAAAGTACTTCTGATCTTGTTCACTTTGTTGATTTCTAGTTTCCATGTTTCCACTTGAGTTGAAGATGCTCAAATATCCCATGAAGTGGATATTTTACCTATACTGGCAATGGGCCGTTCTCAATGTAAACTGTCAAATGCTGCTACTTCATTTCCAGTATGCCATCTTCCCAGATTTTCTCTCCCAGTCAGCATGCTGGAAGAGATACATGAATACACTGCTCTCCTACACTGCTTTTCATTTCGATACATAACCTGGAATTGCTAGGTTCTCATTCAGTTTGTTGTTCTTTATTAACAGGGGTCTTTCTTTCTAGCAACAGAAAAATCATCAGTCTCAACATACCTGGCTGATGACATAACTGTCATTTGTTCCCTCATGCCTCATTCTTACTTTTTAAGAAAGTAATAATCAAAGCTTATAAACTACCATCCAGAATTCATGCTGTGGCTTACTACCAACTCTAAATTTCATAAAGATAACAGGAATCACTTCTTGTTCCACACTATGACAACCACTTAAATATAATTATTAAGATACTGAATTAATCAGTGACGGCTGTGAATGCACAACTGCTAGCAGAAATGCACTTTGAGGTAGATAACAATTTTGGGATGTGTGAGCTTACACATGTGTACATGCATACAAACTGCACTGGCTCTTTTCCAAGCACAAGAAGTGAATTAAAAATAATTGAGGTTTCGCTTAATTAAAAAGGTATGTCATCTTTACCTGCTGATGACAATTTAGTCAAGCCTAAGAACACAAGACTACATTAAAAGAAAAACATGGCTAAAACTTGCAGGATACAAAAAAAAAGTTCAGTCAGTAACCTATTTAAATAAGCGTGCTCAGATGTGTTTCCTCATTGAATTCTATCTCTAGCTACCAGTAATGTCTAAAGATCAGTTTATATATATATATACACACACACACTTATACCCAACAAGACTTACCCACTGTTTGTGGGAGACAATCATTTTCAAAACACAACACACACAAAAATAACTGAAAAGTCAGCCTGACCCACACTTGCTGCCTGATAGCAGTAATATCGCTCACATAAGTAAACCCAGCAGGCTAAAAGTGCACCTACTAAAGAGCCAACACAATGATCTCACCTTGAGAATCACGGCAAAAGCCCCAACTAAGCTGGTTGTTAAAACAAAAGAAACGTATGATTCATTTTCACAGAATGAGCCAACTGTTATTCCTCAAAGCAGAAAGATGACAACTGTGCCTTCAGATATCCACAGAAAGACATTCATGTATCATGCTTTGCTCACAGGGATACGCATCTACTAAAATGCATTACCTAGTTAAATACAGACTCACATTTACTACCAATTTTGTTGCAGTACAGATTAAAAATTACTTGGTTAGGGTTGGCTGCTGGCACTGCTTATGCCTCCATACTTTCCATTGTCCTAAACTGTAAATTTTCAAGACTGAGACATCTGATGTAATTTGAATTAGTTAAAATGCTTCCCTTTTAGTTAATGTGAACAGCACATCTAAGTTAAAGAAAAAAGGAGTACGCTTTCTGCTTCATCCAGTTAGCCCCTATTAATTCATATTATTTCAATACGTAACAGTGAAACAAAATAAGTCAAAACCTTTTGGGAAAAAAAAAAACCAACCAACAAACCAGTACTCAGTAGTATCCAGCTTTGCAAATGTATACAGCTTGTAGCAACAACAAAAGAAAAAACACTCGTTCAGCTGAATACAACAGTTCTCAGATGCTCACATTCTTTTCTCTTCACAAGTTCACATGCAAAACAGAAGATATTGTCAGCAGAAAGAGGTTTGTTCAAGTTTCAGAAGCCTAAAGCAACTCTCCTCAACTACATGTTTCAGTGCCTGATTCTGTAGCTTCATCACTAGAACATGCATACTGTGACTGTGGCAATATTCTTAGTATTGCTGAGAACATCATCATCACAGTTTAGTAATTTGTGCAGAGAGCACAAGTTGACCTTCACTGCATACAGTGTCTATTTTCCACTTCATTCCAATAACTGAAAGTTAGTAAGGAATGCGTTTTATGGCTTTTGGTTAAACATGCTCTTCCAGCCTTCCCTTCCTCCCAGAGTAAACAAAATGTTTGAATAAACTGAGATTTTTTACTTACTTCCATAGGAAGACTCGTTAGCAGGTGACCTGATAAGAAATCCATATCCCAAAGAGCTGTTGAGATCAATGGTGTAGCAAGTATTGTGCACAACAAGTGATATAACAGCAAAGCTATTTCCTATTTTGCAGACTTGTAGGAAGAGCTTTTACATTTTCCAAGAATGAGGGCTCAAGCAGAAAGATGTGGTTTTTAATGGGATCCAAAGTTTACCCAATCTTAAGTTCTACAGTTTTTCTTAATGCACTTCAGAAAGTCATTAAAAGATACATTTTAGGAAGTAAGAGCAATCAGCCAGAATTCAAAAGATGGAGATGCATAATTTATGCAAGCTTCTTGGAAACAAATTCTTATTTTTCATGTTAATTCAAAATGAACTAGCACATGTGTGTTTTAATTCCAAGAACCATCACTGCAGCCAAACTGTTCCATGTATTCCTTCCATTGTTGCAGTACTTAGAGATCTAGTTCAGTCACATCATAGCCGGGGCTGCTCAGTAGAAAGCCAAAAATTGACAAAAGAAATCCTGCAGAAGGGTTTTAAGTAACTGCAGTTATACGTGCATAGTTTCAATGAGCTTTGGTCACTGTGCAAGTTCGTAGTACCTCTTTTCTCTAGAGAGAAAAGCTAGTGTTTTAGATCTCAGGAACTAACTTTCATATTGTATTTATACTGCAGTTCTATTTATTTCATGTTGAGCATTACAACAGCTCAACGTGATCCAATTAGAAAATCTGTTTCAAAAGATATTAACTGCAGCTCACATCATACTAAGGCCTGGTTGCACAATACGAGTCCATGTAGGATGCTCAGAAGATGCATCATAAATTCAGTGTGATTAAGCAGAACTCTTCCTCAGAGCAGAGCAGTAAGGGTCCAGATCCATCGCCTCGCTGCCCTGAGACACAGTAATTGAGCTTTCCTTGAAGGAAATGCTACGCTAAGATGACCTACACAATGTGAAGTTACATCTTGGAGAATCAAAACGGAACTGTTGAAACTACGTGAACAAAATAAAAGATGTCATCAGTAGCATTACAGCAAGAGGGAGAGCTTGTGGCTGAAGTAAGCACAAATTTTTGTCTTGAAAAAGACCATGCAGAACCAACTCAGCGGGTATTACAGTCATGGCATAAATTAAAGCATTCTCCTTTCACTAAGCAAGTAGATCTTTCAAAGTTTACTTTGTATTTTATAGCACATGCGGTTTTAAGTACTTGCAGCCAGTCTTGTGCCTGCCCATGTGCTTGATACATCTTGAGAAACAAACATTAATTGCTGAAACGCTTGTTGGCTTTGTTAAGGCACAACTTTGCATGGCAACTGCTATTCACAGATACCGATCTTGAGAAACTGCCTCATGTTCTCAGCATTATTTGTTTTGATTGCATGGTTGCCAGTAGGCTTGGCACTTTGCACAGGCACTTCAAATGATAATAGAAATGGGTACAACTTACACATCATGGAAATCTTGTATTTCCTTCCCAACAGTGGGTGCACCTGAAAGGTGGCAAGACAATGTATGTAAGTAGAGAGAACAGCCAAGCTCTCTTCTGTCGTAGACAACTAATAGCCTTGGTCTCTAGTTGGAGATATTCATGTGCTTCTTCACATCATACCACTCCGTGCTCATAAGAACCCATTACCTCCTAGCAGGTTTCACAGAGGAAATTAGTTGTCCAACAGACCCCTTAATTAACATAACACTTTATAAGAGTGGGAGGCTTCTACATTCATTAAGAACTGTGGTAAATTGTGTGGGAACTTTTCAGTTGAACTAAATTCCAATGTTAAAATATTCTCTCAGATATTTATTTCCTCTTCATACTAGCATAATCCTTTTAGACATTAAAAAAAAACAAGCAGAAGTTATGAACACGCTCCTTTTAGTCACCCCATTTTTGTTGTCTCAGATTTTATGAACTAAAACACAAATTTAAAACAATGCACACAATTTTCTAGAAGATGACAGCTTCCACACAGAGGAAGAACTTAAAATGAAGAGACAAAGATGGAAATCTGCATGATTTTTTTTCCTCTCTGTTTACATGCTCTAAATAAGTATCTGAAGGCTTGAAATTTTCAGTAATTCAGACTACTCTTTGAAAGGATGAGCCTACAGGGAATACTTGATCCAGGAACTTTACTAGAGAAAAGGAAAGGAGAGGGAGCCCTCTTGCAGAATGCAAAGCATCCTCTTGTGTGATTAAATACATCTAATTCATTGGGCCACGCTTTAGTGACATTTATGCAACACAGTCTACTCCCAGAATCACAAGCATGCCTTCAGATAGCTAACAATCACAAATGAAAGGCCTATTCTTGCTTGAAACATGATGTTGTCCACCAATTGCGGCCCTTGTCAGGCAACATTTACGTCAATGATCCTGGCACTCCATTTCGTACTTAGCTTATGAGATTTAATCCATATGAGCAATCTGCATCACTACCCCCTACACAGCTTAACGCCCTCAGCTTCCCCAGTTCTTAGACCGATTAACATCATTTGTTAACTACTTTAAAATAGGAAGAGGAAACCAGACTGCCAATACAAAAATGCTTCCTGATGTTTACAGACAGCTGTGAGATTGAACAGAGTTCTTGTGTTTGATCCAATAGCAACAAAAAGCCAGGCTCCACCATTCTTTGCAAGGTTTTACAGCTCTGCCATGCAGCATGAATGCCTTTTGATCCTGATATGCTATCTCTGAAAATAGCACACAAGTCATTCACAAGTTATTGATTTGATGAAGTTATTGATTACATGGAGTACAGGGGGGAAAAAAGTGACTCACAGTCCTAATTCAAACCCATTCAATTTTGGGATCGCATAAATCAAGCCAAAATTTTAGGTACTCAGTTCTTTCAGGCTATGTAAAACAAAGTCTTGGTGTCAAAGCCAATACTTCCATTTGAAAAACTGCCATCATAACTCAGAACTTGGGACTGAACAAAATTCAGATAGCTGTCTCAGAAAAAAAACCTCGTGTAGAAAAAAATACACAAGTCCTGCTTTTTCCTTATTTGAGATGACAGTAGGCCTAAAGATGAAGATTTAGCTACTTTTTCTGTGGATGAACAGGAATCAAAAGCGAAGTCAAGTAAAGCAGTATTTACCTATCGCTAAATTAACACAACATTAATTTACTTTTCCTGCAACGAGTTTACTTATTTTAAAACGTACTACCATATAACTCTAAGCAATATAGAATTGCTGCAGTCCGGGGCAAGGCTTGACCCCTAGGCACCCCTTCCTATTTAAACCAACTGTCCTCACAAATATCATTTTTGCAGTGAGCAGAAGAGTGAGCAATATCAGTGCTCAGCCAAGAGGGTCTCCTGCTGTCTGAATTTTTGCTGGAGGTAGGGCAAGCTGTTTTGAGTGGGATGATGGACTTGATACGTTAAGACCTTAAAAGCTAAGAAGGACAGCATTTATAGAATCAGACACATCAGAGTTTAAGTGGAAGAGAACGAGAAAAGAGTTTTGATTTGCATTTCCAGTCTTCAGTGCTTAGATTTAACTGTGTACTTTTTAGGATCTTTGCTATTAACTTAACTAATACAGTTTATAATTACATGCCTCTAACGTAACGTGCAAGACAAAGGAAAAAGATTAATATCAGAAGTGGCAGTTAACTTCATGTATTTCACTTGAAAAAACATACAACTGATTTCTTAGCACACAAGCAGTCTATAGCCAGCCATCACTTAGTACATTGCCTTGCAGGCCTAGTAGAAGTTGTCTCTTGTCCCTTTCTGGAATACACTATGAAAATTAATGATTCTTTTTTTCATTAATTTACATCTAGATTCAGGAGATACTCACGCAGTCACTACAAAATGGGTAAAACAAACCAAAAAATGTTATGTGCTTTAGTATAGCAACTACCATAAAGCCTCGTAACGCAGTTCATTTGAATGCAGCTAGTGACTAGTACCAAATTCTTCTTAGGAAGTTGTAAGATAGTTTTCTTCAAAATTATGATAGAATAAACTGTCTCAAAGGATTTTTTTCTGATTGCCATCTTATTACTAATAAACTACATACACTCTTGTCACATATGTAAAATCTACTCCTAGCAAGCAATCATACACTATTGCAATTTGTACAAAAGCATTGACTTCTGATCTTCAACTAATACGTAACATATCCACAACCAGATATTAAGCTGATTGAAAGCAACTAGTTCTAATAGCTTGCAACTATTTCAAAGGCTAGTGACATATTTCACATACCCTTCTTCACCTGGTACAGAGGGGAGAGTAGAGTGGTTTGACTTCCAAGGCTGCTGTTGCTTGGATACTGTCTGGGAGTTGGTCTGCTTGGGGAAAGCAGCGATGCCTTTGCATTGCTTGTTATTGTAAGTTGTTTTTTTCACCTCCTTCCTGCATTTATTAAACTGTTTTTATTTCAACCCACAAGATTCCTTGCTTTTGTTCCCCCCCTTTCTTCTGAGGAGTGAGCAAGCAGCCATGTGGAAGGCTAACTGCTGGCCAAGGTGAACCCACAACAGCTTTAACATCCATCTTGACCAGGAATTGTACATTCTGAGGTCAAAAACCACAGCCAACTCCTAAACAGTTTAAAAGAGAAAAAACAACTATGTTTGTTCTGTATATTGCCTATGAATAAGGGATGTATGAGTGCACAGGAAAAAGAAGTCTTATCATTCTCTAACCAATTTATATTTAAATAGAAATATCTTAAGAAATATGAGTAAAAGCTGCCCCCTGTGATGACTAATTGCTAAAATAAATTAATTCTTTCATGAATTAAGTGATGAAGTGATAAACTTCCACTGTTTATTACCATCCATTTCTAGCATCAGCTTTATCACTGCTTCAAAGCAAAAAGATGATTTCCATTAGAACATTTTTCCTTTAGTGTACATCAAAATCTATTATTATTATGGCATATTTTCCATGTTTCAAAGCAGATTTTATTTTTCTTTTGTACAAAACTGGTGAATGGAAAACAGTTGTTTTTGAAAGTGCAAAAACAGGTTCTAGTGAGATTCCAACCCCAACTGAATATTTTTTATTTTGAACAGCTAGTGTTAACTACTGCATCGTTGCTAATTTCTTCCTCTGCTTTCTAAACTAACTTGTTAATAACCGACAATATTATTAACTAATTTGCAGCATTTACGTTTTGTCAAAATCAGATTTGAGATCTAATAAAATAATTGAATAGTGCTGCTTCAAGGAAAAGAAGCACCAGACATTTAATAACTACTTCATTACAAATTCAGCAGGGTATTTTCAGGCCATGGACTGTCTGAGATGGTGAATGCTTTTCTTGACTCTTAAACTCATTTAATTTTTGGTTGCGTTACCCACTATTTATCAACCAGGTTTCTACATTTACAACCAAGTGCTGTTTTCAAAATCACCTAGATTGATTTTTAATTATTTCATTCATTAAATATGAATAACATGCTGTTTCTCTTCTAGTGAAAGAGAAGCTTTCTATTTTACACATACACCTTTCAATTGGTACACATACTACCATTAAGTGGACTTGGAATGAATTGATCTCAACAATTAACACAATCACATTAGAGCCATCTTTTCAAAAGGAACTGGCATGCAACTGCATATGAAAAATATTGTGCCAGGAAGCATTTGCACATTTTTTTGAAGCTTCTTTGTCACATCATCTATTGAAAGCATAAAAAAATAAAACCAACAGGAGCAAACTCCTTGTTGCTCTGAATGTATTCGCACAAAGAGATGAGACCACAGGTAAGAACTTAAGATGCTACATCCATACATTAAAGTAAGCATAACTCAAGGCCCCATCTTGAAAAATGGGATTCACTCCTCGGGATCTTTAAAAATCAGACAGATAAGAAGCACAGAAATAGATAAAGACTAAACTGACTCAATTACAGAAGAAGCTATTCATTTTTCACTCATCTGTGTAATTACTATACTACGGTTACGTTGTCAGAAGCAAATTACAATGTCTCAGGCTAAATTAAAGAACTTCCAGTACCTAGATATCTGAATTAAATCTTATCAATACAGAAAGCATTGGTGCTGGTGTAAGGACTGGGATGCTTTTCCTCTGAAGGAAACATTCCCCCTTGCAGTCCAATCTTCTGCTCTATCTCGATACTGTAGAACACAGTGGTGACAAGAGCTAATTAATTTTACTTGCACCATGAGATTTCGCAGGGCCTTTATTCTAAGTAACTATTGCTTAACGTAGCTCCAATCTATTATTTGCGATGCAAATGACTTGCAACTTGAGAGTAGTGGGAAACTGCAAAAAAAAATCTTCCAACATGGGAGAAATTAGCAAGTGTTACTTGGCTATTCTATATGCAGCACACAGTCAGATTTACATTCCTCACTTCTTACTTCAGTATAAAACGTACATTTTCTTTCTTTCAAACATGTAACATTTAAAGGGAAAAACAGAGGCACCTAGCATTCACTCTGAACTATGTATCACATTATACCACTTTCTCAAGAAGTAAGCTGTGGAAAACCTAAACAATTCTTTGAACGTAGATGTTGACTCCGTACATGAAAAAGCGTTGGAAGATTCCAAACTAAGCTTTGGAAGTCTTCAAGCATGTTGAACGTTTGCCTTTCATTGTCACAAAATAAGCAATTTTTGCTTATAAGGCTATGTAACAATTTGTATTTAAGACTTTAAGTGTCATCTGCCAGAAAGGACTGTGCACTTTAAAAAATAAATAATACTAAAACTCTGCCACTGTATATCAAAATCCAAAATGCACAAAGCCACTGAAAAAAAAAAAATGAAGCGAGTAGTGACCATGCAAACTGGTTCATAAGAGAAGCCAATACCTGAACAGACAAAATGAACTGTAATGCATACCTACATGAGACGTATGAAAAATAGTCAGCCACTGAAGATGGCTATTTCATTTTGTCATACATATCTGATGCCCAGTGTCCTTAAATTCTCAATTTCATGGATTATTTTTTTCTTATCATCACATACATTGTGCACTCTAACAAATATGTGCAGAACCATTTCCCCACAGGTCAGAATGTTGGACTGCAAGGTTCTACTTCTGCTAAATGTGAAGGTTTGCACCTTGGCTACTGTAAACATTACATTTCCAATGCTTTGGCTCTCTACCCAATGTTCTAAACGAGTGTGGGATGGGAGACATGAATATTAAAATAGTCTTTCATTTTCTCTACTTGGCTGCTTCTCTCCAGCTAGCCGATAATTCCACATTGCATGTATGGTAACCCAATCTCATACCCAACTGAAAGCCTGGGTGGGCACTTCCTCGTTTATGAGTTTGCTGCTCACATAATAAACAGTTCATGCAATCCTGTATTATGCAGTACACCACTGATGCCAAAGCCCATGGCTACTGATCTGACTACAACAGTCACAAGGTCTGCGCCAACAATGTCTACATTAAATAACCAGACAAAACTAGCAGCAACTGAAAGCAAGAGAGAAATAGAAAAGTAAGCTTCTACCAAGGCTAAAAAACAAAAACACCTGGGGAGGAAGCAGTTGTTTCACTTTTCCACATACATGCTTCTGCATGGTATCACTGCCCAGCACCCTCCTGCAGCACCTCCACTGTGAGCATCTGAGATAGCGCGCAGTTCGGCAATTAATACAAAGATCCTGAAGAAAATAGCAAACTTTCAGTTCGGTCTAAACAAATGAAGCATCGAGCCTGCTGAACAAAACAATGATCAGTGGTTAGCACCAAAATCCCTGGAGTACAAAAAAAGATTTAACTCAAACAGAGAGGCAGAGAACTGACCATAAGGATCCAACTCCTCCATTGGCAAGAATACCTTCAATGACATGTTCTGTTTCAGCTGAATCCTGTAGAGGCTGGCCATAGCACTTACAACTGGAAACCTGCTATGCCTACAATATCCGTTGCAATACATATCTAGCATTACACGTGTTTTGTACCAAAGATTAACACATACATAATGCTGTAATGCGATGGAAAGTACAGTGACAGTAGCAGGGAGACACAACCCTAAGCTACAGCAAACAAGCCCAAATGCAGCAGTTGTGAACACAGAAACAAAGAGAAAAAACCTCCTACCTTCAGAAGGTCTCCAGCAAGCCACCTCCACTGCCAGCCTTTAAATGAGGTCTGGGAAGGAGTGGATCCTGGCTCCTCCCCTTCCAGTCACTCAAGTGCATTGCATGCACCTGAGCTGCCCTGGGTTGGCCCTGCCTTCCCAATGCTCCATCAATGTTTCGGGCCATGACTTAGCATTTCCACTACAGCATACTTTGTAAAGAGTTATAGAATCTTTGTCTCTATCTTCTAGGCTGTACTTCAGTCGCTTCATGCAATGCCTTTCATTGCCACATCAGAGCCAATTTGGTACCTAGATCACATACATAGCCTTACGAGTATAGCACTTCTTGGACTGTCCTTAAAAGTTCCAGCAGCCTCATTCAAAAATGTTTGGAACTGTTATTAAGTGTTACTGTATTTCTGCTTTTAATTCATGCAATTTCATTGTTTTCAAAGATGCATAACTTACTCATCAGCATGCCTTTTACCAACCGCCACGAATAGCACTACTTAATATATTAGTGATGATGTCCTCATGTTACTGTCCTTTTTCTTCAGAATCACACAGAATCTTTAAAGCTACAGTACTACAGGTGTAACAAATTCTAAAGACAATCATGGCTTATGGAAAGACGTTACAGTACATTTAAACTCTTAATACTGGGAAACCAACAATTCATTCCAAGTTATCATCAGTGATCAGCTCCACTACCAATATAAAAATCACCTCTGTTGATTAGGGCTTGGCTCATGTTCGCAACTTAATATCCCCTACTTCACATCTACAAGTCAGAAGTAAATTAAATACATGGGCTGAAAGACAAAATTCCCACAAAAGCATTCACAACTACAGTGAATTTACTATTCCATTCAATCAACTGAATCTCCAGCAGACTATTTTTTCCCTTTCTTTCTGTATAATCAATGGATACTAAGATGTTATAATCACAAAAAGAACAAGAGAGTTTGGCAAAGTAGACTAAGATAATAAGAGAGAATAATGGAAGGCTTACGGGAAGGCTACCCACATGCCAGGCTCACCTACAAAAAACACCAGCAGAGGGGATCTCCAGACAAGATTTTTCCCCCCTGCTAGCCAGCTCTTAAATAGGTCTAGCAGGGGTGCAGCCAGGCTCCACACCTTCGGGCAGCACAGCTGAATTGCCTTCACCTGTGCTCCTCTGGCTGACTCATGGCTCGCCTCAGGTGATCAATCAGAGGTTCAGGCCGTGACTCAGCAGATCCCATACACTTTCCTATCTTGAAATCCAAGTTTTATGCCTCTTTTTATCATTTTAACCTGCAGATATAAGATAATCTGTCACAATTTAAAAGGGTTAAAACAAGCAGTAGATGAAATAGTTAATTCAGGTTTTTGTTACTCAAAGCAGCCTGAATCTGAGATGTTGCAGATGGTATGGAGGAGGATGAGTATCAGTTTGGCCAAAGAATTACATTTAACACTTCTTTTTGGTAACAGAATCGCATGGTGGAACAAGACTCAGACCTACCACTCTGTCCACATTCTTTCTTGCTTCTTTTGCTCCAGGATGTGTGTGTCAGTGCTTTCCCATGCGAATGAACCTAGCAGAAAGGATGAATAATGGGCTGTCATTCAGATGAAAGACACAAGATCCTCAAATAACTGACAGACACTCTACCAGGCTCCACAGACGGACCATCAAAACTAGATTTCTTATTACAGCACATCAAACTCTATCCCCAAATCACAAACGTACAAGGTTAGGGTCCTGTGCTTTGAACAAGCACAAAACTATGAGCTCAGGAAGCAGCCGGAGGAATAAAGAGCCCCCCATGGCTATCCACCAAACCAGAACATCCTAAACCAGCAGGTAAGATTCCTTAACTAAAAGCCAGTTTTGCAGCTAGTGTTTCAAGTCAACCACAACTATACCACTCCTCAATATGCTTCTCTGCTCCTCCTGTCGCGTGTTGCCAGTGTTTTGAAAAGCCAACATATTCCACTGCAAAACAACTTTGTACTGGTTTATTTTCCTCAAAACTGCTGCTCATCTGTGTTTATTTGACGGTCTTGAATCAAATAAAAGACAGACACCTTGCCCAGAGCTATTAATCATTTGATTGTTAGTGCACAGATCAATTTGAAGCCACACGAAGTGGCATCAGCCGCTCCCACAACAGCCAATACAAAGTGGTCAAAGCGCTGTTTTCCATCAGGTCCATTCATCATGCTAATTATTCACAAACTGCTTTGCCAAAGACACAATCCTCCCAAAATCACCCCAGTTAATGAGGCTGGTAATTAACTTAGTTTAGCTCATTTCCAACGGGTCCAGGTTTTGACATTTACTGATTGGGATCTACAACATTTGTATCAATCATTTTGGAGTAATCTGTAACCGATTTATGTAATTTTCTGACAATTTTGCTGAGAAACCACAGATGACAGAAAATCTTTTCCTCCCAATAAACATTCTTGAGAGAAATAGGTGCACATAGTCAGATATAGCCAAGTTATTCAACACGTACACCATTCTGTTGACATTTTTTCAGGGATTCCTTTCGCCCAAAAATTAGCGTTACGATCTATGCCAAAAGTTGGGATTCTGCAATTTGATAATACAGACCCTTTTGGGAAACAGACATTTCATTTGTCAGTCCCACTCCCAAGATGTAGAAATACAAGAGTGCAAAACCCAGTCGCTGAAAGTTAGTATCCAGGGCAAAGGAGAGCAAATCCTCTGTCTGTTAAATGCAGTGGTCTTCCTGATATAAAGCTGCCAAGTTTTTATAGCTGCTGTCATTTAGTTTTATGAGACTAGAAGTTCTCTAACACAACACACATTGCAGCTGGTGAAATAAAGACTGCTTATGAACTTTTCCACAGGGTTCTCTCAGGCCCACTGACTGAAAATATGTAGGTCAGAGTCCTAACAGTAGTCGTATGAGATGCCAAATTACTCTCATACATCTAAGAGGAAGAAGACCACTTTCTGACCTGAAGATATGGATTATTTACTTCCTCCAACCATTTCAGACCTTCTTCAGATGACAAATATGTTAGATTCTCTAGAGGTAAACTTTTGGCCTTTGGGCTTTATTTCATGAGCGAGACTGTAAATCAATTTTTGAGTTCAATTCTTCCATCAACTGAAATATCATCAAACCATTCTGACAGTGGGACTGTTTACGACTAGCTCAGCAATCACTTTGATTCTCAAACACTTTCATAACTGCTTTCTATTAGTGTATACCATCAAAAAATGTCACACACACACAAAAATTAAACTGTTCTGAGGCAGCTACTCGATCTGATCTCAAAATAATACAAACACAGACTTGCATTTTAATTCTGTGCTGCAGTTTGCACAGGTTTACTTTCTCTCCCCATCCCTGCCTCCACAAATGAATCAGCCAATACGTAAGGAGCAGTGATTTAACGTAAGTCATTCCTATGAGAATCTTACACAATTTTAATAAAGTAACAAATTTATACCCATTGACTCGTTTCTGACTTTCAGTTCTTTTGGAACATTTTGGGGACTTGAGTTTTGTATTCTCTTGTTTTGAGAAGTAGTGAAAGATTTTTGAAAACCTCCAGAAGTAGGGATTGTTGCAAGTTACAGATTTTCTGCCCTGGTATCTCTTAAAGAAATTACAGAAGGTATATTTGCATAAATGACTTTATTTATGTGAATCCAAGTAACTCAATAGCATTTGATTTTGGTAATCAACTTCAGGCTTATGTGACTTGAAGTATAAAATTACAGCACTAGCTGCCATGGCCGTTGCAAAACCATTAATGTATATTCAGTTGTAAAAGCTACGCCTTCCAGTAGTAAGTAAAAAAATTCTCCCTGCTACAAAGCCATAGGAGCTTTCTGACCCATTTATGACCTAGGGTTGCAAATAAGCTCACTGCAGCAAAACTGATTTTTCATAGTGATGAAGTTCTCAGTACTGCTAGGCATTTGCATGTAAGGAAGAGCTCTCTGGGTTGTTACCCTTGGCTCACCAGCTTCAGAAGTTGTTATATCTGCTGGAGAGCGTGTACTTAATATGAACAACTTGTAAGTACTTTGCCAGAAGGGACTGCAAATGAAATTGCACATAATATGAGAAAGCTTTTAATCCAAGAGTGCTGAACGATCTGGAAACTAATTTCATCGCATCAGATTCTGGAAACAATTCTTGGCATTCTCACAGAGAAATCTTTATCTCCTCTATGACTCGGAAAGTTTTTCCCATCCTAACTTAAAAACAACTAAAAAATTCCAGGAAATCCACTCTACTGTGAAGTCTATGATGATTCCATTAATATCAGAATTAAAACCAGGAAAGAAAATTCATTGTTAGAGTCAACAATAGATTTATCAGAATGAAACTCACTTGTCTCTTCATAAGAGTATTAAGTTTCTGCTGGGCTCCTACCCTATGTGGAAAAAAAAAATGTTATATCTCTATCCAATAGAGAGCTCTAAACTCTCTGTCAAGATCATTTACTGCCTTCTCCTACACATCTGCCAGTTCTGACATAATAGGCATCATCCCCACTGGGCCAAGACAGTAAATCAAAATAATTCACTTGCAGGTTTCTGGAACATACTTTAGGACAGCTGCTAGCCAGTAAATGCTGAAATACAGGAACTAATGGTATAAAAGCACTGGCAAGGCTTTTATTACTGCCAAAAGTGATGATGGTAGGATGATGGTTGATAAGCTCTGTCTGCCAAAAATGAACTGAAACGAAAGTAGGAGCATTTGGCAAGTTTAAAAAACAAAAACAACCCTAAGAAATAGATGGAAATCGTTCATCTATGCTACATGAGACTGTACTGCAAAGATGCCAACATTCTAACTCCAGTTATTCTAAACAACATTAACCTAAAAGTGTTGAATGAGCAAAGATTTAAAAAAATATATAGGTACTTCTGAAATGAAGCAAAGATAATGCTTTCAAGAGAAGCCATGCAATGTATTATTTAAATATTTCCCTACCTGTAAATCTACACACCAAGGGAATGCATCTCCTTATCTGTAATTTATATAAAACTTGAGAATCTCAGAGAAAAAAAGGTGCTTGAGTTGGAGCCTTACCATCATTCATATACATAAGGATCACTTCTTTTCCTGAAAGACCCCTAGAGTCAGACTATGAAGTTGCTTCTCCACAGACCGAAGGACCAAATTCTTCTCTGAGTTTTTAAGGTAAATCTACAGAAGATTTTGGTACTGTGCACCTCTTGCTTTGATGGCTGAGTTTTGTTTTCTAGTTCTGTTATTAAGTGATATTTCACTGTTCTGGGTTTTCTCTCTGATTTTCCTACCAAAGACAAGATCTGATTGACAGAAAGAAGCAAGTTCAGTCATTCATGTCAGGTATATTCAGGCAATTGAGTCAGCATGAGACGAGATTGTTCTCTAAAAATAAACCAGCAAAAACTGAAAATGAAGATTAAAATATGTTTCATCTGTGTAAAAAAAATATATATATAAGTAACTTCTCGTTGTGCACGTGCCCAGGATGCTATAAACCAGATATTGTGCCAAACAACAAACACAAACAGAATCAAAGCTGTTACAGTAAGCTTTAGAAGACTTTATTAATAAACCATCTATAATAGCGTCCTTACATGGTCTCAGATCTCTTTAAAAACTTGTTCCAGGACTTGTTGTGAATTCAGTGCATGTGGCTAGCTACACTATTTGCTGTACAGACATTCAGATCACATCTCTCACATAAGAAATATACGGCAGACAAATCCATACAAAGAAAGCTTCTTATCTAGGAGAACAGAGGAAATGCTATCCTCTGAATTCCCAAGTCACGCTGATCACCAGAGCCTTTCGGGAAAAGCCTTCTGATGACTGCTTGCACCAGACAGCCTGCCTCCTGCCAGCAAGAAATGCTTCCAAGCTCCTGAGCCCATTCTCCTTCCTTTATTTCTATCTCATTCATTACAACAGAGAAAACAATCTCATTCCTTTTTAGGATCATACAGCTATCTTGATTGGTTCAATAAGATCCAAGGAAAAAAACTGTGCATAGAAAACACAGAGTGTTGATAGATACCATATCCTTTGTCTAGGGTCCCTTAGAAACAAGAAAGGATACCAAGCTAAGCATCTTAATTTTATCACATATTCATATCATAGTTAAGACCTAGGAACTAAAGCCTGCGTAACATACTATTCTTAAACTAAGAATTGCTTCTAAACATTCACATTGTAGAATCTGTTCCTTCTGGCAAGGCCTTAGTATAAGCTGAGAAATATCTGCAAGCTACACTGATCCACAAACTGCAGCAAAACCCTGCACTGCATGATTTGGAAAACAGCAAAGAGATACTGATAACTGATAGATGTATTTCTATAGAAATGAGAGGAGATTTTCACTCTTTAGTTAGTACATTAATTAATAAAATTAATTCTATGTGATTTCAATTCCAATGTTGCATATTAAAATCTACTGATTCAGAAAACAGCAGCGTATATAAATATTTTAAAATTAACTTTGGTGTAATTCTGCTTATAATTCTCTTCACTAAATAATAACCAGAAAATAGCTGATATGGTATACTACAAGAACAGCAAGTAACCCGGGGAAAGTAACATTTGCAGCTAAACTTGTTAGAAACTCTGTTTTTTTCTGGGCAGAAAAAAACCGGATGAGGTTTAACAAAAGCAAGTGTAGAGTCTTGCATCTGGGGAGGAATAATTGCATGCACCAGTACAGGTTGGGGGATGAGCTGCTGGAGGGGAGCTCTGCGGAAAGGGACCTGGGTGTCCTGGTGGATGACAGGTTGGCCATGAGCCAGCAGTGTGCCCTTGTGGCCAAAAAGGCCAATGGCATCCTGGGGTGCATTAAAAAGAGCATGGCCAGCAGGTCAAAGGAGGTGATCCTCCCCTCTACTCTGCCCTGGTAAGACCTCATCTGGAGTACTGCCTCCAGTTCTGGGCTCCCCAGTACAAAAAAGACAGGGATCTCTTGGAAAGAGTCCAGCGGAGGGCCACGAAGATGGTGAAGGGCCTGGAGCATCTCTGCTATGAGGAAAGGCTGAGTGAACTGGGTCTGTTCAGCCTTGAGAAAAGGAGACTGAGAGGGGACCTGATCCAGGTCTATAAATATCTAAGGTGTGGGGGGCAGAATGGCGAGGCCGGACTCTTTTCAGTGGTGAGTGGAGACAGGACAAGGGGAAACGGCTGGAAACTGCAGCATAGGAAGTTCTGCACAAACATGCGCAAGAACTTCTTTACAGTGAGGTGACGGAGCACTGGAACAGGCTGCCCAGGGAGGTGGTGGAGTCTCCTTCTCTGGAGATGTTCAAGACCTGCCTGGATGCCTACCTGTGCGACCTGCTGTAGGGAACCTGCTTTGGCAGGGGGGTTGGACTCGATGATCTCTGGAGGTCCCTTCCAACCCCTACAGTTCTGTGATTCTGTTTCTGAGCAACACATTAACAGGTTAGGGAAGCTTATTTTTCAGCAGAAACTTTCATATGCTTCCCTCTCTTCATTTTCTCATGCACTTCAATTAACTCAAACCTCATCTTTGTACCTGGAAAATGCCCCAGTGAATCAATTTTTAATAACATAGTTCTTGCTCAGTGAACAACAGCTACTGACAAAAGCGCCCTAACAAATCCAGAAAAATGCATTTGCTTTCCTCACCAGCTACTGATTACTTGTACTACTGCCATGATTAAAATTCTGGATTAAGCAGCAGTAACACTCTGCCACTCCATAAAGTAGTCTGAATAACAAGAATGCAAACGACGTGCAAGAGACTGTGACTGTGATTTGAATCCTATGCTGTCGTATGGAAATGAATGAATTAATTATCATCTTTTCCTCACAGAATAGATCTATACTGTGGTGGAATTTTGTTGTTGTTGTGGAAACAATTACATTAAACTCGGGCCAGAAACATGAAGTAAAGTGTATTGTATGAAGTTTTCAGAGATGAGATTTGTGTTCTCCCTTCAAGATGTTCAAGATTAGCACAGATATCCGTCTGGGTAGCAGAAGGAAATCTTTGTCCCTGGATAGGGGGGACAAAGGGGGAAATCTTTGTCCCCTGGATAGGGGACTGGTAGGAGCTGTGCCTGTGGCAGGGCAAAGGGAGGGCCTGCTCCTGGCTTGGAGTGGGACACAGCCCATTTCCTATTTCATCCACTAGCCAAGAGAAGCTTTTGATTCAAAGTGATTTTGATTCAAAATATACAGGCTTTATGTACACTTAGCGTACTGCCAGAGGGGAGTTTTTTGCAGGACGTATTTGCTAAAGATAACTCCATCAGCTGTCTTCACAAGGAGGATCAAAATGTACAGCAGACAGCTATGTTTAATAAATGAAAGTGAGTGAACACTCACTTGAACTGAACAATGTTTTCCAGCCTAGACCACCTCTGTTACAGGCGCACACCCTGCAGTCCAATCCTGCATGCGTTTTCAAGTTGTGTTTTGATCACAGCATGCGTTCCAATGAACACGAACAATCATGTTACGCTTCTGAACTGCAGAGTCCTTCTGATTTGAAGGAAGGGGTGGCATAGATGAAAATCATCCCTATGTTCTTAGCTATTTTTTTTTTCACCATTAAAATACGAAATTCAAGACCAACATATTTTCAATACAAATAATCTGAAAATTGATGTACTCTAGCCAAAGTTCAAAATGTATTTAAACCACAATATAGGCAAACTGAAACAAACAGTTCTGTACAGAGTGCCCAACATCAAGAAATAGCTTGGCCTCAGATACTTGGTTTCAGTCAGTCTCTTTATCCCTAAGTATTTTTTCCCACATCAACAATCCAGGAAAGTTAGATTGTTAACATTTGATACAAGAAAATATATATTTTTATTCATATTGATCATCTGGTGACTGATTTCACAGTCGTCATTAACCTGATGAAAAAATGACTACGGTCCAGATTCCAGGTATCATCTCTGAGCAGTCTAACACAGGCAGCTCCAACAGGTGTAGTTGGATTTTCCTGTCAAACTCTTGGAGGCTCAGCTGCACGCTGATTCAGTCAGTACAGAGACACCAGTTGTTCTCCATGCTTCCACTAGAATTGAAAGAATGGAAGGAACTGGGTATAGGAATACTCAAGCCAACACACACAAGGAAGCTATAGAGCTCCTTGTATCCAAGGCTGGATACAGCAAAGATTATTACACGGACACCTAAAAACTCAAATCTCTGATAGCCCGAGTCTTTCAAGATCTGGACACTACGTATAAGCTACAGAGCTTTTCACTAGGAACTGAAATGACACCAGGAACTGATAATTTCATGATGCTCACATTATGCATATTGACTTTCACTGCATGATGTGGTGTGTGTTTTTTAAATATTTGTTCTACTTAATAGTATGTCTCACAGAAGGTGAGAAGTACAGTCTCGGATCATCTTAGATTGCCATACCTATTGCCACAGAAGTCTTTTCCACTCTCTGTAGTCTAAGAATCATGTTAGTCATACTTGACCTACTTCTACTTTCCTATATTTTAGTAATTAACTCCAAATTGGAGTTTTTCCTTTGCCTATTTCTTCCCTCCATGTCTATCTCCAGTGTCCTGGAATACCTAGTCTATTCATAACAGAACTGAAAATGCTGAAAAATTACACTGCAAAAGATCTAGGCCTGACAAACATGAGGGAAACGCTCAGCCACACATCTAGCTAAGATTCAATCACAATTTTCCCTTTTTCATAATTAACCTATTTTCACGCTACCAACAACGTTCAGAGATTTGATTTAGTTGAGAACAGGCACAGGCTCTCAGTGTCTCTCCCAGTTTCTTGTGTTTTACAGGTAGAAGCTTGTGGATCATAGAATCACAGAATCACTCGGGTTGGAAAAGACCTTAAAGATCATCGAGTCCAACCACAACCTGACCATGCTACCCTAACTCTAACAGCCCTCTGCTGAATCATGTCCCTGAGCACCACATCCAAACGGTTCTTAAACACATCCAGGGATGGGGACTCAATCACCTCCCTGGGCAGCCTATTCCAGTGCTTAACAACCATTTCTGTAAAGAAGTGTTTCCTCATATCCAACCTAAACCTCCCCTGGCACAACTTGAGGCCATTTCCCCTCATCCTGTCACCTGTCACCAGTGGATGAAGAGTGTGCAAAGATGCTGTGAAACGTACTACACTGTTTGCAGTTTGGGTGTTAGGACATTTTTCACTTCTCCTTTGATAACGTTGCTACACAAGAAGACAATAAGAGCCAGGCTCACTGCACAGATTGGACAGCTTGTATGGTAGATGCTGTATTTACACAATTTTGAAGATGGGGAGAATCATCTGAAGAACTAATTGCTAACAAATATACGTGCTTTTTCTCCTCCAAGAGAGAAGAAGAATGGAAACAGCAACTGTGTCAGAACAGAAGCAGTGTTTTGAATTAGGTGGTTGAATGTATGTTCTTATTGCCATCTATTCAGTTAAATTTTTTCCATTATTAGTGTTTATGTCCTGTACCTGTCATTCATTTGCCCGCCCAGAGACAGCCTTTATCACCAGCTAACAGACTAACCTTGCAAATTTACCTGCTATGTCACTGAGAGAGGACTGCAGATAACAGCTCTGCACCATATCTTCACCTAAGCCAGGAGGAAGCTTAAATAATACAAGAATTCAGGTATTTATCCCCTCCCTGTGGAGTGACCAGAGAAAGCCCAGCAGCACAGACAGTGATGCTGATGGGAAATAACATCTCGGCTTTGAAGTGGTGTGGTTTGCGCTGCTACAGTGACAGCTGTCACAACAGATTTGCTTCTTTTGTGTGAGGAATTTCTCTCTTCCTCTTGTCCCTATGTAGGAGTCATTCAAAGAGCAGGTGATTCTATCAGGGGATTCTCCTCCCACTAAAAACTACAGACTGCATCAGCAAGAAGAGCACAGTTAGCAGTTAGCAACAACTAACCCTGAATTACTTCTAATAAGTCAGAAATTATATCTGATGTTGAAAAGAAAACTCAGGACATGCAGGCTGGAAATGCAACAGGATATTAAAATTGACTGCAAGAAGAAGAAAATAAAACAATAAAACCTAAAAAATGCTATTGATTTCCAATATCAATTTGAGCTCTTTAGTAGAAATAGCTCTTAAAATTTCCTTTGTGCTCACAGTGGCATTAAAAATCGAGAAATGTACATGAGCATACATGTACCTGCATGCTACCAATACACAGAGAAATAAGGAATATATCTGCATGGGCAGTCAGACTGCAGAAAATTCCACAGCTTTCTAATAGACTTTGGATGATGCAAAAAACGTTTCTGTTATGGCATCTGTAAGTGTAAAAGGGAATTAAACAGCTGAATGTCACTAGAATCAGAACTTCCCACATGCCTGGGAGAATAGTAAACAAAACAAAATATGCCAAAGCTGCACATAAGGAAGAAAGAAATATTAAGATCTGTAGTCTACTTGATGGTACTTTATACATAAAGCAAGCATCCATAAGATTGCATCTAGGAACACTGACCCCTTCTTTTACTTTCCCATTGCTACTCCTCCAATATAAATGTATTCAAAGTTCTCTTTCGGGAAAAAAACTGCAAAAATGAAACAAAGTCACAGGCATTTATTGTTATTATTGTAATTCCTCAGTAGGTTTCTGATTTGGCAGACACACGTCTAAGAGAATGGGACAAGTTCAAAATTGGACTTTGATTTGTGAGTCTCTATCTGCAAGTATTTGTCTCTTCCCTTAGAGATTTCATCTGCTGTTACCTGACAGAGGGCACAACACTTGCTCTAAATGTGCAGCTGGCTTCTGCACTTCATTCTTTTTGCTAATGCATGTTTTTGCCAGTGTATGTTCATACACAGAACTCTCTTTGGTGGCAGTTCAGGTTGAATATGAAAATCATTATATACTCTTTATATTTACTTCAATAAATGACGAAAAGTTATTCTATTGTAAGTCAGTCCTCCCTTAAATTCATTGCAGCTTTTTGGGAGTTTTGATCTAACTTTTTAAAATTCCAGGCCAAGAGTGGCCTGACAACTGCTACAATCATTGCTAATTACAAAATCAGGAACAACAACCGTGCAGTGTCATTGTAGATATTTCATAAGACAGGGAATAGAACTGTTCCACTGAAGAAGAGCTCTTAACACCCATATTAGCCTTCTCCCACAAATGCCCTCTTCATTAAGCTGTTTTGAAGCACAGTTTGAAAGTCAAGAGCTCATAAGCTACACACACAAACCCTAAGTTTGGGCATCAAGCAGCTAGTCAGTGGCAGGTTAGTGTTCTGGAAGATACAGTAAATTGACTCACACAAAACACTGTGCTGTTGTTAGTGAGAATACTTGCAGTAGCCAAGCTATCTTTTCACAGGCAAATAATACATTGTCTGAACTACCCTGCCAGCTGCCAGATCATGAAGCCGTTTGAGAATTGGAACCACTCTAATTTGGGAGCATATCCTTGTTTCAGAAGGAAATGCTCCAATAAAATCAGTGAAAATTTAGTGCTTTAATCAATGCTTTCTCAAAAGATATCAGCTTAAGAACCTACCTAAGAAGGTAAACATGCCTTTTCCTGCATTGCGACCAGAGAATGTGAAGCCAGCTGCTGCTGTTCTTGGCTGCCCATTAATCACATCAATGACAGCACCACGGTGTGTGTGATTCCAGACCAAGGAAATTATTTTAGGATTAAAAATATTACTTTTAGCCTCACTAGCAACTTTGTAATGAGGGAGTCGAGAGCAAGGAGACTAGGGAGAAGGACCCACTAAACTGGTGACGGATGGAGCGTCTGACAGAGTTAAGCCAACATGCATGTGAAGCATAATAATTACTCTCCTCCTTTGGTGGAAACAAGAAGAACATGAAGAAGAGCACTGAAAAGATTGCATCAGCACAGCTCAAAGGAAGCTTAAAAATTATAACAGAAAGGCAAAGCAGCATTGCAGAGCAGAGATGGTGAAGACCTGGGGAAAAAAAAAGCCAACACAAACCTCCTTTTCCCTTCGGTTTTACACTCCCTTGAAAGTTTTCTTTCACATTTTTTTTTTCTTTTCCTCTTGGAATTTGATATTCAAAACTTGCAAGTAAATAAGGAAAGCAGCAGCTTTAACGATTGACGTAATTCCTTTGATAAAGCACAAGCTGTCGAAATTATGCATAGAAGCCCTAAGGCTGAAAGAAAGAACTTTCAATCATTGTGGTGGATAAAGTCCTTGGCACAGCCTGAGCAAAGTGTCTAGCTAGCAAATTCGAGATCTCAATTCTTCATTGAGATAGAAAAATCAAGGCAGACATAGAAAATTATATTTCATCAAAAGCAAACCGATAAAAGCTTGAACCCTGCTGGGACTTAACTCCACGTAAATCATTTTTTTGGGCACAGCTTCACCAATGCCCCGCCACATTTTGTATCAAATCAAAATATTTCATTCACAATTGATTAAAAAAAATATATGAAATCAGGTAGGGTTAGAAAAGAACCTGCAAACATTGTCAGTGCTAAGACGTCACGACTTGCATTAGCACAGTGCAGGCTAAAATAAATTGCAGCCTCTTGTAACAAAGATTCAAAATAAAACTGTAGCTTCTATGGTCACAGTAGTTATTCTAAGCTTGAAGCAGATGGTTAAAGGGCTACTTCTATGCCTGCATCAGGCACGTGAAAGATGATTTGGCTTTGATCACTTTCCATGGATCCTGTACTCAGATCCACACGGGCTCTCCCTGCACAAAGCTCTGTGCTCAAGGTCTGGTTCAGGTGGTATGGACCTGACTGCACAGCCTGGTACTTGGCCTGTGAATCACCAGGGACAAGAAACACATTTCAACGCCTATCATAAACTGCTACACGGGAGACTTCTGTGCTATTACAATATAAATATTTACAAACAAGCCAATTTCTGCCGCCTACCAAACAACGTCCAGTGTAGGTCAGGTAAAGGCTTTAAGGAAACTCCTGTTCTCCAATATTTTCACAGGCTCTGTGATAAATTCAAGAGGAGTTCTGAAGAATCTGTATTTGGTATGCAGATGAGCACACACCAATTATTTTTTGTAACTCAGAACCCAATTCCAAGCTTGTTCTCTGTTGGCCAGGATATACGTGTATTTTTTAAACCAGATTCTTTTTAGAGAAGGAGCACACTCAGCAGTTTTTCACAAACCTCCCTGCAGATTTTCCTCTCCTGAATAACATGGCTGGAATCCTACAAGCACCACTGGATACAGCACGTTAAAATATTCAAAGCGAGTCATTTAACATTACAACTGCTCTAACAAACAAGATGACACGGCCTCACACTGACCACAGCCTTTTTTAACTCTAGCAATCACACTTTCCAAAATGGAGAATGACCTTGTACTTATGCAGAGAAGTGAGGTCTTCCATTTGCAATACAGACACACCACGCAGCCACCGCCTGCATATGTGAGCCCCTCGCCCTCTTCTAATGAGTTCTGAGGAAGTAAACTGAAAATGTAATAGAGATATTTGATGAGTATGGAAAAGTGATATGAAAATAAACATCCTTATTGTATATTTAACACAGATGATAGAATTCTGAAAGTTCCAGTCCTTTGCTCGTAGCCAGAGGGGTGCAAAGAATAAATTGTTTCTTATTGTTCTCTACTTCAAGATTAGATTAATAGCACTCTGAAGACTATTACGGAAGCAAAAATAGAAGGCAGAGATTTTAAACAATGAGTGTTCTTTGGCCCATAACAAGGAATAACTTCAAGCAAATTTTCAGGTAGACGAGGCATAAAATTGTGTATTTTGTTTGCTTTTTCAGGCAATAAATGATTTAATATTCTTCTTAAATGTAAGTTACTTTTAGATGATAATTAAGAGCTGAAGATGCAATGACTCTTTGACCCTTAGCGAGTTAAAGATAGGTAGAGTGTCTCATTGAAATCAATTCTCCCTCATGATTTCACTTACTGTCTTTACAGAGAAACGTGGATGCTGTTCAGTGGACTGCAATTTTGCTTCTATCAGTGGGAACTGTCAGTGTTAAATAAAATACAGAAAGGTTTTCCTGTTGTATGAAGGAGGTAATCAGGAAAATATTAGACAGATAGCATGAAGGGTTATCAGAACTACCAAATTCATACAGTTTCTTTTTCCCTGTTCACACTACATAAATTTACAGTACCAGGAAAAATGAAACTACTTTGTGTGTTTACCTCTGAGCTCCTTTTTAATGACAGCTCTTGGAATCAGGCACATTTCTTATTCAGATTCTTGGCACATGCCAAGACCAAGGGCATTTTCAGTTCATGTGGAAGGGCATCTTAAGGACAAATAAAGGGTTTATGTTACAGAAGGCTTACATCACAGACATTCTGGGCAATACAGAATAGTGGCTACCAGTGACACATCATGAGACAGTGTCACAATAAGTCATAGGCAGATAGTTGGGTTCAGTAACTTGCAAACACGATTCATTTTTCCATTGCTTGACAGGTCTAAGGACAGTTTCAACTAAATCAGGTTCTGACGGAGCAAATGTCAGAATATACGCCACCAGGAAAATTTTTAAATATTGTTAGAGCAACATACAATTATATAACTTTTCTTTATATGTCTAAAACAATGTAGGTCCCTCCAAAAGAAATGCCTCCTATTTATTTCCACCTCACTGTCTCACACCCACTGGTTGTAAACATTCAGCTAATATTGATGAATTGTGTTAAGGTATGCAATTTTTCTCACAAGGAGGAATTTGGTGACGCCCCCTTGCTTCAGACACACTTCCATGTCAGACTGCCCTCCTGCTGCCATCTGTCACACAGCAACAACATGGACTGGGATACTGGCTGGGAGGTTCAACCTGTACAGCCATCCCATCCACATCCACCTCTGAGGTCACGGGCCAATACTTTCAGAAAAGCCCTTGTACTAGAAGCTTAATTTGGAAACGTAACAATAAATTCTTGTCTTCATATTCTTAACAACTGTATGGAAATGTCTTGCATTAAAATTCATTCAGCTCTGTGCTTCTCTGTGCTTTTAGAGTCCTGTGCAATTGAGTTGCCATGACTGCTGCTCCGTCGAAGGTCTACTGGATCATCTGTTAAAGGAAACTCTTTGCTCTTCAGATGCTCCAAGCCTACATGTTGGAAAATCCCCTTCTCCAACCTTCCCTACCACCAGATCACACTTCCCATGAAAGCCAAATTCAGCACACAAATGTTCACAGAATCATGCTTATTTTTTCATCAGCTTTTCAACAGTGACTATGTCACCTTTTTTGCTAACAAAAAGAGTGTGTAGGATTAAGAAAACAATCTTCCAGCATTGTCCTCGTGTTGCCATCACTCAGGGAAGTGTCTCAGAACAGATCTACTGCGTAGGGCAGAGATAAAAATGATAAGCAAAGATTTAGACTTTTGCCATTACAGAACCATTTCACATAGAAATGCATGAAATACCAAAAATCCACTGGTCAATTTAAATAAAATTTCACAAAGAGTGGAGGTCTTTCAGAAGCTGTTTTCCCATAAGTTTCATAATATTTGGTAGCTGAACTGCATGCCGTCAACAGTTCAAGTGCAAGAGACAAAGCCTAGCATCTGGCACTGGGGATGCTGCAGCCAGCTGGGAGGTCAGTGCACATGTACAGAGTGAGCAACTGTTGCCTGGGCCAATTTCCAGCAGTCAGCACGTAGGATTTAGCAGTGCAAGTCCCTCTTGCAGCAGTAACAGCAGAGAATAAAGCACCGAACCTCCAGCATCTTGGGTGTGGGCTCAGACAAGAAGAAGTCACCTGGAAACATCTGTGTGAAGAACTGAAAAGGTAAAAGAGTCTCCACAGTAATTTTGGCAATGGTTATTCTACACGTGGAAACATAAGCTTGGTTGATTTGATTTACAGTTTGTCCCACATCAAAGTAAGAATGTCCTTCCAAAGGCTCCTTCGTTACGTATGAAAAGAACAGCAACAAACGCCTTGCAAATAGATAGACACTGTAACCTGAAAAATGCAAAACTCGCTCTTAGGCTGCTTACTTAAAAACAGGTAGAAAAGGGATTTAACTCTGACAACATCTGTATGCATTCCAACAATTTTCGGCTATCGTGAATTTCCCTTTTGACACTCTTTTTGTTTATACTGAAATTCATATCGTGAGAAATCCTCCAATTAAATATTCACAAATATTTTCGATTTTGAGTCTTAACATACATTTCAGACATTTAAGTAAGATTTGAGTGCCTTCTATCTGGAAAATCTGGGCAGTATCTTCTCCACAGATTCTGGTCTTTTGCAGTTAGATTGAGGGTGTAAACTTGTTTCCTTCTATCATGTTAAGTCATCAAGAACCAACACAACTTTTCAACAAACCAAATCATACAAGTCACAGTGTCTTAAAGGAGATAATGAGCAAGCAAGAAAGAAAAGCATTTCATTAACTTGAAGTCAGTACAGAGCTGTGGTGAACCAAGTGCAGAAGGAGTAGAACAGATGAGAATTGACATATTTTTAGTGTTGAAGGGGTACAGCAAATATTTCAAACGATGACATCCTACAAATGTCCACGGTACACTTGCTTTCCTTACCAACCATCCCCATCACAGCTTTCAATTATATTGTCCAGCAATCCCCGTGATTAAGATCTCAGTCTTTCTGAATAAATATACCAGCATTTACTAAAAAAACTCCATACCTAGAGCTGACTGTATACAGAAGTCTCCTCCCCATACGCTTTCCAAATATCAACTTTAACAGTGACCTTAAGACTTGTTAGCAATTTCAGTTCTGAATTAAGCTTTGCATGTATTCAGAAAGTTAGATGAGCAAAAAAGGATTTGGGAGACTTGTATTTTCCCTTCCACTGTCGTTAACAACGGCATATCTGAAATGTTTTCATTTATTACTCACCTTTCCTGAGATTTCCTAAAAACATTTTTCCAGTGTTGTTCTAAACTGGCTCTAATCAGAAAAATATGGGGGGGAAGGGGAGTTGCCTTGAACGAGGACAAGTATGATTCAGTTTCATGAACGATGGCTTGAATTATCACCAGCCTTGTTGTTGACACTTTAGGCTCTCCAGTGTGAATGCACTGATCTAGAAAAATCTTTCATAATTATCTAATCACAAAAAAGCTAACCTGCATCAAATGCTTATCCACTCCATGCTAATTAACACCAGCAGATCAACTCCAGTATTTGCCAGGATTAACAGTGGCTTAAAAGTATTCCATTCTGAGAAACAGTGAAGGAGAGAATAGGGATTTTAACAAATTTTCATTGCTTATCTTGTGGGCGTTTCACTGCTCCATATCCCTGCAGTTTTACACCTTCTTGATTTTTCTCTGCTTTAAAATGGGAGACACAACCGTAGGATGGCTGCTCTTGCCTTGGGTTGCTGGAACAGGTTGGCCACTGACAGCAAACAAGGCTTTCAGCTTCCAGAGACCATCAAGAACTGCTTACCAGCTGTCACAGGAAGTGTCATTTTGCTGCTGTTTCTGTAAATGACTGGGGCACTTCAGTGTAAATTACAGAAATGTGGACTTTTCCTTTCACCAGGCTTACTCATAAGTCCAAAATTGCACCACATTTTGATTTTCCAACAAGGGTCCAAATGAAAGTGCAACATGAAAGCTCACTCTACAGTCACATGATATTTCATTAATGATTCATAGAATCATAGACTGGCTTGAGTTGGAAGGCATCCCAGGGATCATCAAGTCCCAGACCCCTGCCACATGCAGGGCCACCAGCTTCCAAATTTGGTGCTAGACCACGCTGCCCAGGGCCCCATCCAGCCTGGCCTTGAACACCTCCAGGCATGGACGGGGCATCCACAGCCTCTCTGGGCAGCTGTTCCAGCACCTCACTACTCTCTCTGTAAAGAACTTCCTCCTGACATCCAATTTAAACCTGCCCTCCTCGAGCTTAAAACCATTCCCCCTTGTCCTAACCCTTCCCAAGATTCAGCCAGCTATATTATCACTCAAGACATGATGGTCTTCCTAGTGTATTACAGGGTCCCTCCTAGGAAAGAAGTGAGCATTAGCATTTCTGGTGATTACACTAGGCATATACTAATTAATCATGTTATGTATCAACGTGGTATTGTGAAAGTGTGAGTGGGTGCACTGAGATTGTCAAAGAATTGTTTGAGGCTGGTGGAACTGTAATGAATAAGAAAAACACACATTTCCCACACAGTCATCATTCCTACACAAAGCATGACATGCTATGCTTTGATTTTGGTAAGAATCCAGTCAGAATTTCTAGATAACATACTCCCTATAAACTCAGGTGTCATAGAAGGCTGAAATTACTGCATATAAAATTTCTTTATGCACATAGGTCATAATGTAAAGGCTTATATAGGATGCAGTGTTTCTTTGAATCATCAGAACTACTTCTTGGAGCTACAGAAAATTCTGACTATTATATTCATAATCCTGTCTGAATAGTTCCAATATTACATCTATTATATTTCAATACCACACCCCTCTATATATGCCTATACATTATCACACAGCAAAGTAAAAATTTACTAGGGAAATTCCATGTTATCATAGCTCCTAACAATCAGATATTTCATTCTGTCAAAGTGGAAACGCGTGAGATTCACCTATCAGTATTTAGATGAGCCTTTTAGTCTTTCAAGTTTGCACAAAAATTCAATTTTGATTCCAAAAAGGAGAAAGGAACATGGAACCATCATCTCTTGTACATGCCAAAGTCTCTCAGCCACTTACTGCCACAAAGAAGAGTGTGTTCATGCTGTGGGTAGCACAGCACGCCTAGCCAGGTGGTGTACAAATATCAACTGGTCAGCTTATCATGCAGAAAGTTACGTGCATCAAGTCATTACATCTGCTTAAATCAGCCATGAACTGAAATCCCGTGCTTCCTTCTCCCCACGGATAAGAAGCAAAGGCTTTACTATATTGGTTAGGATTTTAATTCCCTTAAACAAAGCAAGTTTACATTTAATGTGAAACATCAACTCTTGTTTTCTTCGCAATTTTATTAAGTAAAGCAAATTAAAATTTTTCAACACTACATTTTTATGGTCACTTTTAGGAACTGTACTGCGTCCTACATTCACAACTCTGGCAACAAGAGCAACATTGATTCAGTAGGTCCAACATCACATGCAAACTTTATTTCTGTGAAACTGAAGTTGGTTGTAATTTTTTTCCCTACAGGAGCCCAAATGTTAGCCTACTTAGCTCTTTGATTACAGATTTAACAGGAATCTTTTACTAGTTGAGAAGTGTCTCTTTTTCTTGCCAGAATGCAATGTATGAATTATAATATTCTTAATAGTTCAGTGGAAATTTTGACAGAAGTTTAATGGCAGCAAAACTAGGATTGAAAATCTGTTACACTGGGATGGCTGCAACATTAATTCTGCAACAAATACAAAGGCTTGGCTTACTTTCAATTTATTACATTAAATCCTTTACGAAGGAGTTTGCATAGAAGCTGTTATAAACATGCTTCTCACTTCTCAGCAAACCAGTCAGATTTTGTGTTTTTCATCAAATGTGTCACATTGGGAGGTGAATTGTAGCTACTGCATTGGTTTGCTTTAGTCGTATCTTGTTATGGCTCATTGTGATATGACAACACGAGACAAATGAAGCTAACAGAACTTGACATGCCAGATCATCTCTATCCTACTGCATTCCACAGATCTTATTTCAGTTTTTACTCCTACACGGTCCATAGGATCACAGTTGAATTGTAGCACTGCAAGTTGTAAGAAGAACCTCTCTAGCACAAGCTCCCACTCAAAAAAGTGTGAGCTATAGGTTCAGGTGAGGTGGCTCAGGCCTTCATGCACACAGGTCTTGAAAACCTCCCAGAACAGAGGCTGCATCACCCCTTTTTTGACATATGTCCACCACTGAGAAGAGCCTGGCTCCATCTTGCTAACCTTGTACACACTGAGCAGCTGCAACTAAACATTCCCCATTTCCCCTCGGTCTTCTCCACCTGAACAAAATGGATTCTCTCCACCTCTCCTCCCTCTCCAGGGGTTTACAGTCCCTCATTATAAGCACAAGTTCTCTCCTGGCAACATCATGGGTGTCCACATGGGCAAGAAGGAGAATTAACCACCTGAGAGTCACACAAGTCCTGCAGAGTTGCAGGCACAAGGCCTTATCTAGTAACAGACCTCTCAAGATAGTCAGGTCAGGTCAGATGGGCTGAGCATCCCACTACAGCACTCTGCTGCATCCCCTTGGTGCAAATTCATGTCCACGCTTCTGTTGGGAAGCCTTAAAAAGGGTTTTTGTTAGCTACAAGTCTTTGAAGCACAGAATGAAGAAGTGATAAATGGCAGTCAGAAAATAAGACCATCGATCATTCGGAGGAACAACAGAAATAGCAAATAATACCTTAAGTGCTAGAACTAAGTAACTGAATGTGTTGTAAAATAATTACTCAACCTTTTAAAGGTTTTCTCCCTATTTTTTTGAAACAGCCACTAGTAAACTTTAACCTTAATACTTACGAAATGTGTGAAAGAAGGAAAAGTGTAACTGAAAATTGAAGAAATTAGAAATTAGTATAAATTATATAAAATAGTTTTGAGCTTGCAGCACATTTCCCAGTAGTCCTACAGAATGTCAGTCAAGAATTCAAGAAATAGCGTTTTCCAAAACACTAATGTCCAGAAAACAATCTATACCCAGTAAATATGATCTCCTCCTTGGCTTTGGTTGCAACTCCGGTCTGTGAAGAGGTCTGATAACTTGTTTTTTCTGTATCTCTTGGCATATATATGCCACTGATACATATGTAGGTAGGTGGGGTACGTGAAATAGCAAAACAACCATGCTTGTAAAACTGGACTGTGAAAGAACCTGTGTGTTCTTTTATGTTAAGATGACATACTGCAGCTACCAGCCCTTCAATGGAAAAAAATAACTTGCTAATCTCAAAAGTACTTTTTTGCTCCTGTTATGTCTGTGTGTGTGTTTTCTTGCTGTCTGTTCATTTTTATTTTTTTATTTTCCTGTTTGTTTATACTTGTTTCACACCTCAGCTAATACAATGCTACAAAGAACTGGATGTTCATCTGTGCTGAGGCTTCGTGCACTTTGCAGAGCGATCGGTTCAAGTCTGCATACGTTCATAATCATACCACCATGCACTGGATGCCAGCAAAGATTCCTTGAGTTTCACTAATTCCATTGTTCTACTTCCATAGTTTCAAATGATAAATTTGTACTTCCAAGAAGCAATCATGACCTCAGAGAGGCCTCTGCTGTTAATTACCGGTATACAAAAGTTTAGAATCAGATCTAAGAACAGATCACAGGTCTGCACACATTGCTCATGTTCCATTTGTTCATCTAAGACCTTCGTTTCCTTTAAAAAAAAGATTCCAACTTCAACATGTAGATCTGTAGGCAAGTTTCTTAGACACGAGAAATGTGAACAACTTGAAAAGAACTTTGACAAATAACCCTTTGTAAAACAACTCAAAATAACTTTTAAACACCGTTTGCATATGGCCATGATACTCATTTAAAAATCATCCCGTGGGATATCAATGAGGTGTAGCTGTAATGTGTGAGGACCACGATAGCAATAGTTGATAGGAATCGCAGAATCATCTAGGTTGGAAAAGGCTGCCAAGAACATCAACTCCTACCATCAACCTGACCTACGGAGTCTCTTCACTAAACCCCATCCCTAAGTGCCACATTCACACCTCTCTGAAATACCTCCAGGGGTGGAGACTCCACCACTTTCCAGGTGAAGCAGTAGGAAAAAAACCTATAAATATCTCCTTATTTTCTCAGACTACCCTGGACAAACAGGCCACAACACATCACAAAAAATAACTGGTTTTACTCATTCAAGAGGTTGATCTGAAGGTAAGGGATGTGAAACAATATGTATTCAGACTCCTGGGGTGAAAACCCAGATTTTTATTTTTATTTTTATTTTATTTATTTGACACAGTCACCATTAGGGAAATTATAATTAAAAAAAATGAAATTTACCTGGAAGATTCAGATTACTCTTCCAAAAAGGAAAAATACATGTTCTGTCATGTAGGTATCTGTCTTTCACATACAAAATTAGTGATACTCATCATGTGACTCTCCAGAAACCTGTTATTTCCATCGATTAAGAAGGAGTATAAGGAAATACATTTTGGTATTTAAAAAAAAAATGGTTTCATTGACTAGGATAATGCTATGGTTTAAATACCAACAAGATTATGTATTCTCACTGTCAAGGTATATTAAATCCTCAAGGACATATTTTCAATTTTTTCAGGATGAAGTAGAATAATAAAAATGACATTTGTAAGCAATGCAAAATATTAATTCTTCCCTCACTGAGGTTAAAGAGAGGCGAGTGGGCAAAATGAACTCAGAAAGAGGCCACTCATCTCTAAAGCTGGTATCTTACCTAGATCATTACCTTTTCCACGTGACCACCCACTGATTTCCTAAGTACTTTTTAATATTGACAGTCCACTTATGCTCCTGGAAAATGCACAGTTTTTAGTTATGTGGCTTTGTTTTATGTTTCTACTACATTTGAAAGTACACAAACGTTTCTATAGTTTTATTACCCTTCTACCAACATCTTGGCATTTTGTTAAATGAACAGATGTATATGTGGGAGGAGACAAAAAATTCATTGTGGATAACAAATATTCAAAGAGCATTTTGCTTTGGTACTCCAAAGATGTATGTGATTGTGAAAACTAGTAAAAAGAAAAAGAAAAATAGCTGTGTAATTAAGCAAACTTTTAGGTTTGAGAAGTGCATAATGGAAAAATCAAGAAATAGTTAAATGGAGGTGGAAAAACCTCAAACTGAAAGCTGTGGGGGGGAAAAAAGGTTGCATCAGTGTGAGGAAAAAGAGTAACTACAAAACAAGCTCAATTAGACTGCATGGAAGAAGTTAAAGTATTTAGTCAATTTTGTAAAAAGAGACTGCAACATCTTTTTTGGTAAAGACAGCCTGGAGCTTGAAGCTAATTGAGGCTTATGACTTGAGTTTAAATGAATGCTTTGCGCTTCATAAGGATTATGGTGTCCAGCGTGGTGTCAAAGGGACAAATAAACTGAAATGGCATCAACTGTAAGATCAAAACTCAGATCTCCTGACCACAGCACACAATCCCCATCCCAGGACACTGGAAGGACTGAAAATAATTTAAAACTGCATGTAAAGGATACTAATAAATCCACCAAGTCAGGAGCTAGGCACAGAATTAATGGATAGCAAACATAGCAGAAGTAGCTAAAAAAATAGGGAATGTGATCAAGGCAGCTGTGTATCTCATAATCTGCCATTAGTAAAAGACAAGTCTTACATACATTTCGTGCAGAAACACTAATTACAAGTATAGAAGTAAACTAAAAAGATTTTTACCTTGTTTTTTTTTCCATTGCTGTATTAAAACACATTGATCTGCCATCTTTCTTTGACAAACTCATCTGCTAAACAAAGAGAGTAAACATCTATTCTAATTGATCCTGAATTAAGTACTTGGTATGATAACGTGGGAAATCTTATCTGCCCTTGGGAAGGCAGGACTGTTGGAAATGGAGGATGACAGAGATGGCAAGCTTCTCCCAACATTAGTTTTACATGGAGTGGAATTTAATGCAGACTGATCTTGGTGTAAGGGCCCTAAGAACACCTGACCCCTAGAAGGTCCAGCTACCTGGACCCAGGGCCAGTTTACAGTACACCAAGGTCTATCTACTTTCTTTTAGAGACTGTAGGCAACCCAGCAATCAATGGGCTGTGCATAATCCTCGTTGCCCTCACCTGCTTGCCTCAGCTGCATCCTGTTAGACTTGGCCCCTACATGCAGCACTGACTCTGCTAGCTGCATTACAGCTCTCATTTCATTCTCACCTTCCCCTGCAGGCTCTTTATAGCACAAGTACACTCATCCTGGAGGTGTTCAAGGAGCGTTTAGATGTTTTATTAGGGGACAAAGCTATTGGGGAAATACTGGTGGTAGCTGGATAATTGGACTAGATGATCTTGGAAGTCTTTTGCAACCTTGGCTTTTGTAAGATTCTAATGCCATTTTGGAACATTTCCACAAACCCATCATCAGTGATCAGGAAAGGTCAGTGCAGACCTGAGACAGCATAGCAAGCAAGCATGATCAAAGAAGCACAAATCCTTTCTTGCTAAAAAATGCAGAATTTGGACTTCTTTAGTTCATCAAGTATAAAATTGAAAGAAAATATGATTTAGTCTCTATTAATATAACTGGCATAAAAGCCAGTTCCTTATGAGGCCAGTTATCACAGGGGAAAAAAAAAAATCAGTATACACTGGTTATGAATCAGTTGCAGCTGTCAGTGGGCTGGAGTGTCTTGCTGAAATTCTCTTGCTATCTGGGTTTTGCTGCAGCTTTGGTCTGCTGACATACTGTTAAAGAGTGGTAGGAACTCCATAAGGATGAGCATTCTCACTCAAGATTAAGTCTGGTTAAAGAAATGGAAGAGTAACCATTCTCTAAAATAGCATGAGTTTCAAAGTGTTTATGGCTGAAGTAGGCTGGTGTGACCATCAGCGCTGTTTGAACTTGCAGAAAAGGCAAAAGTGCAGTTGCATAGCAGGCGGAAATTAATGAATGCAAAATAATAAAGGATAAGAACGTATGTTTTGAAAATAAAATGTTGGAAAGACCAGGTCTGGTACTTCTAGAAATAAAATTCACACCAAAACACTTTTGAAAATAAAACATCCATGTAAAGATCTATCTTTGACTTACTCTCGCTGTAACATATGCTGGAGAAGTGTGTGTGAAGTGTAGCTTAGTTAAGGTACAAAAAAAAAACAACCTTGGAATATGTCTGGAACTCAGTTTCTTCTCTTACCAACTGAATTTGTAAGTAAGAACTTTGGAGAGTTCTGTGGTCTGCTGCTCTCATTCCATCCCTAAAACCACTCAGGTGAAAACAACAAGCAAAGATGATCTCCAAGATTGCAGTATTTGGCAGGTAGCAATTATCTCAGAGAAGCTGCTTTTTGCAGACATATTATTGCAATACTTCACTAGTATTCACTAAAGGATTCAAGCATCATTCCAGAAATAACTGTTCCATAAGGCCTTTTTGTTATTAGTGTTTAACGTTCCCGTTTTCTCATAAGAGAAGTACGTGGAAAAACACAGGAAGCACATTTGTCTAGTTGCAAAACTTACATTCCTTCAAGATATTGTTGGTATTTTATTTTTTTGTCCCCCAGGACAACCGTGCTTTAAATGACAAAATATCAATAAGTGGTACCCAAGAAGAGTTATATTTGGAGTGTGTACAGAGGACAAACACACAAAGGTTTGCTTGAATCAACTACGAATTTAACTACATTAGTAGTTAAAATGGCTGTGTGAGAAATGAATGTTTTGGTTCGTTTTTCTTCTCATTCGTTCTTTTTTTTTTCCCCCTGCTCAATCACCTCTCTGATTTTCTTTATTTCATGCTAAATAATTGCTACAAAATAGGATCAGCTCCTAAGCAAGCAAAATATATTCTCTATGAAAAGGCAACAAGAAAAGTTGTAGAAGGTGGGGAAGTTTGCTCTCCTTATCAGATAAAGTACTTCATATCCAAAAATCACATCTTATTCCTGTCCTTTAACCATAATAACCACCTCATATTAACAACCATACAAGCTGTACTGGTAATGTTTTACACTGTTTTCAACAGCAGTCCTAAGCATCATTCCCTTTCAAAATTCATTATTTCAGTAGTCGTTACCAAGACACAAAAAGGGAAAGAATGAGTACAGCTGTGGCCAATGATTTTATGCACAACATATAACAAAGCACAAGAGGAATAATCAATTCTTTCCTAGAAAACAGCCTTGTTTTTTGCAGAATAGCATCTTCAATTTAGGTGCTGCCCCCTTAATGACTCATTCAATTGATTGCGATTCTGCTGTGTTCCATTTTCAGAGCCACTGGTAAAATATCACAATCAATTCCTAAAACTTCAAGAAAAAAGCATGCAGGATGGATCAATCTAATCATGAATTAACTCGCCATTAGCAGTCAGTTTCAAAAAAAATGCTTTATGCCCACTAAAAACGTGTACCATTTATGGGATACTGAAGCCACTAGCTAAAAAATATTAGAGCCTGTGGGGAAAACACATTTTCCAGATCATTATTCTTGAAGACTTCAAAAATTTATCACAGAAGTCAAGATAAAATACACTGTGTAAGCCTCCTGCGCAACTATAAACTGCTATAGATAGGCCATATATATAGTAAGTGTACTCTGCTATACTGTCAATAAAGATACAGTGCTTTTCACCTTAATAAATCTCCACGGGTAGCAAGTAGATATAACAGATAGAGTTCTGCCAGACATAAAAATGGTGTGAGGAGTGAAAATCAATGCATTCTTTAATTTATTATCTGCTGCCTAGCAGCCGTCTGGATGCTCTGAGAAGGTACTTCTGTCTGTAGATACCTCGTAACTTCAGAAAGATTCCTTGAGCCTTGTAAAAATTCTGACTGCCTGCCCCTCAGAGACGAGCGTTTTCTTTGGGATATTTGTATGTTCTCTTGCCTAGGATTTTCCTTCTCCTGTTTAACAGCTATTTAGCATAAGATTTAGAGACAACTGCTCATACACATTTTTCTCGCCGGGATTTCACAGCAAATGGAATTGGAAAATATACCCTGGGCATGTCATTTAAATTGCCTTTTTTCTTTTTTTTTTTTTTCCCCCTTCATGGTTACTTTTCAAAGCTTGCGTGGGATCTTGTGAAATAAGGAAAAAAAATGCAAAGCAATGTAATGATTCATTATGGAAAGCAGAAGAGAGAGTCCATTCCGCACAGATGGAAAAAAAATATATATACTTCAATTTTCAGCTAGAACTTTGCATACATTTTCTAGTGGTTTTTAAACCAATCATCCCAATTCTTCACCATTCTAAATATAAGCTAGAAAGAAAAGCAGAGCTCTCGGCATATCTAGGTTATAGTACTTGCTAAGTTCAAGGAGAATGTAGCAACACTTTTTTTTCCCCACATTTACTGAGTTTCCTATAATAACTGCAACCTCCTCAAAATGATACGTCAACCGTAAGTCAGAAAATAAGTAAACAATTCTGTCTCCTATCTCCAGCAGGGCAAAAAGGTCGGATGAAGTCATTAAGTTCAAAATGCTGTGTGTTATCTAGCATACAGCAGAAGACACCTGAAAAATACATGGAAGGTATTTCAAAAGGAGGATAAAAGTTGAAGTGATGCCCAAAAGGTACTGAGTTTTTAATGACATGAACTGACCAAAGTCAAGACCTTGATCCTTAGAAATCACTGGAACTCTCAAATACACACTGTGTAGTGTGAACTTAGAGAACTTTTCTACCTAGTGCAAACACAAATAACCCCATTTCAATATTTTCTTTGAATTCCTTTCTCACAGGATACAGATACATGCACACATACATTCACAAACAGAGCCCTTTCTGAGCTCTCAGAAGACCTCGGTGGAGTTTTAAGTCTTCATTCCTATGAGAATCTGTGGAAACAACCTGAACTTCAGGGTGTTCTGCATCTTTGCAACAGATGAAAGGAAAAAGGCATGTAGTCCTCCATCTCAGAGCACAAAATATCAGCAGAGAAGGCAGAGGAACATTTTGTGACATTTTAATTTCGCTTCATGAGCAGAACTTTTGGAAAACATACTGAGAAGGAACTGAATTACTTATGTAGGCTATCTATAAATATATATATATATATTTGCAAAATTGCTTTGGACTATTGGAATTGATACATCTCCATCTCAATCCCCTGGAACGCATGATATTCGTGAGACACTGAGTTTACCATATGACATCTGGACATTTCTGAAGACAAAGTGGGCACTAGGGAAAGGAGCACTCTCCTTCTCCCGTCACTGCACTCAGAATTCACATTTCCATTAAATTTAACAGAAACTAGCAGGTTTCTTCCTGTCCCTTTACCTTTTCATGTCCTACCCAGATACTGCTGGTGCCATTAAAACAAGAAAAGCCCTAACACACTGCCTAGTGGGGAAATAAGAAGCAGCTCTGCTGCTCGCTGCAGCTATTGGACATGGAACTCATCCAGGCATGTTCCTCCTCAGCACAGATTGCTTTCCTGATCAGTGCATCTCACGTGCAAAGATGTGATGAGCCAAGATGCCCCCTACTCCTTCTGCAGGCAGACACAAGGATCTGTTCCCATGTACGCATTTGGCAGTAACCACTTCCAACCAGTTGGAAAGTGGATATTACCATTTTCCACAGCCTGTTTAACAGAGGTTTGCCATAGCTTCATATGGATAAAAGGACACTTAGAAGTAAATGGACGTAGGAACGAGGAAAACTAGGAGCAGATTATAAAATTCTCAGCATATGTTCCTAGAATGCTGCAACCTTTTAGTCTCTGCAAACATATAAGATGAGTCAGAACGCCTAGATTATGGTTGCTGGTAGTTCTTTTTTAAATAGAAGGGAAGAAAATGTTGCTACAACAAATATTTAGCAAACTGCTGCAATGCACTTAAAATTCTATGAATGCTCAGTTCTAATGCATACAAAGAATGTTTGCAATCCATTGGATACAAGCCTAGTCAATTCCAAAACATTAGAGATACAGGTTTTTTTCTTTTCACTCTTTTAACTACAAATTTCTCCATGTTTGCTTATGAGTTGTGTGAAACAAGGCTGTACATTTTCTCTCACGCACAACATACTTCCAACTTGGTGTTAATCAGATGAAGATGTGCATCAGCTGTAGACCTTTGTTCCCAGCACTTCCAGCTCCATTAAAATAAAAAAATGACACAAGCATGTACAGTTCCTGACATTTACCATGTTTTACAGTTATCACATATCAAGAAGGATGCCAGGCACCATTGTTTAAGAATTATTTCCCGGATAACATAGAGTGACAATTAGTATAAATAATTATTTATGTATGTCTGACATTGTGATTGTGATTTAGCAAGTTGAAATTCCTCTACAGACAGTCCTTCTCCCCTGCAATGCAATGCTCAAGCATTTTACAAGAGCAATAGATTTCACACTTGAAAGGAATTAGTAGTAAAAAGCTGCATGCGCTGAAATGGAAATGACTGCTTAAACAGAGACCGCATCTGCACCACTGCTGAGCTGATAAAGACTGTCCCATATTTCAGTGGCATTTTCTGCTGAAGAAAGGGGATACAGCAAAGAGGAGGAGAACAAACAGCTCTCATGGCAGAAAAGCCCAGGAAATAACAATCTATATGGGCTGGTAAAGGAACAAAGCAGCTAAGTAGAAGACGGGGAAAGATGCAGAAGCTTGGCAAAGTAGCCAGAAAAGAAATAAGACCCAATATAAAAGACTGGAGAAAGAAAAACCAGTGAGGAAGAGGGTGAAGAGTCCAGAGAAAGGGAAATGAGAAGAATGAGAGGAAACATGGAGGAACAATTGAAAAATGATAGTGGAAAAAGGCACGAAACAATTAGGGCAAAAAAGAAACAAGAAGGATTAAGAAGAACTTGAAGGGCAAGCAGGCCATCATTATTAAGTGAGGAGAAGCAAGAACTAAGATGGGGAGCCTAGATATACTAAGACTGCAGAAGGGTAGAACACCCTTAGTAGGGAAGAAGTTTAAAAAAAAGAAAAGGAAATGAATGTGAAGAGGACTACTAAAAAGGCAATGGTAACAGTAGTCTGGGTCATCTTAAACTTGATTTAATACTTTGCTATTTTGTGTGCACCTTCCTGCTGCTTTTCTTTAAACTCACTGTTTGCTCATTCTCCTTTTCCTAGTCGAGCTATTGCATATGTAGCTTGACCAATGTACTTGTATCAGAGTGGACATAAGGTACTTCACATGGCAGTTGACAGAAGGGCTGTTAGTAAATGCACACTGATTTCTTTCTCTCTAGCAGCGTGCCAAGATTTAGGCATTTCAGCTCTAGCGAGAACAGGCTGTTCACTACATTTCAAAGGAAAAAAAAGAGTCAAGATAGATTCTACTGTGGTCACCAAATCACACTTCCCATTTAATGCTCTGTTAATACTTTCTGAGGTTAGCCAGACATATCGTCTAAATAGAATTCACATTTTGTAACTTTCACATAACAAGAATTCACCATGAAAAAGCTGCATATTCGAAGCCTATGTCAGATTTGGAAGCTACTGGGGAAAGCAACAATCAAAACAAAGGAATAAAACCCTTCCAAATGAATGACCACAGCTTTATCTATTAGAAGTGATGACAGCATAAAAACACTCTATGTCCCCTGTGGAAGAATGATGAGATGTTAAAACAAAGGATTACAACTAGACAGATCAAAACATAAGTTCATTCATTTTTCAACACAGCCTATGTATTGCCCTCACTTTCGATTAAAATTTTCCCCCTGCAATCGACTTAGCATGGTGTTGCTGATGGGATTTGTAATAACTCATCTCTTTTGATCTGTGTTCTAAGATGTGCCTGGAGTGGTTATACATTATCTAATTGCTCTGTCATTGCAGTTTACGTTTTAAGATGCAAAACTATGAGGCTTTCAGCGTGGTTTAGTTGGTTACAAACATTGCAATAGTTTGTCAGTGGGCTCTTGCTGTCCATTCACTAGCAAGTTGAATGTGAAAATGAACTACACGCTGTCATAAAAACTGCACAGTCAGGGTGCCCTCCTTGTCTTTCTTTGTTGCGTTACACATGATGTCAAAACATCCTGGTTTATTCTTAATAGGGTGAAAGCATATTGCTGATTTAACTTCAGGGCTTAAGACTCAGTTTGATATAATAATACAGTAAAAGCACTGGACAGCCAGTCTACTTTGATTTGGTTTCAATCAATGTTTATACAAAGGCCACACAGATACATGACAAAATAACATCAAAAGAAACTAGTGAGGATAAGCCAGAAATAAATTTGTCAACATAACCCTAGCTTGCATTCTTCAAATGTCAAATTTTTTAAAAAGGCTTCAATTCAATGAAAACATAGGGCCATTCTCAACACTTAGAGAGCATGATGAGCCTGGACACAATCTTACTTACGTTAACGGAGCATGCTGTTTCATTTGTGGTAGCTGGTGAAGAGCTTGTTTCTCCTAGCCCTCTTGCTCACACAGCATGAATCAGCAGACAAGACTGGGAAATGAATATTAGAAACATTCAGGATATTTGGATTGCATCAGCAAATGCCAGCCTGTCTGAAGAGTCACTCTACATGTCAGCATCACAGATTGTTATATGAACCATTCTGAAGAACACTTCCTGAGTGACAATCACACACATTCAGCTTCGTCTCTTGGGAGATGACATGTTGAGCTCTATTTTGACTTCAGGCTTTAAAAAAATACAAGTCAAAGTACAAACTTCAGACAGGTATGGAGTCCTTCCAGGTATTCTCTCTTATTATGACCTTTCCTAAGCTACACATCAATGTAACAGAAAACTTTATTTATAGTGTGTAAATGAAGTGTATGCTTAACATCTACTGCAATGACAAATTAGCATTTTTACAAGAAATCAACAGGCTGCTCAGAAAAAGAGACTTCTACCATGTGAATTTTGAAGATCATTTGTTTTCCTACTCTTTATTTTAAAAACAGGATTTTTTTCTCCTATGTTGAACGTATTTTCACGAACATCCACTTCAGACTGAGGAAAAATTAGCCCAATTCATTCAGAAAGCTAGTTAGAAAAGTAATTACACACAAATCAACTCTTGTCATGGTGTAGAGACCTGCAAAGTTCCCAGCTGCATAGATTTGTGTATAAATCAATTTTAGAATAATTTAAGAGTTCTGCTATTTTAATCAAGCCCCTCTGAGACAATTTTGAGCCAAGAGCAACATTTGGGTTTGGGGTAAGTTTCTGGCAGCTTTTTATAAGGAAAAATATAACAGATGTTTTCCTATACTATTAGTAGTTCTGGCTTCTGCACGGCAGGGATTATCGCACAAGAAACAACGCATCTAGAAATGCACTTTATTATTTGCATTATCTAAACGACCTTAAGGCAAGTTATGGACAGTATGTCTCACTTCAGTCACTGATACTTAATAACAGTGAGAAAAGATACATAATTTGTCCCTAATGCTACCTTACAGATGGTGCATCTCTTGTTTTCGGGATCAGAAATATGCTACTACATATGCTGGAACCAGCTTCCTAAAGAAAGGAAGCAGTTTGCAAAGCTAGACCACAGTGCCATCAGTCAATCAGGTGCCATGAAAATGGCTTGTTTTAGCCGATCCTGAAGCATCCACTGAAGCACTAACACAAGCACATCTTCCCTAGAGGTTGTCCACTGAAGGCCTCTCAACCTTAGAACACAACAGTTTTTCTGCCGCGAAGAAAAAAGATGGCACCAATAATGGCAAGAACTCCTTTTAACTGCTTTACATGCCTGGAAAGCAGTTTACAGCAAGCACCTCCAGCATAAGCACAGCTGTCAATGCTCCTTCCTTCAGGTAATCTCACAGAAGATAATGGTGAGCATTGCTCACAACAGCTCAAGAGTAACATAGGTGCTCTTTGATATAATGCTGCCCCTTATCTGTCAAAGCATGTTAGGATCTGTTCTCAGTGGCCACAGTTAGATTGGAGCAGGGCTTGCAGAGGACTAAAGCAGGAATTGTAAGACTGGAGGATGGAAAGACAGAAGTGTTGGCCATGTGTCAATACTACAGATTTTTTTTTTGCAGGGTGGTATTTCACTTGGGCCAGGGAGGAACACAGTAAGAACTCTGAGTAACTGTCATCATTTTTCTGTCATATGATTCAAATTCAAAACACTTTCGTTATTCAGCTAGATCTATGAATCCAAAGGTTACACTCCAGAACTGTAACTTAATAGTCAGACTATTTGAAATCCCTGCAACGAACTGTTTAAGCTGCTTGGTATCCAAGTTGTCAAAAAACAGATTCAGGGGTTTGATCTTGAAGAAATCAAGTACTGATGGAGATGGAGAAGAGATGGAGTATTGATAATCTTATATATGGCAATGAATACATTACTTTTTTTAAAGCTCTATACAGTTCAACTTTCAGATAGTCTTACGTGAAGCTACGATCTGGACTCAGTGATCCTTATAGGGTCCTTCCAACTAGGAATATTCTATGACACTATGCTGCTTATGTTCTTAAAGATCAATAGCTGATCCTTTGTTTAGGCAAGACTGTCCAGAATATCTGATATTTCACAGTAATTTCAAGCCCCTGAATGAAGTCCATAATGGGGGAATAAAACAAGTTTTATGTTCTGATATAATTACACATGGGATTACAGTGACTCACAGAAGGATCAGTCCAAGAGATGAATATAGAAAGTCATCCGTGTCTGTTTTCATAGAATGGATTGAGTTGGAAGGGACCTTAAAACCCATCCAGTTCTTATCCCTGCCACGGACAGGTTGCCACACATAAGATTAGGCTGCCCATCCAACGTGGCCTTGAACACCTCCAGGGATAGGGCATCCACAGCATCTCTGGGCAGCCTGCTCCTGGCCCACATCACTTGCTGAATAAAAACTTTCCCCTTAAAGCTTAATTTAAAGCATCCCTCTTCTAGTTTAAACCTATTTTCCCTTGTCCTGTCACTATCTGCACATGTAAAAAGTCAGTCTCCCTACTGTTTATAAGCTCCCTTTAAGTATGGAAGGCAGCAAGGAGGTCTGCCTAGAGAGACCTTCTTCTGATAGATTTGGTAAGGATGCTACATAACAGAAAGGACAGACAGAGAACTCCCAATTTTGCTGTAGGAATGTTATCCTTGCATAACGTTTCTGAGTAATACAAACAACTGAAGTTACTAGATGAACACTTTGCCTAATTACATTCTGTTTTGCTTCTTAATTGATGCACACACACTAACTTCAACTTAATACACTGTCTGAGAAACACTTGACACTGATAGACTTAATGTCTATCAATGGATCTGATAGCAATATTAGTAATCAAGCAATCATTAATTAACTTTCTGCATGAAGATAATACTCAGAAGGGACTGTTTTCTTGCTCTATTTCATGCTTGCGTGTGATGATGTACATAAAAACAAAGAACAAATGACAATTACCAGTAGTTTTAAGAAATGTTCATTTCTCTACTGCAATCAAAAAATCTTCCAGAAGTTTATTCTCTAGGAGATATTTCCGTTATTTTTCACCATTTTCAATGTATTTTTTACACAAGATATTAAACCTCTCTCTCAATGAGTGTTACTGCACTGATATTCCTTGTAATTCTGTTGAGCATTAACAACTTTCACCCCTTTTAAATACACTTCACCATAAGCTCACATGCCTTCAAATACGCTGCAGTCCTTGAGGAGATGACCATCATTTTTTATTAAGGTAGCAGTAGCAGAATCTATTGCACATTACCAGCTGTGAGCACTATTATACTGCCATGGCCACACAGAGTTTAATTCTTTTCAGCTCTGCAGGTTACATATCATCACGTTGCCCTGTTCATGCCTTTTTAAAAGAACCGTTTCGTTCAGAAAAGCTCTGTGGGAATTGTGGAATGAAAGAAGCCATATAAATGTAAGATATTACTAATGTTTTTTTATAACACACACAGGGCTTCCTCTTGATACCATTGAAGTCAACGGGATTTTGCCATGCTTTGGTGGGACTAGAAGGGGTATCCCAGTGAGCAAGGAAGAAAATGATTTTAAATGTTTAACAGTTATTTTAAATTGAAATTCTAGTATGTCATGTCAAAGAACCATCTTAACTACAAGGAAGCCTACACACATCATACCTTGAAACACGAAACTCACAGATCTGCCTTTACAAAGCCTGCTTTACCAAAGGTAAGGCAGATAAGGAAAGGCACTCAGATAACATATAGGTCAAGGTCAGCAAGTCAAGGTTGTTAAGTCTCAAAGCATCTACTTGGTTTTTTACCCAGAGACTTATTCTTAAGATACCTAACTTAGGTTCACCAAAATTGCCATCTCAAGACATTTTAGATCTACATCTTCAATCTAATTCTACTACTAGAGAGCAAACTATTTAGGACATTGCTATAAATATTAGTGACTTAAGCACTACCTTGGGAATATTGCCTGTCCCAAAAAAGGAAGAATATGGCTTGCCGCATCAGAAACCTTTTTCCTCCCACTCTTACTGTCTTCAGATTATTAGTACAACAAACAGGAGAGGAATCAACTCTTTGAAAGTCTAGGTAACTGCAGGACAAGGGGAAATGGTTTGAAGTTGAGGGAGGGAAGATTTAGTCTGGATGTCAGGGGGAAGTTCTTTACTATGAGAGTGGTGAGGTGCTGGAACAGCTGCCCAGAGAGGCTGTGGATGCCCCGTCCATCCCTGGAGGTGTTCAAGGCCAGGTTGGATGGGGCCCTGCTATTAAATGTGGAGGTTTGTGGCCCTGCATGTGGCAGGGGGTTGGAGATTAATCATCATTGAGGTCCCTTCCAACCCTGGCCATTCTGTGATTCTGTGAGAAACTACTTTTCCATATAGCACTCTTTTCAAACAGAAGAAGGATGAGCCTAGAAATTCATCTTACTTTCAAATGCTCCATGTGAATACTGAATGAAACAATCTGTATTTCTGACACTTCTAACCCCAACTTTGGTCTTTCTGAACATAATTTCCTTCTGCTGATTTCTTATCCTACTGTTCTCATCTCTTAAATCATTGAATTTAGCTCTATTCCTATTTCTGCCTTCTAAGCTAAATACTCCATTCTGGAGAACAGTTCTTCCCTTCCTAGCAATGCTTACTGATAGATTTTGTTTTATACTAACCCATTTAAGTACTGGATTTTCTTTTTTTACTTTAGTGAGCTCGAGAGCCTTCCCTTCCCTCCTGCATTTGTGTTTTCCCTATTTCTGTTTCTCTCCCCCCCCTTTGGGGGCAACAACAACAAGGTGTTCTCTCCAGCATATCTTAAGGAATGGTTCAGAAGCAAAGACATCCGCCCATTCTCTACACTGGTGCCAAACAGCATGGTGTGCTACAGAATTCAGAACTCATCTTAGATCCTTCTCAGCACCTACGTTTTTGAACAAGCCTGTTCACCACCAATGAAGATTCAGGTAATTTTAAACATCCGTCTAAAGCATATGTAAAAATGATCGTTTTTAGACTAAGAATTTATTTCCAAAAACTTGAACAAGAGAGGAAGTAAATGGCAGAATAATCTGTTAAACTTCAGGCTTATGAAGTACAGTGGAACATCTGTTTTAGAAATTCAGGCAAAGAAGTGACCTTTCACCACAACCATGGACAGACAAATGAAAATTAGATGGAGGAAAATGCAAATTAGTTCTCAAATCCATTCTTTACTTAAGACTTGGAAAGAAACGAGCCATAAATAAATAGAAATGAGGAGATTCTTAAATAGCGTAGGTTTGACTTCCACTTCTCTGTGACCTCTATTTTTCAGACGCATTTCATCATTTATATAGAAATGTTCCCTTTCACCAACAGGGGGACTTTATCTAGCATCATTCAAAATGAACAGAAACAGTCCACTCTCCCTGCAATCAAGACTTTTATATTTTTTTAATAAATGATCTACCTATTCTCATGATAATATATTTCTGTCATCATTTCGTCAGAGCACACGTTTGTGTTATAGCTTAAGTTTAGAAAGTACTTAACTTTCACAGCCTATGTCTAAAAATCATAAGAAAATCTAGACAATGCAAAAACCAAACCGTATGACACTGTACTATTAAGTATCAAGTAACCTACCAAAGGAATTCCTTCAGAAAGCAAAATAGCCTTCTCTCACTCCAAGTACCACATGTTTTCTGAAGAAACAGAATAGGTAAATCCAAAAGCAGTTTTATGATTTTTCCTGCTTCTAGCTAATCCCATGACAGGTGCATTCAATGAGGCAAAACATCATCATTTAGCCACTTAAGTCGTCTCTAAAAGTCTTACAGGATTGCAGATCCAGCTTAAACCAAACTTCAAGCAAAAATGTCTATGCTATTCCAGCTTCTGTGACAAAGGACAGGATCACCATATGGCTATGGTCAGAGAATACGTTGGAGTGTACTGAACAGGAAAAAAAAGCATTCAAAAAAATGGCAAGGAGGAGTTAAAAGTGGTTCCAACTTGCCCTGGAAGCAATGTAGCCAAACACCCCTATTGGGGGCAGCTGAAAAGAGTTAGCTTGTTTTCATGTTAGAATTCAGCTGCATGAGTGAAAGTGTTCATTGCTTCTTAATAAGAAATGACCAATAGCTCTTATCTTTGAGGCCAGAAAGCCTCACAAGTATGCATAAGTAGAAAGAGCACACCTTAAAAAGTTAAATCAGGATCTGGAAAAAAGGGAAATAAAAAAAGAAGTGAGGCAAATTGAAGTTCAATTTTTATATTTTGCGCATTCGCAACTAAATTATTGTACTAATGAGCCCTTTAAAATTAATTACTTTTTTTGAGATATAGATTGATTCAGAAGAGTATAGGGAGAAAAGCAGAGAAACCCTAGTGACAGTCTGTGAGAAGTAAAAATGTCAGATGCTAAGCATTTGCAGTAAGACCTGTGAGTCAGTCATTGGAAGAATCTCCTCAGACCCAGACAAAAGTAGTGCCTTGCACTGGGGAGATAAGTGCAGATAGATATAAACATTCACAGATATTTTAATTGAGTTTCCCACTCCCTGAAAAAAGCTTCCACAAAAAGGGATCTGCCACAATTGACTGTTGTTTGGGGTTTTTCCTACTTTTCTCTTTCCTCCTGGATCCTCTCATGACTTCCTGCCCATATAGATGTATCAGGTTCTATTTCCTTGCTGCTCCACACAAATCTGTGCAAAACAAAACACCTGTCAAATGCAGCTACGACATGGAATTTTTCTTCTGACTGCACCTGCTTTCCTATATTTCCTGCCTATAAATAGGCAGAAATAGTCATGTGTCACAGAAGAACAGGAGAATCCATCTTCATAGTACAAGAACGGAACAAACCTGACCACGAATTCCCTTGAGAAATCAGAAAGTTTGCTTAACTTTCATGAGCTTGTTTCCTTCCTTGTATCAACTGGGATAACAGATAAAATACGGTAAAAATATCCTATCCTTTTCTCTGTTCTCATTCTTTCAACTTCTCTTCCACATTGCAGCTATCCTTTGAATTACATTGAACCTATGTAGTGAAGTAGGGCTTGGCCCATAGATGAGCCTTCAGCATCCTTTTACAACAGTGAAAACAAGGAGTCTGCATTTTAATCGCATAAGAGAGCTGTTGAAATTTAAAGGATTTGCTTGACAAGTTAACAGTCTTTATTCCCCCCCCCGACCCCCCCCAGCTATGAACTACACTTTTTTCCCCAAAACAAGTTTCTGAAGAAAAAAATCCTAGGAATTCTAAAACCGTTGGGTTTTTAAATAGCAAAATCGTTCAAATTTATTTAAAAGAAATCAAACAATTCTACTCAAATGAAAATATATTAATGAAAATCCACATTTGAACTTGAATAACACTAAATTACAAGATGTAATGCTATAGTTTGACCGAAAGCACAGTGACAGTAGCGGAGTAGCACAATCCTGGGCCACAGTAAATGAAAAGAAGCCCCAGTGCAGCAGCCACGGACACAGAAACAAAGGAAGAATAACTGCTGACCCTTGGAAGGCCTCAAGAAGGCAAAGATCTCCAGCAAGATCCCCCCACCTCCACTGCCAGCCCTTAGAGGAGTTCTGGACAGGAGTTGATCCTGGCTCCAATCTTCCAATCGCTCAGGCACACTGCACACAGCTGAGCTCCCCTGGGTTGGCTCTGCCTTCTCTCCAGGTGCTCAATCACTGCTTCAAACAGTGACTTAGCATTTCCACTACACAATAACTTCTTTTAGTTTAATCCCCTTTAAAATTTTGTCAAAATCTATGCTTTCTTGAAATATGCTGACTTGTCAACATTCCAATGCAACGCTTTGCATCAGAAATTTACTACACTTAAATATTTTTTCACACAGTTTACTTTCTAAGATTGGAATGAACTCGACGTGGAACAAGAACGTGATACAAGAGAAAACTTTTCCAATAAAACATTCAAATGCATATTTTGCATTAAATATATTTCCTGCCACTGCTTTCAATTAGTGCCAATTTAAAATGAATGACTGTTTCAAGTATGATAACTTAGTTTGTTCTCCTCTTCATTTCCCCTCAAGAAGAAATCACAAACTCAGAAGAGCCTACAATAAAAATCTTGCTGTATCACAATGAAGGAAATCTGATAGAAATACAGCCATATCAAGCATTTACAATAGCCCTCGCTGACTGACAAATGAAACTATTAAAATGTCACATATTAAAAATAATAGCACATGTTGAAATAATGAACTATTAGACTCTACATTCAAGTCTAGATCGTCAATTTAAGAAATGCTTCTGTTAAGGAAAAAAAAAATTCTGCCACAGATATTGTTAAATAACTTCTTAGCACTAGTATAGTTCATACTTCTCTTGCTCCTGTAAAATGTGTGTCGCTCTTTTGCTTGACAGTAATGCTCTGGTAAATTCTTCTGGTCAAATAATTTTGAAAATATCATATAGGAGGACACAAGATAACTGTATACATAGAGGTGGCTTATTCTTTGAGCTAGTAGTTGCAGATTATTGAGATTAAATCTTGCTCATTGTTTACTTTTTGCCAAATGATCCTGTAATGACTGGTTGTCCACCTACTGTTAAAGCCAGCAGACACTGTGGAAGTGGCTAGATTGTACTTCTTCCACTGAAATTTCATTCTGGAGAAAAAAGGAGAAAATATTCCTATACTGCTTGCATTGATATTTTTCATGATGCAATTGTTACACGCACAAAGATAGAATTTTTATATCGAAACATACAAAGTGCAATGAAATACAGTATGTACGATCTCTCAGTCCTTCTCATGAAGAACTTAAAAGTCATCTTGGTTCTATTCAGTAGGCAAAGACAGCATGACTTCACAACACCCATTGGAACCGTGTAAAAAAAATGTTCAGTGCCTCTTCCTGCACAGCAGCTGACTGACACTGGTCTTTCAGTTCCACCCATGATGCTGTCAGAGTTGCAAAGCTCTCATGAGGCTTTCTCTCCATTTCTGACAGAGAAACGTGAGATCCCCCTCCCTGCTGTACCACACTCCCAAGGGTTTTTGTAGGCATGTGGACAAGGAACCCAGTGTGCGTGTACTGCTTTCCCCAGATTCTTTCGTAAGAAAATGGAGGGAAATGGATGAGATTCACCCCTCAAGGTGTATCAGAGTAGCATGTCTGTGAAAAATACATGCTGCCACTGGATGTCACTGATGTGCCATTTACACTCCATACATAATTAACAGCAAGTAAAAGCAATCTCAGATAGAAGACTCTCCCTCACACACTAAGACACCGTTAATAAAAGCTAGCCTAATGAGAAACATAAGAGTTAAGGAAGTATACACTGGCTAGTTTAACAGCAACGGATTCATATCTGTCAGAGAATAAGTTACAGACTTGTTCTGCAGCTAGGGGTGAAATCTCATTTGACTCTGCTCTGTTGTTGTGTAACCTGCCCTGGCATAGCAAGCTCTCCAAGCACTGAATTCCTGTTTCAAAGGCTGCCAGTGATAAAAGGTTCTATGAACATTATTTGATGTTGTGTGAGGAACCGTCCAAAAATAACTATATATAACATGTGGAGTAAAAATTGTGCTGTCGGAGCCGAAATAAATATCTTAAATTAACAATTCTTCTCCATAACAATATGTCAGAAGGAATTTTGTGAATCTTATAGTATCTTACCTGTTTCTGATTTTTCTTGATATTTCAAATCTTCAAAAGAAAAAAAAAAAAAAAGAACATGAAGTCTTTGAGCAAAAGTTCTTTATCTTAGTTCATTATCTAAGTTCATTCTCTTACAAACAAGAATTCAGAAGGTAACTAAGAATAAGGCTCTTTCTTCATCTCAAACTTCCTTTCTCTTGTTTTGTTCAGTTTCCTCTTCCCATTGTTTTTTTTTTTTTTTTTTTTTTTGTGGAGATTTGACAAATGATATTTTTGAATTAAACACTCGAGACAGAAAAGCATTACTAAAACCTAAAGTATGGCACACTGTAATGATGTCCTGTCACTATCTTCACACAGGACTTCCACAGAAATCCAGATGTGCCTTCCTTGAATCTAGCTGTGCTCCCAGCCTATGTGTGTATTCCTATCAAAACACTGCTGTACCACGTCAGAACAGCAAGTGGTCCTGAAAACCATCACTAATCCTAACTAAATATCCTCATCTAAGCACTGTCTTAACCTGATGTCTGTTTGGCTTGCCTCCTTTTTGCCAGTACATACATGCAATATACCCTAAAACTGTTTTGTTATGATGTATATAGAAATACATAGGCACACACACACCTATCATCACATCCCAAACTTGAGATCTTACACATATGTTTTGTCTAGCACCTCAATCCTGACAAAAGTGCAAGCTGTGTTTTTTTTTCTGTAGCCCAAGAGAAATAGAGGTGGTATTTAAATGGATCAATAGAAACAGATCCACTGTTCCTTTATTCTGACTTCAGATTGTATTCAACAAGATCCCAGTAGGAATTTAGGAGTTACTGTGGAGGACAAAAGTTTATTTCCTTTCAAGCAAGTGACCATAACATACTTTACAAAAGAAAATCTGAATTTTGGAATCATAGAACCATAACCATAGAACTGCTCAGGTTGGAAAGAACCTTTAAGATCAAGTACAACCACAACCTAGCCATCCTACCCTAACAACCCTCCACTAAATCATGTCCCTGAACACCACATCCAAACAGTTCTTTAACACATCCAGGGATGGTGATTCAACCACCTCCCTGGGGAGCCTATTCCAGTGCTTAACAACCCTTCCTGTAAGAAAAGTGTTTCCTGATATCCAACCTAAACCTCCCCTGGCACAATTTGAGGCCATTCCCCCCATTCTGTCACTTTTGAGAAGAGACCAACCCCGCTCTCGCTGGAGGCACCTTTCAGGTATTGGAAGAGAGCAATAATGTCTCCCCTCAGCCTCCTCTTCCCCAGACTGAACAGCCCCAGTTCCTTCACTCTCTCCTCACAGGCCATATTCTCCAAGTTGTTCACCAGCCCTGTTGCCCTTCTCTGGACCTGCTCCAGCACCTCCGTGTCCTTTCTGTACACAGGTGCCCAAAACTGAACACAGCACTCGAGGTGAGGCCTCACCAGTGCCGAGTACAAGGCAGGATGACTTCCCTGGTCCTGCTCACCACTCCATTCCTGATCCAAGCCAGGATGCCATTGGCCTTCTTGGCCACCTGGTCACACTGCTGGCTCATACTCAGCCCACTGTCCATCAGCACACCAAGGTCCCTTTCCATCAGGCAGCTTTGCAGACACTCCTCCCCAAGCCCATAGGATTGCCTGGGGTTGTTGTGATCAAAATGCAGGACCTGACACTTGGCCCATCGATCCAGTCTATCCAGGTCCCTCTGCAGTGCCTTTCTCCCCTCAGGCAGATCAACACTACCCCCTAACTTGGTGTTGTCCATGAACTTACTGATGGTGCACTCAATCCCCACATCAAGACCATTAATTAAGATGTTAAGGTGGCCCCAGCACCAACCCCTGGGCGACACCACTCGTGACCGGCCAGCAACTGGATTTACCTCCACTGACCACAACTTTTTGGGCCTGGCCATCCAGCCAGTGTTTCACCCAGCGGAGCGTACGCCCATCCAAACCGTGGGCAGCCACAAGAATGTTGGGGACAGTGTCAAAGACTTTACTCAAGTCCAGGTAGACTGCATCAACAGCCTTACCTTCATCCACTAAGTGGGTCACCTTATCATAGAATGAAATGAGGTTTGTCAGACAAGATCTACCATTCATGAACCCATGCTGACTGGGCCTGATCCCCTGGTTGACCTTTAAATGACCCATGATAGCTCCTGAGATTATCTGTTCCGTAATGGAACTGCTTGTAAACCTGTAACAGCAGCCATAACTGAGAGAGTAAATCTGATGCTATCTACTGTGAATCTTCTAGTATTGTTGTTCAGCTGCATAATAACATATTGTTGTGGTGCCAATAGATGCATTGGCAACTGTTGATATTCTCAACCAGTGGTTCTGTCTGCTTCCATGGTAACAGTAAGCATCCGTATGTATTTGAGTTAGAAATATCCCCAAAGTTGACCTATTTCATGCCAGAGTCATTATCTAAACACTTCAGAGGCAGATCTGAGAAGAAAATTAAGCCCTCCCTTCTTACAGTAAGCAGAAAAGCAGCATAACACCAAAAGTTTCTTTCTTACACAGACTCTGTTATTTGCTCTTCCTCAAATGGTTGGAAGGAGTTAGGGCTATGTTCTATATTTGACTGTCAAAAGCTTTTTGTCAGTTATCAGAAAAGCATTCTTCCTTTATGAAGAGTTTTTCAACTCACTGTCAACTGTGTAAAGAAATATACTCGTCAGTCCTTCCATGCACACCTAAGACTATGGCTAAGAGATTGTCTCAGATACGGGATGTAGTACTTTCATCATTCATTTGAATGTAACCAGCCCCATTTGCTTACTTTCCCTTCCAGGTAATTAAAGCACAGGGAAAAATTGAAGTCTAAATATCTTCTCCAAATCTTATATTAGTATCTCCAGAATAAATCATGATATACAACAAAGGAATTTATTTCCGTGTTGTACTCCGTATGTTAATAGGATTACAGTACAATAAGATCAACCAACAATTACATGCAACTTGGAGACACTTTTGTTAAGTGGAGTAAAAAAGAATGGACATCTGCAACAGAAGTAGAGCCTAGGATAGTCCTGGAAGTAAAAAGACCCTCAGAACAATGTGGAGAAGACTCAGGAGTTGGTCTTAGGGAAAAGGAGACTTTTGTAGGACCTAAAGAGAGCTGTGAAAGGACCTGTGCAGCTTGTAAAGCCATTGAAAAGCTGCCGGATTGAAGATCTAGGCTGATCAAGTTACAAGGACTTAATAAACAGGAATCTCAGCCTCTCTTACTTACTCTCTTAAAAAGTAGATCTTCATTCCTTTTTTTCATCATTTGTTTTCAAAACAACGCCTTAGAAACTGAAAGCATTTGAGCATGCTCATAGGAAACAAAAGCCAGTGTTCGGACTTTTGCAGTTAGTCGTGATTTTGGGAGAATCAAATGAAAGAAATGCTGTGATTGTATAAATTTATTTTAATAAATGGGAGCTGAAATGACCCCATGACTCCATTTGGATGCCTTCAAAGATACTATGCAGGTTGCTCCAAAAGCAATGCTGCTTCTTTATTTCAATGGAAATGACAATAGGTACAAGGAGCATGATAACACCATTTGATAGACCAAGATCTCAGCTACAAAACACTTCTTTTCAATGCAGTCACCACCATTACCTATGCATTTTCTCCAATGATGAGCAAGAACCTGTAAGCCATCCTCAAAATCTGCACTAGTGACCCACTGTCACTATTTGCACTGCTTACACAACTTACACTGCTTGCATCATCCACTGCCTCACTGTGCCCATATTCACTGTTTGGTCTCCATCAACATTCAGCAAGTGTCAATGAATGTCAATGGATGCAACTGTTTCCACATGGAGGAACTCAATTCTACATTTCTGCTTCAAACAGGCTTCTATGTCAGATGCTGTTTTGTCAGACCGCCCCTCTGCTGCCATCTGTCCCACAATAACAAAAAGTAACGGAGCACTGGTGGGTGCTATTGGCACTGCCATACCACTAATATCTGCTTCTGACATCATGAGCCAACAAAATAAAACAGGAGGCGTGAGTTTTGGAGCAGATCTCATACTGCACTTGCAACTGGTGAGCACAGTAACATGTTCAAGTCATTTTTTTTTGTTATTGATCGGAGGATTTTTGTTGATAACAAAAGAATATACAGTTTTGACTCTAGTATGTTGAAGCCAGAGGAGACAATTAAAAACATCTCTTAAAGACCCACTTGCTCTGGGGTGTAAGATTCAGCTGGTCTTACCCCTGATACCTAAGCTCAGTGCAGTACGTATCTGTCTCTGGGAATTAGTGTAGCACCTTAGGTACTACTTCATAAAATTCTAATCTCCTGGGAATCTCTGAATATATTACATAACAAAAATAAACATTATATAATAAATACTTTTTTTTTTTTCCCCAACAGATAGCTTAAAAGGACTTTTTATGATCTTACCACATACTGGCCTGGATCAGCAGCCATTCTCTTTACAGAATCACAGAATCGTAGGGGTTGGAAGGGACCTCCAGAGATCATTGAGTCCAACCCCCTGCCAAAGCAGGTTCCCTACAGCAGGTTGCACAGGTCGCCATCCAGGCAGGTCTTGAACATCTCCAGAGAAGGAGACTCCACCACCTCCCTGGGCAGCCTGTTCCAGTGCTCCGTCACCTCACTGTAAAGAAGTTCTTGCGCATGTTTGTGCGGAACTTCCTATGCTGCAGTTTCCGGCCGTTTCCCCTTGTCCTGTCTCCACTCACCACTGAAGAGTCCGGCCTCGCCATTCTGCCCCCCACACCTTAGATATTTATAGACCTGGATCAGGTCCCCTCTCAGTCTCCTTTTCTCAAGGCTGAACAGACCCAGTTCACTCAGCCTTTCCTCATAGGGGAGATGCTCCAGGCATCTCCAGGCATTACTCCGATGAAAACTGTCCTCTTGGAATCTAAAATGAAAATACAACTCAATACAGTGGTGCTAAGAATTTTTACTTTAGTTCCCTAGTCAGAAAGTTCAGAGACTCAGCTGCAATTAAACCCCCCTTTTGTCTGTTATTCAGATCAGTGGAATTACAGTAATATGCGATTGATATAGAACTGCAGAAGTACAGACATAAAACCAAATATGACTGGTCTTCTAAACAGCTTAAGAGATTAAAATCTTACATTATCTATGTCTAATCCTTCACTTATATTCATCGTCATCAGAGGAGAACTCTCCTGACTCTGTGTAATGGAAAGAGGTAGGTAACTTAAAATACCTATCAGCAAAAACAAGAGGAAATTATTAAAAAAAAAAAAAAAAAAGTAAAAATGTAATTCAACATTTAAGTTCCTGTACCATGACTATCTGATTTACACTAGAACATTGAAATGCTTTTCAGGCTTTTTTACTGGGTCCTTATGTACAAGGTTTTTATATGTATTCAAAGAACGTTTTCCAAGTGAATGTGAAAAACATAACCTACAAGGTCCAGACACGTGAACATATTTTGAAGAGTTATGATCTATAGCTTTTGGGGCAAACCCAATTTACCCCCTCACTTCAGGTAAATAAACAGACCTCCCAAAACAAATCAAACAGGAGATCTGGTTCAAAATCAAAATGTTTTCTTCTTTTTCCTGACAAGCCCTATTTAAATTTGATCAAGCCAATACATTTAAATTTTAAATAATTCATAACTGGAAAAACAATAAATTTTCAATAGGAGACCTTTTCACAATGATATTTCTCTTTTGTTTTAGTCAAACAAAAACACCCCTTGATTTTGACCGAGCTTACAGAAAGCTGAACTGATCTCAGCTTGCAAAAGGCATCTCCCACTTGATCTCTCCAGAAGTCATTGTCTTGGAAAATAATTTTGTGCTCTGCAGTGTTGTCATCTGAGAACACAAACAAGCAGTAAGTTTGCAAGGGATATATCAGTTGGATCTGAAGTTGATAAAAGGAATTTTTTATCCAGTGTGGCAGTGGCGAGGAAATGACTTACTTTCTCTGCTTTCAGAAAAGGAGAAGCCTGAAAGAAAGATGCTTTATGTTTGACTATAATAACAATAGTTAGACCTTTCCATCTTTACGCTACTATTAATCTTTGTATTATATTTCTGTGATCTTCCTTTCTTTCGGTCATTGCCCTTCAGCTGAACATCTGTATTATGTTTCTATCATCTCCCACACACTCAAAACTCCTCCACAAAGGCCTAGATATAAAATATTTCTATTAGTAGCTTGACCATTATTCTTTCTTTTTTGTGTGTGTGGGATAACACACTATGGCTTCGTTATTCCCAACAAATGGCACGACTGCATCCTTCCTGAAAAATATTGACACTTTCCAAATACACAATATATACCTCCATTCTGGCAAATGCTGTCACATTATGTGAATCTAAGAAGTCAGATTCTATCTAAGCTGATAATCATAGCTTAGGAAACTTAGCAGTTATCAGCTCAACCTACTCATTACATTTCTTAGTGTGCATTTCTCCAGCAGAGCCGAGTCAATGGAACGGATGGCGTGAGCTCTTCTCGTGTACTTCAGTGCTAAGTCAATATAAAAGGCATTCATTCAAAAAGAAGGCTGGACAGGTCATAAAAAAATGCTAAACAGACACAAGTAAGTATATTGATAATTCTTAGTTTAAGGCTTTTGTTTTCCCTTTTGCTACAGATTCTATTGAGAGTGGCGATTTGAAGCACCGAACATAAACAAAGCTACAGCAGCAGAAGCAGCTTCAAAGTCTCATTTGCTTATCTCCACCTCTTCATACCTCCAAAGATCAGGTGTCAGTACCTGATTCATTCACAAAGAAAAACTTCAGAGTAAATGGCTAACTCCATGCTCTGGAAGGAATCTGAAAGACACGGCCAAAAGAAAGCCATAGCAAGCTCTGCCCAAGAGCACTGCTCTGCACTTAGGGACCAGTGCAACAGGCATCTCCTGTTTGCTTCAGATCAAAGTTCAAAGAGCTAGGAGGCAAGCAGCTCTCCACCTTCATAACACAGGTTAGGACACAGACCAAATACTGATATATTAAGTTCATCTTGAGGCTGAAGGGTTGCTTCCTTCATCTTTCTTCCTTCTAGTTCTTAATTCCTGAATCTCAACCTTCCTGGGACAAGTGGAGAAAGCCTTATCCCAGTCTTGGTTTCAAGCAGGAGATAAACTTTCTTAGGAAAACTGAGAGCCACTTTGTGATGGAGAACTCCAGCCACAGCTTGGCTCTGTCCCTTTTTCAGAGTCACAGCACTGAAGAGCAAGCTTAATGGTTATGGCACTCAGGTCCTCCCACGTAAGGAGAGTTGAAACACCACTCAAAGTCAGCATGTGCTCTCCTGAACATAAACCCCTAGGAAATGTTTTTGTTCCAAACATGTAAACCCTCAGTGCAATAGTTCTACAGGTTAAAACACTTGGGGAGAAGTCAAAGGAACAGCGGATTTAACCATAGTTAACCATTTAACCATAGTTGCCTATTCCACATCTGTCTGTGCTCTAGACAATTGCATAAAATTTGGTAGGGGGACAAATCACAAAGCTGCCTGAAAAATTACCTGCATGTTAATTTGCAGTTCTATCTCAAGTTTCCACACAAAAAAAAAATCACATTTTACATCCAAATAGTCCTACCTTATGAAAACTAGTAGGGAGGTGGTATATATTTTGTAGAAAAGAAGTAGGAAGCGTAAAGTCATATCCCAAGAAGTCTAGCTAAAGTGGCATATAATATTTACTTGTTTTCAGTATCACCTTGAGAATGTCAAGCTTTCTTTTTTTTTCCACCAAATGGATTTTACCTCTGAATGAAAGCATTGCTATTCTAAATTCAACTAATTCAAGTCTTAAGCCTTTCTTTACTAAACAGGATAATTTTGGAAATACAAAGGTAAATTCATCATAACACCCGAACAGAGGCTAACTGCATCACTTCCCTCAAGTAGTAACAAAAATCGTATCAGTAAATTTCTTTGCCTTTGATAGAATATTTAACAATGAAGCCAATGCTCTCAGTTTGTTGTTAAGTGAAAGCGTGAAAAGAAAACTGAAGCTGATTTGTTATTAATATTTTAAAACTAGATTATCTGTTGTATATAGAAAGAAAAGCGTTATTTATTTCATTTTATATTGTCAATTTTACTCATATTAACATCCTACCATTTTCTTCACATAGAAATAAAAGGCCTTACAGTGTCTCCTCGGTAGCATCAGTGATGGATCAGCTGCAAGCATGCTCCACTACTGATGATTTTTGCACCAATTCCATCAATTCAGAAGTGTCAGGGTAATGTTTACATACATCTAGGTGAGAACATTTCCTCAGATACCTTATGTGAGACATAAGAAAATATATTTTTTTTTAGTGGAACACTTTTTTCTTTCTCGTGTTCATTTTTAACCTGACATCACAGTAAAGCATTCAAAATCAAAAGCACCATTTTTACATCATTCACATAAAAGGTGACTGAACTCTGGAGAAGAGAAGGCTGAGGGAGAGACCTTATTGCTCTCTGTAAGTGCCTGAAAGGAGGCTGTAGTGAGGAGGATGTCCGTCTTATCTCAGGTGACAAATGATCAAAAGGGAGTAAATGGTCTCAAGCTGTGCTAGAGAAAGATTAGGTTCTGTATTAGCAAGAATTTCTTTAGGTTGAGTGTGGTAAAGTATTGCAACTGGCTGACCAGGAAAGCGGTGAAGTCCTCATCTCTGGAGGTATTTAAAGAAGCGTGTGGATGTGGCACTAAGGGACAAGGTGATGCAGGTCCAACCATCATTGAACCTGGTGATCTTGAAGGTCTTCTGCAACCCAGATGGTTTTGTGATTCTTCTGTATTTCCCAGCACATGTTGTGTGGTACATCATACTTCAGATTTCTCACATGAACTCTCACTCCAGACCAAAAGTTGTGTTATTTTTTTTTTAATGGAGTGAAATATCCAAGCATCTCACAACTAGATACTATCTTCTCTTCTACTTCATTTGAAAACTAGATGATGTATTGAAATTCAAGAGAAATAAAAGGCATCATAATACTTTACTTTTTTCTTCCAGTAAAGAACACAACACCAAGATTGAGCGATTCTGTGTGTAGTATTGATGAAAGTTAGCTCTCCAATGCTTTCTTCCACAACTGATGAAAAATTTGATGTTGCAGAACACCGTTGCCTCCCAGCAACAGTTCTTCCCTCTTACTTCTAACCCTCCCTGTCTGCTGTGTTTCCAGCAGCACTGCTAGCTGACTTGTGTCTACTTCCTTCTCTACATCATACCTACAATGCTTCTCAATTCCTAGGACTCTTGTTCCTCCTCTGAGATAGAAACAAGGTTAGGTCAATGATGGCTTTCTAGCTGTGGTGTTCCTGTTTGTTGCAAGGGAGTTGGTCTAGGAGGCCCTCAGAGGTCCTTTCCAACTCTATGGATTCTATGATTCTGTGTTATCGAAGATGCACTGCCAAGTGATAAAGATTTCACAGTGCTGCAGTTCACAACAACTTTTTCATTGCCTGCATTTACAGATCATTCTCCAGTCAACATCATAAAGAATTTCAAAATAATCTTTCATAAATCTCTAATTCAGTTGAGGTCAAGCACATCTTCTTTTGGCACACAGAAAAACACCTGAAAGTACTTTCAGCCACAAAATACATCTATTTTCTGAGAATTAAAAACAAAAGAGAGGTTTTCATCCTGATTCTATTATCAGGACTGAGAAATAACCAAGAAAATTGGCTCATACAGTTGTTTTTTTTATATCCCTCCAGGTACAAATTCTGTTCCTCAGTAAGTGATTCTTTTTTCAAAGTCATTTATAAAATACAGTTGCTGATGAAAGATCCGGACAACGTGCTTTGAACCTCAAACATATCATCCCATAATGGGTTAATTGCATATGTTCAACTTTTATCAGCTTAGGCCTGGTTTGATTTACTAGCTCACAAACAGCTCAACTGTCAGAGTTTTATTGCATCCCAGTACGGGATCTACAGAAAATGATTCCAAAGAATATTTATTGAGCTTGAGTGAGATACAAACTCGAAACAGGCTTAATAAGTAAAACACTACCCTTCTCTTCCCTTTGATGTATCACTCCTACAAGTTAGTAAATTTCAGATGTAAGATGGACCCTTGTGGACAAGCCTAAAGCGTCACAGGTCATAATCCCAGCTCTCAAACCAGTGCTCAGGACTGACAGTTTCAAGTATAAATGAGACACTTTTAAGAACTGGAAGAAATTATTAAACATTGAGAAATTATGGAAGACATGCATATTTTAATGTTTTCTGGGGCTCATATTTCCCAGAAGTTGTGAGAAAATGCAGAATATTAATGGAGCAATGTGGTATTCCTATGGCTCTTCCACAACTATATTCTCTTTCCCCACATAGATTTCTGAGTAGAATCCAGAAGTTACCTAAAATTTTGTACACAGAAAGAATAAAAGACATAAACAGGATGAAGAAGAGTTAGTTTATGCAAGCCAATGAGCTGATCTGCTTGATACTATATCTCCTTTTTCAGCTTGCTCCCATGCAGCACAGATGTCTGACCTTATTTTAGTTTTAAAAATAAAAATCACTAACTACCTACTGACATAAAGGTAATCACCATACAATGAAAGCTCTTCATCTCTTATGAAGGCTTTCACTATGATTTTCCAGTACAAAGGCTTTGCTGGCACTCCTAGTAAATCTCCTTAACAACAGGAAAATAAGAGTAACTACTAGAAAACGAAATAATCTAAGGAGCTCGATTCAAACCTACTTAAAATGCTCAACCATGCTTCTCAGGCTTTGTCCGACATGAAAAGTCCGTTCACACATAACCTGTCTCAGAGGATACTCTTCTAGTTTGAAAGTTATCTTCTCTGAATTATATGGAATGCTTGAAAAGGGATTTTACATTAAAGTGGGCTGGAGGAGAAGTGCATCTGAATGGAAGATGAGTGACCTTGCTAGATGGACCTTTAACAGCAAACATAAAAATCTGCTGCAATATGTAGCAGAAGTTAGGCATAGCTAGGCATAAATATAGGCATATTTACGCTGTACATTCTTGAGTCAATGGACACATCTTACATTTCATTTCCACAAGTAGCACAAGAGAACGATGGTGTTTTCCTAACAATATGCCAGCTACAATTTCTTGCCCAGAAAGCTGAGTTCTCCTGAGTCACCACGGAAACTGTTGTCTTAAAAATTTCTGGCCACGTGGTCTAAAGTAGACATCATAAGAAAAACTGTGGAGATGGCTAAATTTGATTTCTCTTATGAACACAATTACTTTGCTAAGACGGTCAAATTCTAGGCAAGGAGACAAAAGGAGAAATGAAGACTCTTAGGTTGTAAATAGATAGATCCTAACGCTTACATTTTGAAGTCTACATGTAATTGCTGAGATGCTATCTACGATAATCTTTCACACAGAAGAGATGCTGTCCCTCCCACCACTTGAATTACTGTTTTCTTCAGGTTTTCAGGGGACATAAATTCTGTCGACCAGTCTGCTTAGAACTGACGTTATTTTCAAGAGGTGGGATTCTGAAGTCAACAGACTGGTTTAGAAAGCTTAGGAAAGACATCCGGTCCTAAACACCCTCCAGGTAAGTTATCAAGGGCAGTAGACCTTACAGACTCCTTGAATAGCAGCCTCTCTATAGGTCTGGCACATATCTTGAGCTCTTCCCATCACCCACATTAAATTGGCCTATTTTCCTGCCTCCTAACTCAGAAACACTTGTGTTGTTTAGAAAAGCTAATAGAGAACGGTTTAACGTAAACATCGGCTGTGAAACATTCTTTACAGCATTGCACAAGCCAAAATATTTGGAAGAAAACTTGGTTTTCTTTAAGAGCACTGACATAGTATACTTTGTTTTTTGTTTGTTTGTTTTTTCCAACAATCTCCTTCACAAAACAAAAGTACTTGGCTACCAACATTCAAACTACATTTTAAACTACAAAGTTTGAAACAAGCTTCAAACCATACTTAGAAACTCTTCCTTCAAAAATGAAGTAGCAGAAGCAAAACAGTGGGTCACTTGAAAAGAGCAGAAGTGGAAGTCCTTCTGCCTAATCACAGCAAACCTCTGGAAAGTCCCAAAAAGGGGCTAAAAATAACAGGAGGTGGAGAATAAAGAAGCAAAGTGGATGGGGAGAAGACGGACCCAAAAACACAACTTTGCAGGAGACAGAGCAAGAAGTTTTAAAAGCAACGAGGCTAATGCTGCATGGGATCATAAGGGAAGACAAGTAATAGCTCTGAAGTGACAGTGGTTCATCCCTTTTACTGTCAAATATTATGTAAAGACACAGCTTATTAAACCAAGTGATGAAATTGCATATTCCGTTCTCTCTTAGGAATGGGTAGAGCTAAATAATCAGGATACTGTCCGTAAATATAAAATCATTATATTCATTTGTTACAGCAGCACGTGTGAAACAACATGGAAAAAAAACAGGTTACTATGGTTATTTTGATTTTATCCAATAGCAAATGCTACTGAGAAAAGTACTTTTAACTTGGAATCAAATAGATAAGATTTAAATTATTATCCCATATAATAAAAAGGAAGAGTTCCCCAAAGATTATCATTAGCTTAAGCAATCTGTAAATACTGAGAAGTATCATAAATATATATTTATATTAATGGCAATATACATAGAAATATTGTGATTACACCAGGAAATCAATACAATATTCTTATACGTACACCCAGAGAAAGAAACATTCTTTATTTCATTTCCTACTGGGACCACTTCTGTCTGTGATTATCAAAATTCTATATTTGAAGAAGTATGCAAGCAGTATAAAACACATGTAATTTTATAGAGCATAAAAATCTATCACTGTAAGACAGTTAGAATGTAAGAGTTAGCATCTTTCATCCCTGAGCATCTTCTCTCTACAGTACTCCTGTAGTTCTGATGATGCTGGGAAACTTTTCAAGTTTGCTCGAAGTTTTATTCTTGGTTATTACTGGGTGAGGGTTATGTCCTCACCCCCATCACCTATTCACTAAGGCTTCCAGAACTACCTCCCCAGTAACTTTCTCTGGGCGCACAGAACTTGGCATTCCTGAAGTAGCTCTGTAAAACCACACACAGAGCGTCGGATTACGGCATTGACAATAGCTCCCCCTCGTGATAACGTACTGAATGTGGAATCCCTCTTAAACACAGGCTGGATGGCTGCTCTCTGAGTACAGATGCTTTATTAAGAAGTTAGCCAAAGGCATTGAAGGGGTTTTGCTTACTGTATAAGAAGCTGAGGATCTTTGCACTTGTTCTATTACCAAGACATTAACTCTGGAAGTTGGGAAGGAAAACACATGCAAGGACATGACTGTTAACGTACACATTTTTAGTATTTTCCCTTTAATAAGACATCTATGAGAATAATACTAAACCTACTAAAAATCCAGGTGGTCAGGAAGTAAGAGAACCTGCTGTCCATAATGTTCTTAAGATACACCAAATTGAATTTATGAAGTATTATAAACAACATTTTTGTTTGGAAAAATTCCCGAGTGCTTAAGTATGGCTAGAGCTCTTCAACAACTATTTTTTTTCATTCAAATCTCCTCTTAATGTGCCTTTCAGAATGACTTTGACCTTTCCATATAGAAAAGAAAACACCATGTCTGTCCATGTTAATTTCATTCCCTAAGTAAAGATCAAGAAAAACAAATGCAACAAGGTCTGCGGGCATTAAGAAATTCAATGTTCCCAAATGAACATTTTTTCCAGTATTTCTTACTTTCTGCTTTCAAAGGTTAAACCCAAGGGGAAAAAAAAACCAACTCTAACAGACAACAGACAACTGCAAAACCAAGTATCCACTGCCTGACATTTAAACTAAATGAAAGTGGAAATTATGTACTGCAGACTAAAGGCTACTTGAATATGTGCCACCCTTCCAGCTGATTGCCACGTGTCAGTGCTCAGCTAATACCAGGTTTTACCCTCCCAACCAACTCTGGTTTGGCTATTTGTAATCACAAGTACTGCATATGGCATACAGCGCTAGTGCAAATGCCAAAACGACAAGAAGAGATGCATACGGACATCTCAGAGTGACTTGAGTCATGTAGACACTGTTAATGAGCTTTGCCCTAGAGCATGAGTGTCCAACATCTTGGCTTGCCTGGGCCACACTGAGTGGAGAGCCACATACAATGTATGTATTATAGTCAAGGTACATCACAAAATCACAGAGTTGTAGGTGTTGGAAGGGATCTCTAGAGATCATCCAGTCCAAACCCCCTGCCAAAGCAGATCACACAAGTAGACATCCAAGTGAGTCTTGAATATCTCCTGAGAAGGAGAATCGATATATAAGTAACTAAACTTATTTCATTTTTAAACGTTTTAATTAGAACGTAAAAAAGAGAGCTACAGAAACAAAAAACTAGCAGGATGTTTGACCTTGTTCTTGTAAAACTATTGCTGGGCCTGCTTCAACACAAGTGGCTGCAAACCTTTACTTCTCAAGGTGTTCACCAGAGATTTGTGATAAAATTGTACTCCTCCTGTACTTCTACTTGGAAAACAGCTGCTCACAATACTGCCAAAAAACAGTGACATAGTTGAAGGCTGATTCTAACCAAACTGGTATCAGAGCAATAAATATTTCGTATTCTTAACCAGGGACACCCATCCCAGAGACAGAAGACTGAGGTACCACCTTCAAAGGATTTAACATTAAAATAATGTTGTTCTCAAAGAGGAAAAAAGAATTTCATCAGCTCCATACAGCTATTCCTCATAGCAGAACTGAAAATTTTCTCACCAAAAAGCTCTGAAGCACCTTTCTACCATTTCCCATTTTGGCTTACTCAGTACTGTTTTCAAAAGGAACCACTCTAAAAATCTCACTGCACGTAATTTTATCAGTGAATTGAAATCAATTTAAACAGATTTTTCCAGAAAGCACCTTGAAAATCAAATTTACTGTAGAAACTGTATGTCAAAACATCATCATCTATTTACTTTTGTATAAATTATTTATGATTTTCTCAGACAGAAGAGTGCAGGCAGCCAGCTGAGATGCAGCAGCACAGTAAAAACTGGCACCAAGCTGGAGCCCTGCTTTTTCAGTCACATTGCTAATGGCTGCTAAGTTTGAGCACAGAAAGTGCTCCAACAGACCACATGCAAAACAAGGAGGCACAGGCAGAAAATAATTGGGTGCTGTTTCTGTTTTGGCTTCACTGACTTCAACACTTGCGGTTCCCTCTGTTAGGCTTAGCAGAGAGCAAGAAAGCACGAACTGATAGGCTGTCCCAAACTGCATAAAGACAAATATTGTATGCTTGCATTAAAACACCATAGATGGATTTTGGAGTATGGGGAAGAAAGCTTTTAAGCCTTCAGCCGAGGAAAATGCTTGTGTTACTTCCTTTTGAGGTAACAGTCCATCACAGTACAAGACTGCTATAGCATTAACTGCAGACTGCTCTGGAATTCAGAGCAAGTTACAAAGAGGATGTTTATGTCGACTGTTACTTTACTTACTGCTTCTGAGACTCTGTCCTGCCAGTAGTAAGTGCAAGAGTAGATGACCCTTCATATGAAATCATTTTTGTACAATTATTTTGTAAGCACTCAGAGGAGAATATAAATCATAACGCTCCCTTCATATTCATTTGCCAGCACAATTTAAAGGATCAAAATTCTTTACAGAGAGAGAGTGGTGAGATGCTGGAACAGCTGCCCAGAGAGGCTGTGGATGCCCCGTCCATCCCTGGAGGTGTTCAAGGCCAGGTTGGATGGGGCCCTTGGCAGCCTGGGCTGGTATGAAATGTGGAGGTTGGTGGCCCTGCCTGTGGCAGGGGGTTGGAGATTCATCATCCTTGAGGTCCCTTCCAACCCTGGCCATTCTGTGGTTCTGTGAAAACAGTGATATCCAGAAATTGGAACATACCAGGTATAAAATGAACTTCCAAAATATTTCCTTAAGCTTTCACAGAATTGGAGATGGTTGCAAACATGGGGTTGGTGGGCTAATGGATATGACAATGTACAGAACAAGATGAACTCAATACAAGAGGTGCACATGCAGTGCAAGATCAAATCGTTAAGCACATCCCATCATTCGTTATGCACGTCCAGATAATTTCCAGAAATTTTTATTAGACAGAACATTTTAAATCACACAAATAGAGCTTTCTCCACTGTCTTCTATTTGACTCGATTGAACACTACATTTTCATCCTTCAGCGGAAGGATATGAGGGTACTTGAAAGACTTACTTATCCAGTGAGCTATAATGGAGGAACAGGGAGCTAGAGGTTGGCAGATATCATGCTGCCTAGATATGGTAAAAAGGCATCGCTTGCCTATCGATCTATCGGAGGAAAGCTGCTGGGGCTGTGAGCAGAGGCTGCAGGAAGCAGATATGTTATCTCCACTGTCCTTAGCCAACACAAGAGGATTCATCACCGGCCAATTCCAGCAACTTCATGCCTTCTCCATACCACTGCAATTAGGAGCTCGATCATATAAATCTTGTTTGGCTTTTTTCCTACCCCATCTATTTCTATCCAGTCATTTTAGAGTTACAAAAAACACAAAAGCCAGCATGCCTACTTACTGACTCCGGTACCATTTTTTACTTACCTAATTTGCACATATAAACAAACACATATAAACACATGGCTATCTGTAAACATGCATTACTAAAGTGTTCAAATACATGCAGAGTTTGCCTGGCTGCAAATTGTCCTAAGTTTCCAAGATTGTGAGAAAAATCAAGTTTCAGACATCTGTGCAATAATGGAGCAAAAAGAGGAACTTAAGTGCAACCTCCTGCCACCAAGTCCTAATTTCAGTCTAGCCATGGCTTTTAAGCAGGATGTCTTTGCTCTGAAAAGATGTGCAAACAAATGAATAGCCTGGCCATGGAAAAATAAGCACAGTCTTCCCACTCATGCTAGTAGGTACAGAGTCACCTGATTTAGAAATGCAAAGATAACGGTTTAAAATCCAGACTATGTAATTACATAGCCAGATGAGTTAGGTTGAGGGAAAAAAAAGTTTTACTTCACTTTTCTGTTCTTTTGGCTTTTTTGTTTTTTCCCCTAAAAAATGGTCAGGTTAGCATTTCTCTATTTTTCTTTAAAAAAGACAAAAATTGTTTTAGTTTTACGTAGTATACAGATTTCTTGATGAAATACACATAGAACATCCTGCTTTTGATAAAATAATGAGCGAGTCTCATTAACATGATTAAATTAAGTGCCTGCAAAATCTTTTTCAGCACACTGCAAAAAATAGCTTTATATTCTATCTTTTCAATACTAATGGATAACTGCACTGTTATATAACCAAGTACTGACTTGGATTGGAAAGCAACGCCTTCTAATACCTTGCATGCAGTATGTGTATTTTCTGATATGGCCACAGATATAAATACAGGTATATTTGGAAACGAATGAAAATCAAACCTTTGGGACTTCAATTCAGAAATATTTGTTCTTGCAGTTCCCAAGCTTTAGTCTCTGCTTAATACAGCCCGAGAGATCATGTATGGGACCAAAAATCCTATCGAAAAGCAACCTAGAATCACATCCCTAACACAAGTTCTCTAAACAGGAACGTGTTAACAACACGTCTAGAGACAAATACACAGCCCTACCCCAACTCTGCACAACCAATGCTGTGCACCATTCAGCTCACTAAAAGGTTGAGGATGAACAACAGTTACTGGCCACGGTGCCTAATGGAAAGCACACAGTTAACGTAGTGCAATGAGGGTGATAAAGGTATCCAAACAAGCTGGATCAAAAACTTAAGTTGGAGATGGGAAACTTGAACTGTGTTAAACATCAGGTTTGAAATGTGACTGCTGTTCAGCTGTTGGCTGTTCAGTTATCTTATCAAAAATAGCCAAGCCCATCTTGTAGAGGCTGAGTCAATAGGAAACCCTGCTTGAAATACAGCTATCCAAAAACTAAGATATCCATAGGTTCTCCAGAAAAGGTTTAGAATCATAAAGTCTTTTTAATTGTTGGTAATAAGGGAAAGGAAACAAGATCAAACAGATGAGCAGTTGAATACTTGAATTAGTTTTTTAGGTTCAGATTCTGAAAGAAAACAAACTATTTCGATTTTAGCTGTCATCTTGACACTCTTTCTTCCCCAAGACTTCAATTATTACAAAATTAGATTTTTCTATTGACAAAAATAAATATTCATTTTGACACGACACTTTTGTTAGTGTCACTAAGTAAAACGTTGGGAAAATCCTAACCTGTTCAGCCTGCTTTGAAAAACAGAATTTTCCTGAAAGAAAACTCTTCTGTCTCCTATTTAATTCACCATTTTAAAATAAAGTAAAAAATTGTAAACATTCAATACACATAAACGCACATAAAACTCAATATATAGAAATATAAAATCAATACAGTGTTGCAAAAAGCATGTAAAACAACCAAACTGGTCACTGAGATTAAAGGATGCAATGCTATAATACTGTGTCTTTGCTTGTACTGAGGAAACCCTTGTCTTCTCCCAGCATATTTGCTGCAAAGAGCCTTTGGTCCTGGCTTGGGATCAGCCTTACAGCCCACGCTTGGGATGCATCGTGCCCCCACGCACACGGGCACTTATCAGAACAGAGCTGATCCCCCCTCTGCAGCTCCTGTGTGCTGGCTGTACTGGTTTCTATCCCTGGGACTGCAAGAAACAGGATCTCTTTCCCATTTAAAGGCAGGTGTCTGACAGAGGAGGATGGCATACTCCTAGGGATAACTTGAGGGTTTGCTTGCTCATTCTGCTCTTGCTTTATACAGAGCGCAGAATTTCACCGACAGAAATTATTTACAGGCCTTGGGTTCTATTTTGGCAAGGCTTTTCTTTCAGATTTTGGAGTACCTCTTGTTTAAACTGCTTGAACAGAAGCCCTGCTCCCATTCCAAAACATTCTCTATTTGTTCACATTTTCCACTGCATATTTCTTTCCTTTGTGACAGAACACACAGCAATTATTTATCATCACATCCTTGCCCAAAAATGCCTTTCTGAGAGAAATTATGACCATGTCCTCAGCATGTGTATAACTGAATTTAATATGAGGACAAAAACAACTTTTGACATTTGACTCTTCTGCACTGTAATTTATGAGGCTCTCAATTTGATATATATATATATATATTTAAAAAAAAACATTTAAATTTGCTTCTGCAGGTCATAACTAGAAGCAAAACTTCACACTGTTACTATCAAGTTATCCATGTCAGTTAGAAATGAATGCTGTACAATTATTTTACTTGTGAAAACAGAGCAATATGTGGATGGCATAGACAGATGGACATGTCAAAAATATCAGTTACAAGCTCCAGAGAACATAAAGAAAAAGCATATAAAATTAGGTACAAAAGCTACATGCCACTGGCAATTACTACAAACAGAAAGTGTCCCTAAACAGAACAGTTTTAGTTTTTTTAGTTTTAAAAGCAGATAAGACTTTTTTTCAACATTTTTTCTAACAACACTACAGCAATACTTTTTGTTTGACTTAGCAAACATGCTTTGCTGACTCACTGACTGTCTGACATGCGTTGCTGACTCACTGACATCAGTGGCTTATTTCTTCACTGTGATAACAAGCAAATGTGAGCACTACTCAAACATTAACTGCAAGAACAGCATGGCCAACAGAGAAAGTTTGAGTTCATCTCTATAATAGTCTATTTTTTAAATCAGCAGTTAACAGGGAGTGTCTCACCTCACTGCTAATTAACGCTTAATGGAGTTTCTTATATTGAACTACTTATTTTTTCAGTGTATGGTAATAAAATTGCACCTTATTGCATTTTTCATAGCTAACACACTTGCTTTTAAATCATATTTGGATAAGTATTGAGCAGAAATTTAAATGAGCAGGATTCAACAAACAGTAATTTTTAATGCACCCACGCTGAACTTCGGATGTACTGAGATAACTCAGAACATTCAGATAGACAGGCCCAAAGGCCATCCTTATCCTCACTGATACCTGCATGCTATCTCTTACCCATTCTTTTATCAACCTTTTTTCTAATTGCTTTCTTTGTATTTCTCCACAGTCCCTTCCACGAACCCTCCCTTATTTTTCCCCCCTCTATCTCATCTGTTTTTCTGCTTCAGTTCAGCCTTAAATTCTCAAGCTCATCAGTATACCTGCACTGTATAATCAGCCAAGCAGATTCAAATCAGTTAACTCCTTTATTGGGGTGCCCAACCCATTACAGCACATGACTCTGCAGGCAGTAATTCTCCAAATAAGCTGATGGCTCCCATCCCAGCATTTAGAAGTTAGCAAACATGGCTACAGCAATCGATGCCATGGTAAGGAGTCAGTTTTTCAATATCCAGACAGTTGAAAGACCTGCCAAAAAGCAGAACTAAGTAACAGTTAAAAGAAGCAAAGGGTATGGAAACAGCAGCACCTGCCATCTTATTGAATTCCTGTAATGGTGATGGTTCTAGTACAGCCTTCTAGCACAACCACTCCAGTCCTAGTCTAGACCATTCTAGTACAATCTCCATCCGGTACGTGAACTCACTTTTAATATGCAGCCTGAATCTTATTACTGTGTTTTTTAAATAATAATAAGTGAGGGATATGTTTATAGCAAGCATGCTGTAATTTATATATTTATAAGTCTATCATTGATGTAATTTATGTACAGAAAAATACTGTAAATTAATTAGTAATATTGCCATTTATTCTGTATATACTATTTTAAAGCAAGGAAGACTATAATCACGTAAGTCTACCTGAAGAAATGGTGCTACGGCTTAATTTTATTATGTGACAGCTGTAAAAAACTAAAAATATAATTGAAACAAATGATTTACGTTCCACTACATTAACACAAAACTCTGAAGTTAATATCTTACAAAGGTTGTATTTACTTAGTTTGGCCTATGTAGTTACTCATGTTATCAGTAACAGGAACAATAACTGGAATGAAACTGTAGACGTAGTACTTCCATAAGTCATTTCTTGACCCTTGCACTTTATTTGATTGAGTCAAACCAAATAATTTCTGCCTGTTAAAGAACTAGACTTTAATTAAAATGGATTTATTCTTTTTCTTGCAGTTTGCATATTGCCTTTGCTGATTTTCTAAGGCTTTATTGGGTTGAGCGCATTATCTACAGGGTCAAGTGCACAGGCCAGTTTCAGAAGTCAACAACAGCTCTGACAGCAGTGTCAGTGTGTGAGGGGGGATGCCTCTGCAGAAACACTAGGAACCCACATTAAATACAAGTACTGTCACAAAGGGTATTTCCACTTCATTGCCAGCATACTCCCCAGCAACAGAACAAGCACGTTGGTATGTAAAATATGTGTCTGCTTTGTATTTCTACCCGTCCCATGTTCTCATTTTTCTATCATTTCATTTTATGATTCCTGTCAAAAAGCTAGAAACACACCAATTTCTTTTTACTATCAATTAGCAACCTAGACTAGAAAATCACATGTAGAGCTTTTAAAAAGAGCAAAAAGGAGGAAAAGTAAGACTTACAGTGATGGATTTCATTCTCTGCAGCTCCCACATAATTCTTATTCTAATCTCAGTTCTGCCTTTGTCTAACATCTGAAGTTAAAAAGTCTTGCTTCAAGAAATGCTGATTTTTTTCAAATTCTCAGCCTCACATTTCTCTTTCATCTTTTCTATGGCCATGTAATTCACATACATTTACCCCTCACTAGTTATTTCCTCATTTTCTCAGTCATCTCACTCAAGTCAACAAGCATTTTTGTGGAGGAACTTGCTACAGAGCTGGTGAAATCCAAGTGAAACCCACATCGGTCTATCAGATCTGCTTTCTTAAGTTCCCAGTGGGGACAGAACTTAATTGAGAAAACAAAATAATGGAGAATCCAGTCATTAAACTATTTCCCTCCAATTTTACTGAAAAAGACACGTAAAGGAGCATTATACAAACACTGAAAACCAGTTCTGGCTCTGACTCTGTTTCCCCTTCTCCGACGAGCAATAAATTGTGAGGCATGTTATTTCTTATACGTTTCTGAAGTGTTTTTATAAATGCAGCTCAATATATTTTTTAAACATCCTTTCAAAACTCATCTTCAACTTCCCTATTTTTTCCAAATTAATGGGATTTCCAAAGCCATCAAAATTGATCACAAACATCCGTTTCGCTGGTCTTCAGTAAAGTGTCAGCAGCTGTATCTCAAATGGGGGTAATTTCAGCAGTTTCTGTTGAAGCACTCAATAACAGCGAAGGCTGGTCCAATTTCTCTACAAAGGTATCAACCTCTCTCTTCATTTTGTAACCACAAACACTTCTTCCCACACTGCCCCATTTATTTTCCTCATATCTATCCAGCTCCCTACAGTCTGCTTTCATTGATGACATTCACATGGGAAAGTCAGGTTCATTATGAATGCTTTGTTTTGCTGAACTGGCAGGCAGCTCCCTGAAAAACACAAATAGCATTTGTACACACTAAAACACCAGTCATTTTATTAGCTACGTGTTAATTAGAATGGATAATTAAATAATTACATTTTCCCTGTCGTTTGATGATGCCAAATACACTGGTTGCTTTTGACTTCATTCTTCTTGAAGTTTTTTTTTTCTATTTTTCCTTTTTCTCTTTAACCCCTTTTCTTTCCTGAAACATCTAATGGCATTCCTGCTTCCTATGGTGAAACAGGGTAATTAATGCAGTTAGGAAAACCTGATGAGTTTGTTTTCTGGCTCTGCAGGATGATTTTTAAGTCTGAAAGAAAACTGAGCTTTAAAGGTGGCTTAGGCACTTGGAGATTTATAGAAAATAATTGCACATCATATTGCTCACGAAATAAAGGACTTACGAAGCCCTTATTTTTATACAAGAATTCATAGAGTTGAACAAATGCATTAGCTTTCCACAATGTTACCTGCATTAAAAGAAATGTGAGCACGTGGAACTCATTCATTCACAACTTCTAGCACTCAATCCCAGTTTGCTGAGTAGTTTCAATTTTTAAGCGCTCGAAAGTGAAGGTGTCAGTCTTTCAGACACAACACAGAAAGAGTTCAGAGGTTAACTCTCTGCGTTCCTTGTAGGTACCTGACCAGACTTGGTCCGTATGTAAAGCTTTCATAAAGTACTGGGTAAGGCTTCAATATGGGGAATAGGCTTATTTTTAACAAATGTTACACTCTCTGTTCATGACAAACATAGGAAGAATATTTTGGTCTTTCATAGAGCATGTCTCCATTGAAATGAGAAGACAGACAAGGTATTTTCTCAGTGGACACTGTAGAAGTAGATGAACACTGTGGTTTAATAACTTATGATAATGTATTGTGATTTTTAATATTAAAGCAAATTACACCATTATGGTCACCTGTATATTTTTGCTATTAAAATTGTCCTAATTTAGAACAAACGAATACGAAGTCACATATTTCTAGACCATTTTTTAGTGTTTGGGACTCTTCTCACCCACAGTTATCAATAAGAGTGAAACAATATCTCAACACCAGCAGATAGCTCTGCTTATACCCAAGCATAAAGATGTGGAAACCAAGTAAACAGGTACAGCAAGCAGCAACGGAGCAAAACGGGATATATTAGATGGCTAAAGAGGTTAAATTCCAACAACTTTCACTGACTTCACAACTTTTAAAAGCATTACCAACCATCATCAAAATCTCAGCCTTTTTCTTTTAGGTATGGCTATTCTGATCAATGTTTTCCTGTCATGCCTAATGTCTAAGATCTACGATCGATATTTAACTACTAAGTGATGTCAAAATATCACTTAAATAAATGAATACATAAATATATATTCCACTATACAAAATATATCAGCTTAGATTCTGACTCACAGGGTATTGTATCAAAAAACCTCAACAGCTGTAGAAAACTTGGAGAAATTAGGACACTTCTTTAATTGCACTTAACTACTGTCTATCAAGAAGTACAGGAAAGATTCATCACCTTTATTGACATACGGGATAAAGGAAGAATTTGACTCTGCGTATGGGAACAGCTGTCAGTTTTGAATTCATTTCTAAATTCAGGCAGATGCCTAAGTGTTACCTATTGCACAGGAAAAGCAGGCACACAGACTGTCAATAACATTATTCACAAAACACACAGATGTAATCTCAGCTCTGATTGGAATAAATGATTTTTAACTTAAGGAATAAGATAGGTAAGCCTTAGTACCTCAAAACACATGTATTTTGAAACAATATAATAATCAGAACATTAAAATTTGATAGATTGGAAATCCACTTTAACTAACAAGTAGCTAACACAATTGGAGACGACTGATGCTTTAGTGTGTGTAAATGCTATTTGTGCTTTCACAGTTCTGACAGTGAACAAAATCTGTCTCTTGGATATCAAAAGTATTCAGAATAACTCACAAAGCAATCAGAAAGATCCTTCAAAAGGATCACTTCTCATGTAACTGCACCTGCACAGGATGGTTTCTTAGTGATATAACTAAGAGTCACCATTTATATCAGCATGGATCTGAATTTTGAAGTTCTTACTCATACCTTCACTGAGCTGGGTTTCTTACAGTAATCTTGATTACGATTACGTTAATATTTTACTAGGGCTTAAATTCAACATGTTTTACAACAGACATCCTTCAGTCCTGACTGCGCAGGCAGCACTGTTCTAACACCTGTGCTTCACCCTGCCTGCACATTGCCCGCATCCTGTAGGCAGCTACAGGAAAAAAGTTCCTGAGCTCTGTGCCTCCTCCTTGTACTTTCACCATTTGCCCCTGGCAGCCTGCAGCACCTGTCGGGAGGAAGGTAGCAACCACAAAGCCACAGGGAAACAAGGTGCGTTTAAACCCAGCTGAACGTGAGTGACTCGGCCCATGATCTTGAATGGCTTTTTTAAACTGGTATGATTCTGAGGAAACCCCAATGGAACATAAGCAACCAATTCCTGGCGATCAGTAAGTGCCAGCTTTCCTTTTTTTATTGTGAACTGGTTTGATTTCTTGATCTGCTTCCGATGTCCCACAACTTCTCTGTACAAATGTACTCCTTGGTTTTCAGATTTCTGCAGATGCTGCTTTTAGACTTAAATCCTGTAAGAAACTAAATGCTTCAGAGTTCCACTGACTTCAGAATCTGCTGACCAACTACTGGTTGGGGCTTCACCTCATGCAAACTTTCCACTACGCAGAAAGTAGTTTGTGTATACACTCAAGTTTTACTGAGAAGAAAATCTATGCTGTCCTGCTGATATTTGTTGTTTTAATAAGCATTTGTTTACTATGCTAAAATATGTATACATTGCATAGAATATATATAAAAAATAGAATACAGATATACAACAGTAAATAGAATCCAGCTAAGCACAGCATTACTTCAGTAACAGCTCTCCTGACAGCGATAGCAAACTGTAAATGTCTCCTGGAGCAACTGTATGGACTGCGTACTAAAAGGGCTTGAATTTGCATTCTTGCATGAGGCAACGGTATTGTTCCCCTACCTGCTGAAGTTACTCAACCAGTCTGACCAGGATAAAGTATCCTTCTGACGAAAGACATAATTACTCTATGGGAGCAGTCCTTTTCCAGAGCCAGCAGAGCCAACGTTTACACTTTTCCCTAGGTGAAGCAGTAACTGTTCATGGAGCTGCCCTTCACAAACCTGGAAGTAGCTTTCATCTTACTGGCTTTTGTCATTTTCTCCTTGTTCACCTTGGCATCTATCTACAGTGACCCCCATGGCAAGAAAGAAGGTAAATGAAATAATCTGAATCAAATACAGTACTTTGCATATTTTTATTTTTTTTTTTTTACTAATAGTTGATTTACATAGGTTTTGTGTTTGATCTTGATGGTAGACTTATAGTTCACAACACTTGACCTTTAAGAATACTGTCCAAAGTGCAGAATGCAATGAGGAAAGCTATTGATAAAAGCCACAAACACATAAATTGTGCTAAGGTATAAGACCAAGAACTGTTACAGCTCTGTATGTTCACCATGCCAGACAGCTGAGAGCAGTTCTGTAAGAAACCTCTCAATGAATAAGTGCTTGTTTTCTGCAAGGGAAGCCTTTTTTCCTAGCAACAGCTCTGCTTCATGTTCTGAGGTGCTATAAAACATTCAGGCTGGCGTAACTGGGGATGTTCTCGTAATGAAGGTAAATGTTTGTTTTTAATAGTCTGAGGCCAAGTCTTCACTCTCTTTCGTAAGAGCAAAAACACTCGTAGGTGTTGCCTCTCTTCCATTCAAAAGGTTTTCAAATCCAAGGGGAAAAAAATCACCTCAATGCCATGCTAGACCTCCAAAGGAGCGTTAACATAATCTCACACTATCAGCAGATAATTCCCTTGTAGCAGGCCTACTGCTATCACAGTCATCATCATGCCTCTAATCCCTTGCTGGCAGGAAGCCTTGCTGGGCACTGGTGCAGAGTGGGAATAGCGGGTGCTGGCAGGCACCAACAGAGCACAGCCTCTCCCCTGCTGCCTGTGGGATGGCTCACCCCTGCCCCACCGAAGGCAAGGGGAAGGAAAGGAAGAAGAGACTGAAGTAAGACATCCAGCAGTATAGCTGCTGATTTCTGCTGTCTGGTGATAACTTACCCAGCATTGGTTTGGTTTCTGCCTGTAACAGATCTATTGCCGAGTGACACTGCTGTTCTTAACGTGTTGTCATAAAACTTCAAGCTGCTTAATAATTTGTAAAAAACTGGGAATCCACAAGAAAAGCAAAAAGCGTCACCATGTTTGCAGCCTGCATTCCAATTCACTTTTCTTCCTTAACCTTCTGCTGCCTTGGATTTCACTTAATTTCTACACAGAAGGAGAAAGTGTCAGAAAACAAATCTGCAGATAAAATCTGGTTGTCATGAGAACTGACCTCATTTAGACAGAATGCATGCAAACAGTTTCTCCTTAGAGACGTCAGTGGTAGGAACACGGCAAGAACAGCATCTCCTCGTGCTCCAACAAGGACCAGAGAGATGTGATACAAGGTGTGCAATCCCCACGGCAACAAGGAAACACTTGCAGGGCCATTTTGCACATACATGAAGTTGAAAACTAGACACTGGTTCACATCTTTATAATTAATACGTGTCTTATAGAAATAGAAAGGGATTGTTTGATTTTAAACTTATGCCTGCAAAGTGGATTATGCAAGGACAAGGCCTTGCCCTCAGCTTCCACTGCAATCTACTACAGGGACAGAGTGCAAATACCTCTGGCACTATTTTGCTTGCGTCAAAACTGCAGAACTTTTCACTTGTCCTCTTTTCATCCCCACACCTATGCTTTCAGATTGCAAACAGAAAGTAGAACTTCTCCTGAGCAGTGTGTTAAAACAGAGTCCTGCCGTGACAGTTCCTGGGTGCCAAATGTCTTGCTGACCAAGGATGCTCAGCAGGGTAGTTCCCATAATCCAGGTTAGAGCTATGCTCAAAGCATCTTGTATCCAGGGCCCTTGGACAGCACTGCAGTGAGAGCAATTCATGCATACTCTGCCAGTGCAATAACCCTTTAGTTCAGGCAGGGTCCTCCTGCAGTTCTAGCATCTGACTACCATGTTTATATCTTGCATTATGTTTGTTTTTCCTGCAGTGAAGACCACAGCACGTATATTTCAATTCTTGGCTTACAACGAGGAAAGTGAGGAACAGAAACATTGTAACATATTTCTTAAGCTTCTAGCACAATTGTTATGGGAAACTTCCCTAAAAAACCATCTGGCCCTGTTTTACAGTATTTCATCATGACATTGTACATCTCACAACAAGAAATTCTCATATTTGGCTGATTCTAATAAGCAACAAAGTATAGAGTAATTGACTGTTCCAAATACTATTAGGAAATGCTTCAACTGTATTATTCTTTCCTCGGACAACAGATCTCAGTGCACCACAGAACTTTCAATGACTTGATGGGAACCAATGTCTTACACAGAGGTGTGGCAACATAAAGCTGTACCTCAGTATGAAGGAGTAGCTTACATCAGCTTAATATTTGCCTTTTCAATGGAGGAAAGAGCAGAGGTGCACAGTAAACTGGGGCAAACTTGAAATATAAATAAATGTAGCTGGAAAGTAAGGGAAGGCATGCATACCTTCTGTTCAAAGACAGTTACCCTCCATCAGAAAAAGGAGGTTCTGTGAGATTATCCTAACACAGTAGTGCATGAAAACGTAAACATAACACCTTCCTTCAAAAGCCCATTTGTAAGTGAAAAAGGTAAGCAGATGGCTTGGAGCTGTGGGGGCTCCCCTGTTCTGAAAGAAAAATGAGAATCCAGCAAGATAAATTCCCAGTAACGCAACAACTGAGATACTTGAAGAAGGACACTGAATAAGTATGGCATAAAAACACATCATCATATTGAAGACGGACACTGATGAAAAATGCCCAAGTGCCTCCCTAGAAGTGTCACAAGGAAATTCCTGTAGTTGAAACCTGCCCACTGCCTGCTTTGTTGTCAAAAGATTCCTATTTCCAAATCATAACGCTAAGGAGCATGGAACAACAAAATGTAATTAAAAAAAAAAGCTTGTATCATCTTTACACTAAGTATCACAGCAGCTTCTGGAACTACTTCAATAGCCTACAGAAAACTTACTGCAAGATCAAGGATCTATTCATTACATGTTCAGAAAAGCATTTTTGTCAACATTACATTTTGTTCTTTGCAATTAGAAGTCCCCAGGTTAACATCTGGCAAAACCAGAGATACAGGACATAGATGAGAATGCTAGCAGCCTGGAGATCTGTCACAGCTCTGACATCCTGAAGGAGCTTGCAGCATGTTTTTCCAGCTGCCCCTTCAGAAAAGGCTAAAGCCACATCATTTTCATGCCCCACTGTTGCTCTCTTCCATAAGCAGGACCTGTGATAAAGTAGCTCTCTGCTTTATTCTGGTTCTCTCACACATAGGTAAGCTTTGACTTTAATTCCTTTAACTATTTGCCCTGTATCCCTTTCATGAACCAAACCACAACATGCTTTACAGAGGTTTGTTTTAAGAAACATAAAAGATAACAGATTTATCGCAGAAAGGTAAAAGGAAGCAAGGCACATTAATAGCTTATGATGCATTTGCCACCAAACAGACAGTCAGAAGAGTACGGTTTCAAGTAGAGTTCATGCAATAAATCTCCCACTGGAGGGAGTTCTCTAGTCATCACGAACCACCAGCTGTGCTGCTTACAGAAGAATTATGTCACAAAGACCAGAAACAACACACGGTTTCCTGGAAGCCTTTATCTCAGCAGTGTCTTTTACAACAGAAATTCCAAGCCTAAAGATTAAAACAAACGCCTGTCTCGCCATTCAGCTCTCCATAGTGTGACAATCTACTCCAAATGGAGGTGTGTGCAGAGGAGTTATTGACTTAGGAGATTTTTGCTTTATTGAAACCTGATTTCATACACCCAAATTGGATTTCAGAGGAATAAAATAACCATTTTGCTCCATTCACACAGCGCAATCCAAATGACAAGACAGTAAAGAAGATACAAGCAAGAAATACTCCCCATCCCTTAGCATCAGTTTCTCCTTAACTATAAATGTACATTATTTCCATAAAGAAAAGCAATCATACATGTAAAGCCCCCCCAAAATGGGCTTTTACACTAAACTGTGAATTTTATCAGTTGCTGAAATGAAAATAAATGACATTCCTCAAAACACCTGATTTCATTCAGGCAGCCAGATGACTTGTGCCTGTGGACAGGGTATAGGAGCATGCCAACAGTACACAATGCACATGTGCCACGTACAAAGGGACTGACTGCTTCTCTGTGCTCTAAGTGAATGCTCACGTGGAGTGCGAGATGCAAGGTGGGATCTGCATCAGCAAGTCAACAAAAAAAGCACATGAGAATGCAACTGCTTATTTTTAATACATTTTTGAACCCTGATATTTAAGAACAGTGACTACAAGCGTCCCGTTTTTATCATTTGCTAGATTTGAAGATTCCTCTGTAAATCTCTATAATTTGAGTACTAACGTACTGGGCAGTGGTAAGTCTAATGGCAACTACAACTAAGGATTTGTTATTTTTCTGAAACGTTTAGGACATGTTTAACTTTCCTAATACATAACATATTGAAAATATTAAATATGTCCACAATTTCTCTTATAAGAATTTCTCTTGATTAACAACTGCTGGTAAGCCTTGCAAGGTCATAAAGTTACAAGGAAAACGGCAGGCACGCTCCCTTCTATCCCTCTTGTAAAAATAAAGGCTCAAGCAAGCTCAATGATCACACATTTACAAAGAACAGATTATTTCTGGAACAGCGACATCAGCCACATCTGCTCAAGTCCAACCAAAGGGAACAATTAACACTGTACATCAGCTACTGCTTTAAAAAATGAAGAGACTGAGGGACAGAGTAATACACAATGTAATAATAAGAGTAAAATTGAGAGAATACTTTTATGCCAATATTTAAATCTGATTTCACTGGAGAACAAAGTCACCAAGGAAAAAGGATTTAATTATGTAACCTGAATTTTCTTTACAATATACTAGGAACTAAGTTTCAAATAGAAAAACACTGCATTACCTGGTAAGGTTTACCACACACCTCCAGGGAAATATCACAGCTTCATCAATCCTCACTGTATGATACCTACAAAACTTACAAATTATGATTTCAGAAATAAAAAGACTTGGCTATACACTTGTTCTTACAGGGGAAATCAAAGATCTTAGCAACGCTGTTAGATCTGCAGAAGGAAACAAGGGGAAGTAACATTTAACCTTCCCTCAGTGAGGAAGGAACTCTCTTCTCCATCTTGGTAATGACTCTTAGCCTTCTAACTTCGTTTCAAAGTTCAGTATCTAATTTTTTCCAGGAGGAACAAGACTGTCAGAATTCATATTCTGACATTCTGGATGTGGAGCTCGGGGACATGATTTAGCAGAGGGCTGTCAGAGTTAGAGTAGGACGGTTAGGTTGTGGTTGGACTTGATTTTAAGGTCTTCAACCTGAGCAATTCTGTGATTCTATATGTGAAAGGCAAATATTTTCTAATAATAAACCAGTAGAATAGTACATTCTAGGAAGTTTTTGTTGTTGTTGGTCTGCCCAATGTGATGGCATAAACAATTATGTCAAAGACTGTCCTTTTCACAAGTCAGTAAAATAAAAACTTACGCGGTTCAGAGTCAGAGAAAGAACTTCCAGTCTTAAAGGTAGAAAGAAAACATATATTGAAAACCAATATTACACCTAGAAGATGATTAAGATTAATGCAAGAGGACCTTTTCACCATTTAAAATAAACCATTTTAGAATGGTAGAGAATTGTCTTGCTAATCTGAAAGGAGTTTTTGATTTTAATATTCCTCTCTATAGTACGTATAGATGCAGTTACATCTATCTGTCTATTCCAAGACTCAAGGAGGCTTGAAGGAGTATCTTGTTGCAGAACTATCCCTGCATATCTGAAACATAGGGCATTTGGCACTGCATTCAAAGAAAAACTGTATAGGACCACCCATGGTGCAGCTTTTTAGCAGCAGTAGAGCCTATGCTGGATTGAGCTATGGGAAATGGTGAAACTCATCCATCTGTAAAGCAGTACAGACATGGCCGTAGAGGGGAAAGTTTTCAGGCAGTTGATGATTAGTTTAGTAGAAGAATGAATTGAATCTGAAATAATTTTAGACGTCTCTTTTGGATCAATTTAATTTGTCTGCAATTCTAGTCTCCAGGAGTGTCCAAATCTTTAAAGGTATAGATGCCAAAAAAGAAATAGGTGAATGAAGACTATTCAAAAAAAAAAAAAACCTAGAAAAGTTTGAGATCATACCTGAAGTAAGACTTAGTTCCTTTAACTGTTCCTGACCCCAGAGATGAACATGTCAGCTGCAGGTAACAGGGCTTAGCACACCAAAGTGGTTCCTAAAAACATGAGACCTTCCTAAACTTCATGAGAACAGGATGCCTTGTGTAAGAGTCTCTCTATTCCTGCCTGTTTCTCTAACTCTTTATCTGGGTATTTGCTGATGGTGACTATTAGAGAAGACACTAAGGAAGATGCACCTTTAGGGCAGATCCAATACATCCCATGCTTCTACACCTGGTAAAACAGTACCACTCACAGTAATTGGGTCCCAAATCTCACTATATGCTTGTCCATAAGACCCATCTGGGCTGCACTGGAGGCACAATCTGCCTGCCTAATACAGGGCTCTGTGATTTCATAGCAATGTCTACTCAACAGAGTAATGCAAACAACCTAACTTAAGAAAATTCACTCTTTTTAAAACACCACAGCGAGTAGCCTTGATGTCTATCTTGCTACTTCTCCTTTTAAATAAAACCTGGAGGGTTCTTTAGAAAGCAGGAGACATTCGTTGCTTGGCTCTTTCCAGACACCCTGCTATGAAAACGTGCCCTGCTTTTCCTGTAGAACTGATCCCCTGAAGTGCTCCAGGGCAAGCGTGCCCCTACCAGCAAGATTCCCACTGGACTCAGATATCTTTAATCGAATATTATTGAATATAAAAAACTCCAACAGTCTTGTAATGCTATAATACGACAGAAAGTACAGGAACAATAGAAGAGTGGCACAAACCTCAGCAACAGCAAAGGGAAACGAGCCCACGTGCAACAGCCACAGACACAAAAAGAAACAATGAAAGAAAAACTGCTTACCTCAAGAAAGCCCCAGGTAGATGGGGATCTCCAGCAAAACAGCCTCGTCTCCTTTTCCAACCCTTAAATGAGGTCTGGGAAGGGGTGGACCCTGGCTCTATCTGTTCTGGTCACTCAGTGCATTGCTTGCACCTGAGCTTCTCTGCGTTGGCCCTGCCTTCTCCCCAGGTGCTCAATCACTGGTTTAAGCTGTGACTTAGCATTTCCACTACAAGCCTTTAAATGGCAATAATGTAGACTTTCTGCCTTGTACCCTGTTCTCTGGACAAGAGCACAAACCAAAGCAGAAGCCTATTACATTTTAATGATATTCTGCACATATTCTTTAACAGCACAGATGGTTCTTCCAGCTTAGATTACTGCCTAGTGGTTAGCGCTTTCTTTGTCATAATTACCTGAAGTAGGCACTGAAACTAAATTATCCACTTACTATATTAATAGTCCCAAGCACTAATTGATCATAATATAAGCAATAGCTATGCTCCTGTTGCACTGAAGGAGAAATCTAATAGGTCTACAGCAAGTCTTTCCTTTCTACCACACGCAAAAACATTACCAGGTTGCTTTCATGTTACTCCTTTGCCTCCCCACACACAGACACTAAAGTTTACTAACTCCCTTTTGTGGCAGAACTCAGAGAAAATAAGCTACTTTTGAAAAACACTACATGGAAAGATGGAAAAAAAAGACAAAACAGCTTTGTGTTTTCAAACTAACGATGTGGGAGTTGGTACTGAGCATTAAGACTTTCACAACAATCCCTAAAGAATTGGTATATATTATTTTAGGACTAAGCTCAATCGGTATTGGAGTCACAGGGTTGCTTTTGAATTGTTGGGTAATACTTGTGGACTGGACAACTATCTTAATAAACTCAAATGTATACCACAGTTACTGTCTCTCTGGGAGGCAAATTTTGCTGATAAACGTACAGCAGATTGAGTGCAAGACGTTTTAAGGAGTCCCTTCCAGATTAAAAAAAACATTTTGGGTTAGAAGAAGGCAATAAATAAGATTAACCCACCATCTCCTGTTTTCTGACAACCAATTCTACATCTTCCTTTGAATTTTAGCATCATGATATCTTGTACCTCTATTCGTGGGTGTGGTGATGAAAATGGGCTTTTTGAGGATTATCTCAATCCATCTATTATCTCAATCTATCCTACTTGTAGGATAGAGGGTTCCTAGTTCTCTATACGTAGGAGAATTCATACCTGAAAAAGTATGGAAAGAGAAGGGCTCTCTGATCTCAGGGATCTCTTCCAGCTTCGTGTACTGTAAAACCACCTGCATAAGCACACTGTGAGACTCATTTCAACATGTTTTTGTAGCTAGAAACACTTGAAATGTGATTGTCTGAATTAGTTCACACTTCTACTTGGCTCTAATGATCTTTCCCATTCCCACGAGCTCTTGTTCAATCTCTGCCTTCACAGAGTGCTGGCAGCTCTTACCGTGCTTCCACTTCACTGTGCCTCTTAAGGGCAGGCAGATCTAGGATCACTGACAAACGACCTCAGGCAGACTTTCATGTGACCTGGCTGCAGTCTTGGAAACATACCTGCAAATAAAATCTGCTGTATTTTAGATTCCTACGCTCTTTAGTTCTATGTATATTTTGTGGCTATCAGCCATTGACAAAGAAAGGCGGGGGCAGATTTATGTGGAAAATGTCATTCATCTGTGCTCAGACTGCTGTGTAACAGGGCAGATAGGTTTTTGGCAGCTTTAATCCTCTATGAACTTATAACTGAGTATCTTAAACAGAGGGTTTTTTAAACTTCTTTTACTGAGATACAAACTAATTGCACTTTACTTGCATCAAGGGCAGGTGAAGAGCACTCATACAAAAAGACACGATGCCACAATTGTAGTTTGTCATGTTAACATAGTTAGACCATGTGTGATGTAGGCCAAAGCCCAAACAGAAAGCTCACTGAAAAAGGCATGTTGCTAAGGCAAGAACACAGACTTGAATCCAGTAACAGTTCAAATAGAGAAGGGACAGATTAGACAAATAATTGAAGGAATGGTAAATGTATTTTTGAAGACTGTAAAACAAAAGTACATATTTTAAAGGTAAGAGCCCATACTTCTATGGTCTTCAGACCAGTTAGTTATAGAGAAAGTATGGAGGATTGGATGGAGATGAGAGAATAGAAAAAAGAAAAAAAAATCAAACTAGACTTAACAACATCTAAAGGCACCAGCATCCTTCTAGGGAATGCAATATTTTTCCTACCTGTAAATTTATGCAAGGGGTCAAATATATGTTGGACTCACTTTCTTGATTCTATGGATCAGATATCTGAGCCTGAGTATGGACAGCTATACAAAGATTCCTAAGCCAATTTAAAAATAGTGGCCCAAAAGAAAAGAACGGGAAAGGAAGTATCTTGCTAATGGTGAATTTCAGGGTTTGGATGGTACCAAAGTAAAAATTGTATTCTAATTTATGCTGCTATTTATATTGAAAGATTATTCCTTCTGTTATCATGACGAGGTATAAGTTATGCTTTGGGCTAAGATTTGCCAAATAAATTCAATATTCTGATTTTTGGGAGGAATATTTGAATTCCAGTAGGGAAAATAAGTAATTCTATGCTCATACAGGTACACCTACTGCTAAAAACAGAGATGTTATTTGACATTGGTCAGAAAGCATTTACTTATTTTCTTAAGATGCCAAACAATCATGACATAGCTTTCAGTCATAAACCACTTGAAATGAAGGGAGAAATGTTCTTCACTTGCTCAAAATCTTTTCCACTGCCTGTAGAGTTAATGTTCTGCTTCTGGCACATGATTAATTCCTACAAAGAAACAGGAACTTGGGGAACACACAGATGGCCACATCCTATAAATTATATGGTCGTTGTCTTACGTGGGTGGTATTTTAAACCTTGCTTCTTCACTCCCTCATAATAAGCCTGAAATCAGAAGAATGTGGGTACCTGACAAAGCTTTTACATTTTCTATTTTCAATATATGTAAGAATTAGTGACCTTCAAAAATAAGTTTTGTCAAGTAGAAAAGCTTTTATGTAACAAAATCTCCAAATCTAAAATGCTTTTTATTAATCATGCTCCTGTTCTCTACAGAAGAATGCTCCACACAGGAAGTACACAGGAAAAGAAGCAAATCCCACAAGAAAAAGACACATGCAAACACAACTGAATTGGTTTAGAGAAACAATTGTTACCCAGGTCCAACGTTGGAAATACATCTGAAAGAGATAACCTTGGAAGCTGGTCACCTGAACACAGTGAGAAAAAGGGTGTGAGAAAGGAAGGACCTGATCATCCGTCAGATGGAATCCAGACGTGACAATTAGAGTTAACGAACCACGACCCAAGAAGCAGTTTCAGCACTTTTTACAATCCCGCTTCATGACCTCAGTAAAACTTTCAGGGCTTTTTTTTCTTTTTTTTTTTTATTCCACAGAACACGTCTGCTCCAAATTCTAAGGGGAGAAACTGGTTTCATTTGGTTTCTTCCCCACTTTTCAGTCATGTATGAAGTAAATGTAAAATCTTTGTGAACTGAAAAATCAGAAGATACTGCTTCTACGATGAGATTATATAGTGTTAGTACAGTACCTATTTAATTTACATTAATATTAATGAACTGATAAAGCTGACTGAAGAATGCCAAGCAAATAATTTCAAAACATAACCAGTATAATGGCATTTATCTTCAAATATCGGTTTTGGCCTCAGGTACTCAGAAAGCTCAGAGAATGCCTCAAAGAAGGAAAAAAAGAAAAGCTGACTGATACCTCAGTCTTCTATCATTTCTTCGCAGAGCAGGTATAGCTAATGAAGCAGTGCCTCTTTATCCCCAGAGTCCAGAAGATCTGCCAAACTTCTAAGCCTGAGGTGCAATTGATCTTTCTTTCCCTATGGGCAAAGTATTCCTGCAGTCAGAGCCTCTCTGTTTCTCAGAATCACAAAAATCCAACCACTTGGTCTTTTGCTATTATATGGAATGAAGGATTGAAACAAGGCCAAACAACTCTTGGTGGTTCTCTTCCCTTACCAGACACACTTTTCCTTGGCCTCCTCCTGAGATGTGTTACCGAAACATAACAATTCACTCTGAAACCTGCTACCTAAATTACAATTGCTTTTTATGGTAATGAATTCTAAAAACACTTTTCCAGCAGCCCTGGTCAGAAATTCACAAAGGATACTTAGTGCAGAGCAGGAAGATCTCAAGAGCTTGAAGATAACGTTTCACAGTCAGCTTACACTACAATTCCCTCACTGAGTTTGGAAGTGGTTGGTTGCATCCTGCTTCTGGAGAAGGCAAAGGCATTTCAGCCATTGGTACCATTTAACCCCAAACTTGAAGAAGACCATCATTAAGAAGTGAAAGTCCAACTTGGTCTCGTACATGGATATGTCTGTGGTGTGTGCAAGACAACACTGGGAGTCAATGTGCCTCATAGGAATGGCTCACAGAGCTTTGCTTACTGACACTGTGCTCACACATTCCAATTTTTGCCATTAGTACTGCATTCTCTTCAGTGAAACTTAAGCTCAGTCATGCTGTGCTATGAGAATTATCTAGTCCTTTCTTATAGTGAAATCACTTTCAAAAAAAAAAAAAAAAGAAAAAAGAAAAGAAAGAACATTTCTGTTTTCTGTTCTCCTGGTATGGGCATGTGAATAAATTAAATGATATTTACATCTTTATATAAGGAGCTTCACAATTTTTCTCTTTAAAAAAAAAAAAAAGATCAGAAGAAATGGAAGCATGGTAAGAGTAAAATATCTGGTAAGAAATTATTTGACTGTAAATGAATAGTAGAGGAATATTACCAAATCTATCCATATTGATCACAATTAATAGTAAATAGTAAAACACTTCATTTTATCCTAGCAAGTTTTTTCAATGCAAAAAAAAGAAGTCTATGGCTCGGTAATAAAAGTAGCTGTAAACTATCACATCTGTCATACATACTATTGCTAAGTAGAGTTTTATCTTCTTCACTATATTAACCTCCCAAGAGCTCATTAAATGTTACTGATATTGAAAACCTGGTTGATCAGGTGAAATAAAACAAAATGGAAAAAAATTAAAATATCAGTAGATCAAGTGTTTACTGCAAACATCTTCTGCCTGGTTTAAACACTGAACTAATTTTTAAGTACGCGTGCAGAGAAGTTGTATAATGCATAACATAATGAATAAAACACTCACACATTAGGTAAGTGACATTGTAAAGATCTACTGTTTTAATAATTTCCTTCCATCCAATGATACCAATAAGGAAAGAACCTATGACAAAAGAAATAATTGCCTCTTCAGTTGTCATTTCAAATTATTTTCTGTAAGCTCATAGAATCGTGGATTCCAATGATACCCAATAAGGGTAGCCACCCACTGCAGCACTCCAATCATCAGAGTGATCCCACCACGTTTCAGTGGTGGCAACTAAGTCATAGTTCTCCCATTGCACAATAGCTTCTAGCTCCTCCTGTTTGCAGCCCATGCTGTGCACATTGCTGTAGATGCACTTCAGCGGGGCCATTGGTCTCACTCCCAACCTCAACATACTGCCCGTAGGCTCATCTGTAGCAAGTTTGCTTTTATTCCCTTTCCCCTTCAAACCTAGTTTAAAGCCCTCTCAACAAGACCCACCAACTACTGGGCTAGAATCCATTCCCTCCCCTTTAAAACAGGTAGACTGCATCTATTGCCAGCAGGCCTGATGCTGAATAAATCTCTGCATGATAAAAAATAATAATAACAATTAAAAAATTCCTCTGACTGCACCAGCCTCTTAACCATGTGTTGCTCAGGTGGTTTGTCCTGTTCCTCACAATATTTTTCCCTGCTAGTGAAGAGATTGAGGAAAACACCACCTGAGTTCTCACTTTATGTAAAGAGGTTTTCTAAGAAAAACACTCTATTAGACGTTTGCTATTTCATGAGATCTTTACAGGCTGTTCTGGAACAAAAGATCCTGATGAGGACACAGATTCTGGCACTTCTTACTTAAAAGTAATAGGAAATGGAGATTCTTCAGTCTTTCGTTAATTTAACTGTTCATTTAAAACTCTTGTTTGAAACCATTTAATCTACAAAGCACAGATGCTGTTCATCATCCAATGTTCTCATGCAAAACAACTCATGTAGTTAGTGAGATATATCCAGGAAAAAAATATTCAGCACTGTCGCAAAGATACAGGAGCACTGAATAATTCGGAGTTGTGCCATAGAAGATCCAAATCAAACAAAAACTTCCAGTTCTTGCTCTGAATTACAGTCCACGTTTCTGCATACATTCTAAACTACAGTGAGTTTTCCAATCTGTTTACTAATGTAAGATATACCGACCGACCTCCCACCACAGAAAGTGTATTTAAAATGTCATGCATAGTAATTAACTACGGAATGAAAAAAATCTTTATGCATGTTCTCAACAAGTGAGGAAACCATGTTTTCATTGGCCTGGATCATGCATGCTAAGTGAGGAACCACTTTATGAAGAGAAAGTAAGCAAGTATGTATGCACAGTAGAGCAGAAGACCTTTTAATAATGACCTGCAGTCATACCAGATTGAAATTCTGTTCTCTGATCTATTATTATCCACAATTCCAAGTTATTATTCTACTTACATTTTATGATGCTCAGTAAGAGGAGGTCATCATTCACCCTGAACAACTGTAAATCTCCTGCATGTAATTTCTGTTTTTCCCGAGTATTCTTTCATTCCCTGCCACTCAGAATACCACTGCTTCTATTACATATAGTAAAGCTTTCCAAGGCTAGAGAACCCAAGTAAAGATCCTGGCAGTAGATAAATCTTTCATATAATGTAAATCTGGTTCTACCAAAGTGTTACAATTGATTAGACAACAGCTTAGCTAATTTGTGCTCATGGCTCATGGTATTTTTTTTCCTTATTTTGATATCCAGTGGCTATCGTTCCTTAGTTTTATCCAAAAAGCAAGCTATTCCTGCATTTACTGGTATTTCTAGTTCTTGCTGACTCTTGTTCTCCTTATAAAGTTTCAGTAGGTTATTAACAGTGAGATGCAGAAAGTAAGCAAACCATTAGTTGAGAAAGTTAATTTAAAAAAAGTGATGGAAAGTATCTCACTAATGTTTTAAATCCATGCCACGAACTATAATGAGATAACAAAAAAAAAAAAACAAAAAGAAGGAAAACAAATGTGGTTAAACAATTATTTTGCACAAAATTGGAAAAAAAACTAGTCATACTAGATTATCACTGCGGCAGGATAGACTCTGTATGTGGTAGAGGTTGAAATCCACATGAGATTATTTATTCTTACTATGTGATCATAAGTTTCGCTTTAACAGACAATATTTGATAAATCTTTTTGATAAATCAAAAATTCTTGCAACTACAGAATTCTGCTTCCTTTGGAATGGAAAAATTTCATAGAAATTATTGTGCCACATATTCAGGTTTTGATATTTAGTAGTGAATCATTCAGTAATAACTCTGACTCTCAATAACAATATGTAGATTTATACTACCTGGTGATCCAGCCATCAGCCTGTAGACAAATTGAATACTTCTAATTTACTGTTCTTCTAAATATTACATCACACATCCACGTATATACTTCAAATTATCTTGCTGCCAGAGTGCAGCTCTTCTTTATCATAATCAGAGAAGCTATAGCATGACTGCTTCACAGTACAGCTATTATTTCAAAGGCTCATGTAGGTTTTTAATTTCTTGGTTTATATGCAGTGAAGTATGCAGCCTAGTTTAAAGCTTACATAAAGTTGAAGTAGTAACATGGACAGCAAAATAAGATCTTGCTTTTCAAACAAAGCGCAGAATGAGTGAAGGAAGAGTGAAACAGGAGCTGACATGCACATCTGTGTTTGCTAGTAAAAAATAAATTCAATGAAGGCACATTTGAGTATTTCCATGCAAGTAAGCTCCTAGAATCTAAGCACAGAACCACTGTTCTTCTACACTAACTTTCTGTTGGGCACTTGTATACAAGAAAAGGAGTGACTTTTATTTATTAAGCTGAACCCACTTTCAAAGAAGACTAAAACCAATGGCTTTGGTTCAGGATAAGATTTAAAGGTAACACCTCTTGCAGCCTATTTTCTTGCATCAGCCAGTTCTCAGCTAGCCACCTCAGTCCATTTCCAAAATAAACTGCCTTCTGTTCCATTTGGAAGTGTTTCAGAAGCCTAGCCTTCAAGTATGCATGTCACATGAATTGATACTCGACTAAGACTTAACGTTCATCTTTGTATTTTATGAAGAATTAGCAAACAAGGAAAACAAACAGGAAGATCTTGTTTAGAAAACCCTCACTTTGAAGGACTGACAAAAGCTACCTCACTATAACCGCTGCAGCCAAACGACACTTTCTATGACTGGCAGAACAGAGCAGCACACAGTATTCGTAGGGGATTCCTTTGATCCCAAGAGTATCATTTACCTGCGTTACGGGTCATTTGATTATTTGCCTTCTCAGTCAATACCCTTTGATGTAACAAACTCAGGATGTCAGTGCTCTGGTATATAGAGAAGTGATTAATTCCACCAGTAGCGTCTTCAAGGATGACATGGCCATACAACCTAGAAGAAAAAGCAACAAAAGAAAAGAATGCAATTAGACATAAACAGTGTATTTTTCTAACTCAGCTAACAACCAAACTCTGCGTGTTAGTTTGAGTGTGCTATTGGGGCAGGAATGGTTAGCTACACAATGCTTTTTGCTTGGTATCTTAAACGTAAATCCTATACTCTGCATAAATATATCATCTTGCAATGAGAAATCAGTACATTTTAAACTGGTAATAAGACATACACTTATAAATGAAAGTATTAATTAAGAGAAGTTCCCAAGAATGTGCATTCCTCATTTCTGGAGTATCAAAAGACATGGTGCAGTTTCTTGAGCGTCAGTATTACAAGTCCCACCTACCTTCTACACTGCTATTGTGTGGAACTCTTAAGGTACACAGTCTTTCACAAGGGCAAAATTACTTATTAACAAACCTCAAAAAATGTTTCAATATCAGATTTTGTAAGCTGTTTCAAATCATTCCTTACTAGACTGTTGTTTGAAATCTCAAGCAAGATAGGCATTTGATAGAAACATTAACTTCTGTAACATGTCCTTTCCAGTTCTTTTTCCACAAAAATAACTGCAAACTAACATATAAGCATATTTCTGAAGAACAATTCACCCCTGCTGGGCTTTGCTTATCACTTCATATAATATTCCATAAAGATATATTCCATAAAGACTATATTCCATAAAGACTGGATGTTGTGTTGAGGGACATGGTTTAGTGGGAGCTATTGGTAATAGGTGAACGGTTGGACTGGATGAGCTTTTAGGTCTTTTCCAACCTTGGTGATTCTATGATTCTACGATATGATGTGGCCAGACTCCATGCTACCTTCTACATTTCTCTGAGGGTCACTCTCAAGGTTTCGTAGCCCAGAAGGGAAAAATGTCCACTGTTATCCATGAAGATGGAGAACCAGACTGACAACACCAAGTTTTAACTCAGAAAACAGAGATTTAAACCTCTGTGTTAGCAAGTACTGCAGCCCCACAGAAGTCTTGTAGAGGAAAATAGCTGGTGTTGAAGAACACAACATCCACATTCCATGCATTTCAGGAGTGTTTACGCAGTCTGGCTCTTATCAGCTCCTGTGTGCTCAGTGCCCATTGACTTCATGTATATTCATCTTCAATTCAGAATTAGTTCAAAAGTAACCCTCTTTGCAATTTCTGATACTGCTGCATGATGCGAAGTAAAGCACAATAAACAGGAGCGCTTGGGATGTTCACTTCAAAAGTGCAGTTGTGATAGATAAAAACTAAGTTCAGCAAACAGCAGGACAGCGTGAGATTTTGTAAATGCACATAGTCAGTGTAGCTTTGCAAAAAGACCAAGTTTAATAAGCTTCTGGGCTTTGTTAGCATTAAGCCAAAGTGCTCAGCCCCAAAATTCAACGCTTTACTCTGTTTTATATATTCTGACACCAAATAATCAAATTCAAATTAGGCTTGAAGGCAGTCATGCTGAAAGATTACATCTGTTTGCATATTCCTTGTGGGCTGCTACCGTGGATTTGGACTTGAAGATTACTCCCTGATGCAAATTTTCTAATTTTTTAATCCATCCACTATCTTCTTCTAACAAAAAGTAATTTATGAGATCCGAAGGTGTGATCTCTCCAACCGAGTACAACAGAAAAACATGTGAAATCTGACATTTTTTATGGGTGGCGAGGTTTGTTGCTAAGAAATTTTCTGTATTTCTCTCTGTGTTTGCTCATTATTCTAACGGCACGGTGACTGAAGTAAAGGTCATATAATTTTAATGTTACACAAAAAAATAGTACAGAAAGTTTTGAGCTGAGTACATCAAAGACATTTCTTTACCGTTTTAATAATTTTGTCTTTACTTTATGGGATGCACAATTTAACTATCCATTACATTGAAAATGGCATAAAGTTAGCAATTTACACTAGGATGAGAGCCTGAAGTAATACCAGAAATTAAAACGGATGAATTTTTAGTGCTTCAGTCAATGACTCTATACCTCTGTGTGTTTTTTTTCTCAAGCAAAGCATTATTTGAAGTGAAATATTATGACCTGGTAACACTACAGAGGAGTAATTCAAGTGCATGTCAGCTAGGGGTCTGAAGAACTGGCCATATCGACTTGACTGCCCTGTGGAAGATTTTCATCTTTTCTGCCTTGAGATATCTCGGGGAACCAGGAAAAATACAGACATGCAGCACAGAGTTCACATGGGATCTCTGCCAGTCCTTCATATCAGCAGCAGTCACAGTGTGATCTACAAGCTGATTTAACATGCAGACCTAGAATGGTCACTTTCAAATGAAATCTCTTATCTACCTTCTCTGCTTGTGATAGATGGAGGAGGTCAAGGCCCTGGGAGGAGTTATTTGCAGACTCTCCCTCCCTCTTTCACGTTTTGCTTTTTGCTTTAAAGGGAACTGAAGTGATATTATTGAAAGACCTGTTAATAAGATCAGCAGAACTGAGTGACAGTAATACAGATTGAACTTTTATGATGCTATTGATCCAGGCCTGAAGAAAGTGAAGTGGTAAAGTGCATTTAGGCATCTTATTTCAAGGACTATGAAGGTAAGAAAAGAATTTTTGTAAAAGTAGTAAAGGCCTGTGATCCTAATAGATACTTTTGGATAGCCAGGCATTCTTTTTTTTCTTTAGCTATTATTTTTACTTCACTTAAACAATTTGCTTTTAATAACACATGTAAGAAACCATAATAAACTGTACAGCAGCCAAGCTACCTCTCCTCTGCTCCTACCCCAATATAGTTCAACCTCCAGCTACAGTACAAAGAAAGTGTAAAGTTTTGCTCACAGCAGGAATGGCTTAACATGCTATAAAGCCATTTTGTGATAGGCTGCAGGGGAAAACAGCACACCAAATCTTCTAGTATTCTCTTTTTTGTGATATTTGACACGAAGGGGCAGACAGTCAAAGAGAAGTCTGATTTCTCCTTTGCCTTTATTCAGCAAGGCCTTTCACTGGATTCCTGAAACTCATACTTAAGGTTTGCATATATATGTTGCTAGCAGCATAAGAGCTCTCATCACAGGTTTTGAGCTGTCTTTCTTTCCAGACATTATTTAACATATTTTTAAGCAACAAGAACGGAACTAGCAGAACACATATCAGATACAATGAACACAATAGCAGAAATAATAATAAATGAGATCAGGTATTATGAGGGTGGGCAAGCAACATTTTTATTGTCTTTTCTGTCCTGTTTTTGAAGACAATTGTCAAATCCAACATTTGGTGCTGTTATTGAAGGAAGATCTCAAATGAGTGCACATCCTAATGTCAATGCTGAACACAATAACTGCAGAAATGCCTTCACAAATGAGTTCAATTAACGCTTAAAACATGAGTTAATAAATATTCTGAATTGAATGCCTGCTTTATTTCCACCTGCAATCACTGCAGCTTCCTGGTGAATGAGCCTATGAATTTATTGACCTTATGAGGCTCCAGCAAATCTTTTACGTTATTAGTCATTGCTCCAAGTCATTAGCTTTTCATTGTCTGATTCCAGATAATAAAAATGCTATTACCATGAAGGAAAAAAAAAATAAAAGCTGTCTTCCTGTTCTGCACAGGGGAAGAAATCAACAAGTAAAATTTAGTAGAATTTTCTTGATTTTCAGAGCTGATTGGAAATACTTCAGTGGGTTTTGCTGTATTATATATTTAAATGGAAATATTTTTCTTACATTAGGAAGATCTTTATGACACTTTTGATCATTTTCTCTTCCTTTAATTACTATTCCCTTCTTGCGATTCCTTTAATTACTATTCCCTCCATACTAGTAAATAGTATGGATTTAGTTGCTATCCTTTTGATTACTGCAAGCAAGTTTTATCACTTTGGTACTAAGGAGTTCTTTTGCTCAAACATGACACTTGAAAGAAAACTTCCTCTTCAGCAAACACTCCTGTGTTTTTACCATATTCATACTTCCTATAGTTACCCCCAACGCTGTGATGTGCTGAACTAATTATTCATTACAGAAAATCCTTTCCAGACCCGAAGTCTGTAATCAGATGCATTTGTAGTCCTAGTCTGCATAGCTCATCATCTCAAACCCAGTCGCAGCATTCACAGGTGTCTATGGGTCATTAATTTCCAGCAGGAATGAATTTGTATAGGATGCCTAAACGCTCAGGAAAATGTTTCTCAATTTTAAAAGTATCTTTTTCTGTTTCGTTTTCAGATCTTTTTGCACCCTTAAGTTTATATCAGTTGTGTAGTTTGAGTGATAGCAAGGCTTAACAACCTCTTATTTTTAAAAATCTAAATTGATAGTGCAAGATACTATAAAATACTCCATTTTTGTGTATGAAAACCCTTCATGAGTCACAGAGCTGTTATATCCTTAAATACTGTATTTATTAAGATGTCTTGAACCATTATAAATCACATCTGTGTCAATTATGGTTTTCAACAAAAAATGCTAATGTTTAAGTTACAGCACTCAGCCAGCAGTTCTTTGATTTAAACTCATTTTTGAGTTCAGCTTTGGATTAAAAAGCAAAAGCAAAACCAAGCCAACAGAAGCTCTCTCTTCCCAAACATTCTTTGAACTTCCCTCTTTCCTGATAATTATAGCACTGCTCATCATTGAGTGGCAGCACAGGGCCTTGAAGAATGAACACTGAATTTCTTACAAATATCTGCACAACTAAATGCCAAACCTGGCACAGACTCTGAGGTCTGTTTGTACTCCCTTCAAGACCCTGAATCTGATCTAATGGAGATAACATAAGCTACCATCAGCCAAGACACTTTGGCCTCGGCACATGCAAGCTGTATTGTGGAAAATGGTTGCACAACTAGAAATATAGTCTTGAAGGAGTGTGAGAGATGAAGAACAGAACGAGGGAGAAGGAAATGGATAGAACTCAAAGAGAAAATTAAAAAAAAATGCGGATAGGATTAGCTAGGGAAGAAAAATGATACGAAGTCTAGAAGATAATAAAGAGAAATCAGGAAATCAAGCAAGGAAGAAATTTTGGACCCAGGACAACTCATTCAACCGCCCATCCTTTTTATCGCTAAATAGTCTTGATCTTGCTTTGGCAGGGGGGTTGGACTCGATGATCTCTGGAGGTCCCTTCCAACCCATACAATTCTGTGATTCTGTGATCTTATACTAAAGCAGGAGCCATTACGTTAGATTTCTTTTAACTCTTTAGAACAAGCAGTGCCTTTCTTCATTGCACCGCTTAAATTACACATGTTTCAGACTTCTTTCTCTGTCCAGTTTGGCTCTTAGGCCCCCTCTCCAGGTTCTTAGACTATTACTAAAGAAAGACTTCAATGAAGGCTTTTGTAGTACCATCTTTAGCCAAACAGTAGCTCATAAACACATGCAACAAGAAAAGTGTTATGCTTCTCTGGTTTGCTTTTCTCCAGTTTCAGCCAGGCATAACACTTACTTAACAGCAGTGCTGTTATATTGGCACCATCAGCGCTGAAGAGAGCACAGCTGGCAAGCAAAACAGCTTCCCTTTTTGTCATACAAACCAACAACTAGCTCAATAATCCAAGACCACAACACTAAAAAACGTTATAGCGAGAGAAAAAACTACTACAAGAAGGAAGTGAAAGAGAAATGTATGAAACGTATGAGAAAGGGATTGATGAATACCTTCTGTTTGCTTAGGAAAACCCAGGCTGGACACCAGCACCCCCTGCCACTCATTCGGAGAAGCTTGGTGCTTGAAGGACATACAGCATTCTGTCATTTGATAGTGCTCAACCCAGTGTCTGCTCCTTTTTTCAGAAGCTCAGGCTTCTTCCTGCTTTTGTCAAAGACGTTTGGATGGGTATTTCCTTTGATCAAAGTGGCAATTTGCTTATTTATTGCATTCATAACATTTCTTATCCCACTTCTTCCAGGAGGATGGAAAAAAAAGGCAGAGGGAATATGAATGGCTCTTCTCAGGTAGTTTTCTTACATTGTTTCTTTCTCAGTGTACTGCTGTAGGTGAAGAAGATGTCTGTGCCTCCTGTTGTGAGCAATTTGTATTCACACGTCCTTTGCTTTCAAAGTAGTCTTTTGTTCAGATGGATATGTAAAAAGCAGCATTATCTCAGGGTGGCTTTTGCTGTTTCAGTGACAGGTGGCCCCACTACCTAAGTGTTGGCATGTATTTGCTCAGCTGAACTGGCTGCTGAGAACAGTTAGACCGAATTTCCCCCCCCCCCCCTTAAGAGTGTTTTTGGCCTGTGTAATCTGCAGTACAACTATTCCAGCTGTTATGGCTTTGGCTGGAATTGAGTTAATTTTCTTCGTGAAGGCTCATACGATCCTGTGTTCTGGATTTTTGTTGGAAAAATGCTGGCCTGCCAGTGAGGGGCACAAGGAGTTGTACCCAGAATGGCCAAAGGGAGACTATTCCCAGTAGGCATCCTGAGTGCACCATTCTGCTTTGGCTGCTGGGACTTGGTACTATCAACACAGATTGCTCAGCGGCCAGATTGCTTCTGTACCACACGAACCATCCCTGGGACAGAGCTTTATACACACAAAGGCAATTTGTACAAACCTTATCAACCAATTTTCACAGTAGGAGGAGGAATTAGGCTCTATTCACTGAAAAGCTTTCTAAAAGGAAAAGTTTTATCTAATCACAGACCGTTCTTTCAGATTACTCTCACAGAATCACAGAATGAGGTTATCTGGTCTCCAGTGTGAAACATATGAGGTCTGGAAAGCAAATCACTTTTTTTTCTTTCCATGCAGATAGCAGCAGATATTATTACATTGCAAGGGGGTGAAGGGCTCTGCACATCAATGTCTTTGCTTGTGAGAGGGTCAGGGGAAACTGGAATTTATCAATTGGAATTAAACAGAGAAGCTGACCATTGCTTCCTTTCTATGAAACAAAATTTTAGGAGCTGGCAGGTGTGAAGGTGACTTGATAAAGGTTTTACTTGTGCCACACAGCTCAAGATACATTTATCCAAAGACTGCAACTTCCAAGGTGAAACTTACACTTTCTAAGATAAAACATTTACCTCTGGATTCATCTTTTATAAAAATGCTACTGACAGCTAATATAGGTCAGCTTCAGATTTTTTTTTGGCCACCTTATTTATTTTATATGAGTAAAAAAACCTGTTACACAGTCATGATGAAAATTCTCCAAGAACTGTTAAAAAACCAAACATTTTTTCATCAAAAGCAGTAGTGCAAGTCCAATAATCTGACAGCACAATTAATTTCTCTATCCATCACATAAGTAATTGAATTTAATCCTGTTTCCATCTATAGGTAAAATGTGCGAGAAGTTGCAAGCAAACAAAAAGCACTCTATAGAGTTTATTGACTACTGGGTCAATAGATACAAGTAATTCCATCACAGAAAGAATCCTGCCAAAAGTGTTATGTTATTTGAGATGAACTGTTCACTTTTTGCCCCGTGAATGCTCGGAACCTAAAGCCTAAGGCATGAGAACCTGCAATATGAATACAGCCATTCAAGAGTCTCTTTCTGAATCTTTCAGGCAATTCTGCAAACTCTCACAGCACCTCTGCCATCCAATACATTGCTCCTTGGATCTCCTCTATGTACTGAGCGCCAGCTTCATCATACGTGGAAGTTTTCAATTTCACACAGCAGTGATTTCTTCATAAGTTCTAAGTCATAGTTAGAAATGTGGCCTCTTCTCTCGTGTCATTAGTGATAGGACCAGGGGGAATGGTTTCAAGCTACGGCAGGGGAGATTCAGGCTGGACATGAGGAAGTATTACTTTTCAGAAAGGGTGGTCAGGCACTGGAATGGATGCCCAGGGAGGTGGTGGAGTCACCGAGCCTGGGGGTGTTCAAGGAAAGGCTGGATGTTGTGTTGAGGGACATGGTTTAGTGGGAGCTATTGGGAATAGGTGAACGGTTGGACTGGGTGATCTTTTAGGTCTTTTCCAACCTTAGTGATTCTATGATTCTATGATTCTATGATTCTATTCTATGAAATCAGAGTGTTTTCTAAGAATAAACTCCTGAAATCAAAAGGAATTTCAATATTTGACGGTTTTTACCCAAGATTTTCTCCCCTTGCTCAGCAGCACAAGGATTTGACAGATAATTTCAGTTATGCAGCTGTGGAATCTCCCACCACTGCCATGTTTAAATAAATTATTTACCAGTAATGGCTGTTGTAACCTCTTTAGTCATAGGACCAAGCACGACACTTTCCCTACATGTTTACAATCTGCCGCCTACACAGACTCTAACCCTGTAGCTGCTGATGGGTGACATGCCTAAATCTACTCTATATACCATGATAAGGTGAAATATATATTAAATAACTGTATCTGATTTGAATTTTTTTTGTGTACGACCATTTCTATCTGCACTCCAACTTTCTTTTAAGTATGTATTATCTTATTGTCTATGGTGTATTTAAAATACAACTGTTAAACAAATTCTTTCATTTATCTCAGTTTTGCTGCTGGCGCGGACCACAGTTTTTTAAAGCTGTTCCTAAAATCTACTTTTCAGACCACCTTTTAGGGACTGCAATGAAATTCCTCAATAAATATCATTAGAGAAAATTATTATGGGTGGCTATTAACTTGGGTACAGGTTTGATTCCTTCTCTCCCTGTCAAACCTTGCTTAGATTACAAATCTAACTCTACTGCCCTTGACTACAGTGAACCACTCTGTGCGTTCCTCTGTCCTCCCTATGCAATTCTTCTTTTAATATTGCAAACCTTTATATTTGCTCCTTCTAACCTATAGCACTCATGGATTACAACCTTCTAACATTCTGGTCTTCTAACACATTTCTGGATGATTAGTAATTTCCCTTACTCACCTTGCAACAAAGTGAATGACCAATAAAAACAGAACAACCAACCAACAAGATGGATGTCTAACATCAGCGTTCATGATTAAATATTCTAGTTGCTTTTGCTTGAAAATGAGCTGGCCACATAAGTCATAAATACGTTACTGAGGATGACTGGTATGGTGTACTTCAGGCTTCTTCATGATCAATCAAATTGCTAAGAAAACCTTTCACAAATTCTGGGAAATTTAGGTGTGTTTCACTCTTTGTTGTTTGCTCCTAGGATAAAGATTTAATCCATGTCACAAATGCAGCTTGGCAGCTCTTTTAAATACAAAGTACAGTGATAATTTACTTGAATGAAAATTAAAAATATATATGCTTGAAAAGAATATGTTTTTTAACTCACTGACAGTAAACAGTTCAGCCCCAAGGTGTGCAAACTACTCAGTTGGAGAAATTCAGACCTTACCTCTATCTCTATGATATCAAGCTTCCATCCCACTTTCTTACTGACCAACAGATGGATGTGCCTTTATATTAATCTTCGTTATTTACCAGTTATGTGAAGTGGGAGTAAAAGCATCAAGAACATTTTAGGCATCCTTCCAATCACATAAAATACAGAAGAGACAAAATGCAGAACTCTGTATTCTGGTCTGGGTATCTTAAAATCCAGACAGTGGTTAATACAGCCTGTTCTCACAACCTTTTTCCTATCAGCCAGCCACTGGGAAGTGAGATTCTTAGACTGAAAAAGTATTAAAAATAAAACACCAGAAATGTAAAAGATGACATCAATCACACACAGAACTGCCAGAAATTCTTATCCTACTTGGAAAACAGTTTTGGAGAAAGCGTTTTGCATATTGGCAACAACTGCTTTGCACAGTTGTTTTTCCCCATAATTCTGGATATCTCAGATACTTAAAAACCTCCTTGCAAGATCTGTTTGGAAAGTTATTCATCAAATGCCGACAGAATTCAACCAATTTAACAATATCTAGTCTAAATTTTACTCCCATATTTCATCATGATTGATAATGTCGACATTCATCCTAATAGCTACCCAACAGAGCAGAGAAACAGCAATGTCAGCAGAAAATATCTCTGCTGATAAAGCTGCAGCAGCACTGAAAGGAAACAGTGCTCTAAAGCACGATGTTCTGGAGTCACAGATCCAAGTGACAGTGGCTGATAAAAGGTTAAAGAACAGTAAGATCTCTTCAGCTCACAGCACTTTTCTCCTGCACAGCAAAGCACCACACAGAAGTTTCCAATCCAGGTCTGATGTAGGAAGTTCTTCTACTAAAAGCTGTGGTCACATTGGCATGGCTGACTGCTAAGGTTTTCTCTCTTGAAAGCTGAGCCAGTATAACTCAAACTGCACTACTTCTGGGATACAAGCAACAGAGTGATGATGCTCTCTCTACCTCATGCAGAGGAAAAAGCAGAACTTGCACTAGCTGTAATAATACTAGTGTGTTGCTTAGAGTTGTTTAGAAAGAACAAGACAAATAGACAACTCTGAAAGAAAATGAAGACGGCAAAGGAGAAAGCTTTGTGAAAAAAAAAACCAAAAACAAAAACAGTAAAATGGGAGACATCAATTAGAGATAGTGAAAGTAGATTAGGAGTAGCCCTTATCTGTTTAACAGAGGTGGTGTGAAGCCTGAATTGCCTTACCTCAACTCCTGAGGGCATTTCTAGCCTGGTAGCTGGAGGCAGCTCAACTATCACCTGACAAGGGATGTGAATGTGCAGATGTGTGGGCAGTCAGTCAGATATGCATGCCTTGGCTGCCTCATACCCATCCACAGCTGCCTCTATGTGATCTCTTTTACTCATAGATGAGCAGTGCTTTGAGTTAGAAGTGTCAGGAGCCCCAACTCAAGTCTCGGCAGTAAAAGCCTAAGCTGAAGAGCTTGCATAATAGACAGGAGTTTTGACCTTGTCAGGAGCTCTTGCTCTCAATGAAGTTTTATCATAGTACAAAAATCTCTCCCTACATCTTTGCTAGGACTTATGTCATTGCTACACCAGAGCAAACGTGTCCTGATAATCACTGCGTGACTGCAAGCACTGTATTTTGAAATGCACTATTTTTAAGGCACTGTATTTATACAACATGTCTAACAGCAATGAAACCGCCGTCTGCGTTTTTGTTTTTGTTTGTTTTAGAAAATGCCAAAAAAACTACTGGTGCTTTGGGAGCTATTCCTCAAATCCATTTGAAACAGACCCTCACAGGCAAAATACAAAATCTACTTTCGTTGCATTTTTTTCACTCAAAACAGATTGAGGCGGTGGAAAATTGACAGAAAAAAAACTAGATTGCTGGTCACTGCCTTTTAAACCTGCTGGTATTATTTCGTGATCTATCTCTTCCCTCTGCTGTTCCTTGCACTGGCACTGTAGAAAGATTTGGATTTAGGAAAGGATTTTACATTTTGTTAGACTGATACGTGTATGTGAGGGAAAGAGACAAGCTTTATGACGGGTTTGAAATAGAAGCCAGAGGTTGAGAATAATTTCTTTCAAACATATTCATTGTGTTAATTAATTAACATGAGGGAATACAAGAAGTTGCAATAGGCATAGCAAAACACTATCAGTAAGGGGAGAGACTTGGAGATCATCGGTTCACGTGGAACAGAGACACAACCAGAAGGTAATGGTAAAATGTAGGGGGAAATTATAACTTGCTATAAAACCATTACTTCTACCGCATTCCTAACACTGAGCGTTCTGCTTTCTGTCTCAGCCCTGAAGCAGGGCACGTGTGCCTCTAAAGTCATCTGTTTTTCTCAGAGAATGGGTTATATAAAAGGAGAAACTTCTCCCTCTAACACTCTAACACAGTAACGCTATGATTACACAGTGGATTTTGGGGAGTTGAGCTTTGTTTTTGTGCAGTGCCCACAGCAACAGGCACTGACTAAAGCCCAGGCTGCGTGGGCCTTGCAGTGGCCATACACTAATGATCCAACACTTCTTTCCTACTTCTTGCAAAGCTCCAAGAAACTTCTGTTGAATGCATGACTAGAGAGATGGACGCTACATTAGCAAGCACCATGGTTCAAAAAAGTTACAGCTTCTAGAAGAAAATTCTCTGCATTTGTATAGTCAAGAACTAGCAACCGTGACAGAAGCAAAGCTTGATTAAAACCAAAACACATGAAATTACAAAAAGTAGTAGCCAGTCAGCCTTAAGCTGCTATGAGAAAACAGTAAATCATCTCCTGTTGTTATGAAAAGGAATAGTAGTAAATCCCAATTTACAACAGGATCCAAATGAATTAACTGTCAACACAACTCCAGCATATAAACAACAATCACAGTAAATTAACACATTCTCCAGCTGTTGGAGCAATCAAAACAAGGAGAAACAGTACTGTAGCTTATGACAAATAATAAAGTGAATTGAAATATCTCTTTTTTCAATTAATCTTAGTGAAAATTTGAGTTTAATACTTTCATGGCTGTTTGCGTGCATGTCCGTGTGTTGCTTTGTTGTTTTGTTTTAAATGTGCTTTTACATGTTTTGTTAGAAAATCTGAACATACACAGTAACACCACGCAGTCACTTGTCTTGTCTTACGTTGGGCTTTGCTGATCACCTCTAGTAGTTTGGGATGTTTCAGTAAAGAAAGAGCTTTTACTGTGTATTTCAACAATCTGAACTGTAGATGTGGGCCAAATTTCTGTCAAAATCTAATGTTAAATCTGTTTTCACAAGATAAAAAAAATAAAGTTTACACATACTGAGTAGGAAAAGAAAGAGCCTTGCTTCATTAAAGCTCACTTCAGTATGCAAAGTTGGGATCCCCCAGTTTATCAGGCAAAGATAATTCCAGGCAAAGAAATTAGTTTCTGTCTAGTGCTAAAACAAGTGGGCATCCCAGATCTTAGCAAAAACAGAAAAAAAAGATGTATTTTGATTTGGATTTCTTTGTACAGGATGACCACCACATCAATCAGGGTAAAATAAAAATTTGGTGCCTCTATCTAGTTTTGGAAAGAAGCAATCCAAACTAAGAGGGATTGAAGTTCCTCGTTATACAAATACAAAATTAAACGAAGAAACAAAAATATTTCTAAAAAGCTTTCAAATGTTTTTGAAAGATACAATTATCCATTACCCATCTCAACGATAACTGTGTACAGCTCCTCTAGAACACCTAAACATTAACAGTGCCAAGGCCTTTCAGAGTTTGCAGTTAAACACAATACCATTTGCTTTATATGTTACTCTACCAAGCTTTGCCTCTCTATTTCTCTTCTCTCAAGTACTGCTTTATTTTACAAGCGATACAATTCAGGTGTCAGCTTGCACTGATTCTAAAAACGAAGATATTTGGTATGCATGTGATGAATCCATTAAGTCTAAACTATGCTCTGTTACCAAAGGGTGGACAAGGGGTTATAGAGAGACAATATCATTGTTTTCAGCATGAACAAATCCGCTCCCAAAGGGACAACCTTCACGTAGTTTGTAAGACACATATTTCCATAAGGACCAGATTTATAAGGCTGTATAAATTGTGTGTCCTTGTCAATGAGACAAAAGCAGTCTCAGCACCGGGGTGCGCATTTGATCGCTTAACAAAAAAGAAAGGAGCAAACAATTTTCAGAAGATCTCTTGGAAACATCCATGGGATAAAATGAAAGTAGGAGCAAAGCTCGAGGCTTATAGCTAGGAAGGGCTGAGATCAAGGAAGGAGTGAAGCTTTCACATTAAAACAACAACAGCAACAACAACAACACAACTAAAAAAGCTCAATAAAAATCAAACGAGCAACTTGGCTCTGAGAATGTGAAAACTGAAACCAGTTGCATCTTAGACGCCCAGTTAATGGGTGAACACATTTCATCTTACCAAAGTAAAATTCTCTTTAGTTTGGAAGTGTGAAATAAATTATGCTTTTATTGTTAATAATCACAAATCCATAGACCCTTTCAGTGGTAAGGACAGTTGTACTGCCAGTGACTGAAAGTTAATACGATCTATCTTTTATTTGATTCATTTTCTGTTTCAGCTGGTCTATATGTACAAATGAAGGGAGATATAATCATCTAAAAAAGATGAAAATATAATAGACTCACAGCCAAATTATTAGGAGAATTTAGCTTCATCTCTGTCCTTTAAATCTACAATACGTAGAATCATAGAACAGTTCATGCAATGGTTTGGGTTGGAAGGGCCCTTTAAGATCACCCAGTCCCAACTCCCCTGCTATGCAGGGATACCTCCCATACACCAGGTTGCTCACAGCCCCATCCAGCCTGGCCTTGAGTGCTTCCAGGGAGGGGGCATCCACAGCCTCACTGGAACCCATTCCAGTGTCTCACTGCCCTCACAGTAAGGAATTCCTTCCTAATACCTAGTCTGAATCTACCCTCTTCCAATTTAAAGCCATTTCCCCTCGTCCTGTTACTACCTGCCATTCTAAAAAGTGCCTTTCCATCACAGTTGACACTTAGTATGGGATTATATCTGCATATTGAACTCAGGAGAAATTATTTTTAAGAAAAGGTATCTAAAATTTTTCTTTTAAATTCTTTTGTTGGGGGAACGTGTTTTTAAGTCAAGAGAAATTAAAGGTTTTTTGGTTTTTTTTTTTTAATTGTTATTCCATGTCTTCATTGAAAGATAAAACTTGATTTAACAGAATCTATGAATTAATCAAAATCCCAAAGTCATTCCAGCTCAAGATGTTCAGCTGCCAGTTTTGTACACCTAGTGCTACTACTAATGTTCTAATTAAGCCCATAGTGCTGCTTGACATAACCGAACACAGGGTCCCTCCTATGCAGTGGCTGTGCCTTCTGTAAGTGGAATCCTGAACAAATTCAAAACTCGGCCCCTTTTTTATCAGCCTCTGCTAAAGATTAATCTTTAAAAGGTTAATCTTAAAAAAGCCGAATAAAAATCAGACGAGCAACTTGGCTCTGAGAATTTGAAAACTGAAACCAGTTGGATCTTAGACGCCCAAGATTAATCTTTTCTGTCTTCGCACAAATAAGCTATCCAACAGTATGTGAGAGTGCTAAGCACAGGCTGGCTCCACCTCCTTCTTTCAAAGCTAATAGCTTCACGAGATACCAGAAGTGGAAGAAATTTAGGTGAGCCAAATGTAAAGAATGGTTGGTTGATAAGACTGCCTTTCAGGAGCAGTAAAGCAAAGGCAGGATTTCCTCCTCGATAACAGGTGAGACAGTGAAACTCTGAATAAACCAGCAGTATTTCAGCTAAGATTCAGGAAAATACTTTTCCTTTTCCATGTTTCATACTAGCATTTCTTAGTGGCCTCCTCCGCTCACAAGGAGAGGAACCTCATACAAATGTCCAACTAACTCACATTTTTGTTTCAAGTTTGCTCAGTATTAGGAAATGGCCACCCACCAGTGCCCAAAGACCTCGAGACCCTTCCCCCTATTTGCAAAGAAATGCCACAGAAGATATTTTCCCTACAAATCATCTCATTAAAGAACGTGCTTCTTTTCTTTTTTGCATTTCTCTTTACCGTGCCACTTCAGTTAGTGGCCACTGTAGCACAGCCAATCCATCAATTCAAATTATACCAAATACTAAAACTGGCTACTAACTCAAGCTGTCATAGTACAAGTATGCATATTGACCCAACATCCTGACTTTCACAGTTCTGCTTGCATCGCATCAACCAAAAGGATGTGGTTGATATGCATGCAGTTATCAAGAAAAGGATTTTAAAAACAACACATCTAATGTATTTATGAACATCCCGTGAGCTGCAAACAGAAAACAACACATCTCAGAGAAGAAATCAACTGCTGAACACACAAAATATAGAGTAGCTGCTTAGCATGCTGGATACAGATGTTCTCGACGGTCCTCCAGCTTGTCGCACTGAAACTTTCTGAGCAAATTCTTAGTTATTCCATGACACCTTGGCCCAGCGAAGAATTTTTTATTTCCTTTCTTTTTTTCTTGTGCAGTATTTTAAGCAGATGAGCAGCTTTAGCGAAGCTGACAGATCTGCTTAAGGGCTCAAGATATGCATATATTCAAATGAACCGCTGGATGACAGCATCCAAGCTGTGAAGAATGTTTGGTAGCTACGATATTCACTGAGACACGCAGGAATTGCAAAAGGCCTCCGAATACCACTCTGCATGTTATGACCTCATTTAGAGTTTCTAATCAGTTGCCAAACATTGACTTAGCTGTTAGTACACTGTTGGTTAATGTGTAACAACTGCAACAAATGCTGAAAATAATGTATCTCAACCAGCTAGCAGTAAGCTGCTAAATTCTATTCAGCAGCTTTCCATACGAGAGACGTAAAGATTCTGCATTAAAAAGTGCAGCAGTATTTCTGTAAACACAACAAGTCACTGAAACTTATTTTAGAACCTAAACCTCAACTTTCTGTTTGGATTTGTCTCAGATCTATCCAATCAAACTAAGCTGATTAAAATATTTTTCCAGTGTATGTATTGTTCTAAAAAGTATACAGTATTATCTTTATTAATAAAACCATCAACCGAGTTTCTGGCTGCTGAGATTAAAATAAAAGGTTGTAATAAAAACATATTAAGCCCTTGAAAAATGTCACATGGAATAGCACATTCGGTTGGTGCCTTCCAAAGATGACTGCAGTTGATTTCTGTTCGTATTCTGGAACAGATATTATACTGTATTTAAAGCCTTTAATCGCTGAGGCTGGTGCAGAAACTATAGTAATTATCATATAGGAATAGATCCTGGTCTAATTATTCTGCTGCATGCCAGTGATGGACAATAATAGCTGTAGCTTGTGATCTTCATACATTCTAATAAATACCCCTCATATAATTTAACTCTCTAAGTATTCAGTATTTCATCCTGTTTAACCAGGATGAAATTAGTACCGATTCAATGCTGGCTTTAAATCCACTAGCTCAAGAAGGGCTACCCCTGTCACCATGGGAGCTTAGCCCTACAAACAGGTCGCAGACGTAGCAGAGGACTGAAGGGAAATGCTCAGGAGCACGGTTATTTCACTGTTCCAGCTATGACAATGAAAACAACTACTAGAAAGGGGCTGCAAAAATGCATGGCCGGTGCTGGCCCACATCTCCGGCCAGCTTCTCCCAGATAAGTTAGAAGCAAAGAGGCATTTGCCTGTGCCACAGGCAGTGCAGCACAAGCTCATGGCTGCAGGGCTCCTCCAGTGAAGATTCAGATGGGCAGCTCCCAACATCTGCAGTAACAGCCTGCTGAGACCCTCCCAGGCTTTCTACACTGGAAATCTGTAGATAACAAATAAGCCTATGAGCATAATCTTTATCTAGAACATGAGATACATGTGCAAACACTTTGCATTTCTTTCTTTCGCTGCAAATGCTGTGAGAGGGAAAGAAAAATCCTGCAAGTAATTGCAGCTGTGTTGAATCCAAGCTCAAAATTGTTCAGAAGATGACTTTGCAAATATGCTGTTCTGTGATTGCATATTCAGTGGCTGTCTGCTGAAGCAGCCTCGTAGCAGTGACACAGCACAGGGAGGGACATGGGAAAGGCAGGGGGTTACTAAGCCCCTGTGAGACAGCTTGAGATTCACACAGCACAGAAATGGCCTAACTACTGATAGCTGCCTCTGCCATTTCACTACTCACCCAGTTTCCTTAACAGTCCTGCATCCCATTAATCCCCATCTGCTGCTACAACATCTCCCCGGAGGCTTTTAAAGACAGTTTAACCTAAAACTAAATAAGACAGGGCTAAAGCAGTCCCAGGACACTGCACAGCTACCTTCATGCTGGCTGCGTATGCGAGGGCTACAAACTAGCCAGGGGTATCTGACTGGTTACCACACTTCATTTGCTCACTGTAAAAATTAAAATCCATGCTTTACTACCTATAAGAGCTGTAATATAAAAAAAATATATAAATATATAATATAATAAATATATAATAAAAAACAACTTTAGCATGCATATATATGCAGAAAGGCACCCAAATGTGATGTTTTCAGAAGTGCACTAAAGCCAGTCCTCAGAGGGATATACTTGCAGAATTCCTTCTAGCTTCTTTTCACTGAAGGTCTCTTCTTCAAAGCCCTTAAGCAATAGCTGTTTTCATGAGCATTTCAATGAAGTTTTTGTGTGTGGATCTGTTCTGTGTACAAAGCAGAAAACAAATGGGACTGTCTTACACAACCGCAACGCAATTCGAGTGGTATTAGTCCACTAATCAAAGCTACAAGATTATTTAGACAAATTATTTAGAAATCTGAGGAAATTTTTAATTACTTTTTGATTCTATGCACATATTTATTTGTGTCAGCTTGAAGGTCAGAAGCCAAAATGGATCAACTAATGTGTTTTCTGGGATATATCCACCTCACTGTACTCTTACGTCTCATTATATCAAATCTGAAGCGCAATACAAAGTCGTTAGCTAAGCTACCAATCAAATACTGAATATGTACATTACTGCCAAATAAAAAGTAGTGTTCAGAAACTGTGGAGATGGGACACGCAGCCCCACAAAACTGTTCATCATCTAAAGGAAAAATTCTTCACAAAGAAGGAAATTCTGCAGATCTGATACATTACTATATTCACCTCTGTATCCATACTAACATTACCTTCATGTTTTTAAAGGATTGAAACGAGGTAGGTAGAAAGAAGTTGGAAAGGACAGGGACCACAGCCCTTCTGCAAAACAGACTTTATAGAATACCAGACATCATAACATAGAGCTTCTTATGGTCTCTGCAAAGAGAGGTTTTGACAGCTGCTTTGTAGAAATTTGCAAGCTAAAAATATTTACTAGACTCAAAAGCAAATAAAAACACTGCCAAATTCAACGGAGAGTTTCTAAAGCTATGATGCAATGCACCTCATGAACTGCATTTCCTGCCATGAGGGTAGGTTATGCATTTAACCTACTGTAACCCCTCTTCCACAAAACACATATTTGGTCTGAGGTCCTTGGTGGCTTTTGTTGGTGGTGGTGGTGGTGGCAGTCATTTTTGTTTTGGTTTGTTTTTGCTGCTGTTTTGTATCCTGAATTCATCTGTTTTTGAGCAATTATGGCACTGATTACAAAATTCTCAAGATCTCTTCAGAGAGCTTAACACAAGAATCCTGGTGGCGAATGCTGAGATCAGCTCAGTTACTTTAAGCTTTGTTTCGTGCCTTTTATACGCATAAAAGGTGATTATTATTTAATACACATAAGCAAAACCAGTGCAAATCAACATCACCTTTCAAAACTAGCCAGTGCTAGACAACGCTCTGTCTTATATTAGTATTTTTACCTGAAAATTACCCACCTTCCCTATCAGTGCAGCTTCAACAGGAGGAGAAATGGTAGGGCTAGTAGAGAACAAGGCCCGCAGCAAGCACTGACCAGGGAAGGTATCTGGCTAGTGCAACAACTAAAGCTCTGACAACTTCTCATAATTAAAAAAAGATGCTGGCTTAGCCTGGTATCACAAGTCCACAACGTAAAACTTGTTCCTTGGAAAATCTGCTATTAGAAGGATAAAATATCTACGGAATACCTCAGGCTACTTACCACAAAGGTGCCAGTATCCTCATTAAAAACAAGAACTGCAAAACATTTCAACAAACAAAGCTGTATAATATGCAGCTGGAAAACATTGCCATTTCCTGCACGGCAGCGCAGGGACAAACAACGTAGGAATTCGGTGAGGAATTCAACATTTTCCTAAACAAAAGTTTGACTTTTTTGCCTCTGTTCCTCTCCATTTGTTTTTCTTATTTGTCTTTTATTTGACTATAAGATTGGAATTCCTGTTTTTCAGCTTGCCTGAAGGGTGAAAAAGTAAAAAAAAAATCATAAATAACTTGTGTGCTTTTGCAGTTCTCACCAGCTGCATCAGCAACAGAAAGGCTGACCTTCCTGACCACAACAGATAAAGAAATAATTCAGACGGGGAAATCACAAAAAACCCACAGCCTAGCTGTTGATGAAGGGCAAGACAGAGCTGTAATCTTTTTGCCAGGAGGCAAAGTTCAAAGGGTTTGGCCTAGGAAGGTCCAAACCCTCATGGGAAAACTCATGCATAAAGTGCACATTTCCCCTGCAAGTCAGTGACTGGGCTTGCAGAGGGTTAATGCTGAGATTAAGGAAGAGAACAATTCAGAATAGTAAAACACCACGCCAGACCCCATCATGGGAACACGAGCTCTTTCTTCCTACAGAGCTGCTCTACGCGGCACCATATGTCTGATGATAAATAGCAAGCAACACTGAAAAATTCTACTGAAACTAAAAGGAAATTTACTACCCAAAGTCCAATGTATAAATAAGCAAAGGGCTGGAGAGTCATTTGAAATTCTCTCTCAAGTAATTACCCATCTAATCTCTGTAGAAATTTGCCAAGCATTTCCTAACGCTACCTGCACTGAAGTATTGCTTTGGCTAATGGCTGCCCAGCTCCCAAACAGAAGACCAGTTATGTAGAAAACTATCTCCAGGAAATCAAGTCTTCCTACCTGAAAGGCTTGCTGAAATTAGTGCAAATAGCTGGACACACTGTGATTAAAATAACATTTTTTTCAATCACACACAAAGCTCTAAAACCGACTTCAGAACAAGACTATATCTACATTTCTTTTTTATACACTAATGTGCATATTAAAGACTGCAGTAAGCAACCCTTCCTAAATGCTTTTAGCACCAAGTTCTGATTATTTGCATGATTACAAGTAAGAGTTTTCCTTGCAATGTGAGAAATACTTTGTAAAGAATTCTCCTGCTGACTGCTACGGCATGAAGGGTCCAAATACAGAAGGCTTATTTGAACGTTAAATGGCACATACAAATTAATTCTACAACCTTGCGCTCTGCAAGCATTGCATTTTTTTCTTAAATATCATTAATTTATGACAACATAAATGTCTCTTTAAATTAAAAAAAGCTCTGAAATTATGACTAGTGACAGAAAAGAATCTGACCGATCGGCTGCTTCTCGGGGCTGAAACAGAACATGTGGTTACTCTGGTAGGGATCACAGGCACTGCTTCTTGACTGTTCCCCTCTTTGCTTTCCTCTTAAAATTATATATATATGCTTTCTAGATAAATTTTAAACTCAAATTTGCTTCTTGAGCTTCTTGAGCTTGGAAAGCAACTGAAGAATAAGTGCAACTTGACGTTCATTAAAGTATGTGTTTTCTTAAAGAAAGTTCAGTAGGTAATCATTAGAAGCATCATTTATCTGAGAGAGACTGGTGATTATTCAGGTGCATGGCTGATATTGCTTTCATTGAACTAAACGAAATCAATCCTCTAGATACATGCCAGAGAAGTAAGAAAGACTGAAGGTCTACCAGCACATCTTTTTCTCTAGCACTGTTCATTCTAATTCTGTCTTGTACCAAGGACACAGTGAACTTTCTTCCCAGCTTAAAATTAAACACAAGGTACTTTCTGCACCTCTACAACTTATGTGGGAAACCTCTCTCTAGCTCTGACAAAAAAAAAGAAAAAAGAAAAAAAGGGCAAAGTTGCAGAAGGTTTAGCCTAATCTGAGCCACCCCCCATTTCCTTTCCTTGAGCACATCTGTCCAGTGTCAAGTTACCACCACAACTGGGTGGCATTCCTTCTGTCTGGAGAACAACTCACACAGCATCTCCTTCCGGAGCACAGGCATCCCCCAGGCAGGAAATGCAGCTGAGCACAAAAAGGCAGGGAAACTGATTTCCCCACTTTGCAAAAGTTAAGGAAGGGGGTTTCATTTTCGAGTAGGATTTAGTTTCCAAGCACAGGTCACGGAAATGATGACAGAAAGTACATCATTTCCCCATCTAATTGTAACTTTCAAGCAGATGAGCTTTGTCTAGAGAAAGTATAGCCTCCACATCCACAGTTGAGGAAGGAGGCAAACATAACAGTCATCTTCTGATTCTACACTCCAGTCAGAAAAAAATCACCCTACGTGCTGGTGGCTGTCAAACACACACACACCCAATAAAACCACGAGATAATAACCCCAATGAAATTTGTGGTTTAAAAAAAAAAAGCATTACTGATGTCTAAACAACATATCAAAACCTAACCCTTTGAGCATCTCCTTACCAACTTTTTTTTTTCCCCTTGAGCAAGTTTTTCAAATTCTTTGCTTTCATTTGTTGCTCAGCTCATATACTGCCTCTTAACTTCATATAAAGGAACTAAGAAAACTCTGGAACTTGCTGTAATGACATGTGCCATTGGACTTGATTATTTGGCTTACCCAGCACTTTTGAAGTAGATGTTCTCTTGCTGTTCTCGTCTGTTTAGTGAAATAATTCCTCAGGATCATCAGGACGGGTGGATCTGTGGAACACAAAATTAGAAAATGTGATTAGAAACGTTGATGTTAAATATTACCTGACACTTCTTCACATAGCACAGTAGAGATTTACAACCATCGATGCACTCTAATAGTGCCTTTTTGGTTTCACCCAGAGGGTGGTGATGCACTGGCACAGGTTGCCCAAGGAGGCTGTGGATGCCCCATCCCTGCAGGCATTCAAGGCCAGGCTGGATGTGGCTCTGGGCAGCCTGGTCTGCTGGTTGGCGACCTGCACACAGCAGGGGGTTGGAACTGGATGAGCACTGTGGTCCTTTTCAACCCAGGCCATTCTATGGTTGTATGGAGGAGATATGATCCCAAGCCAAAGACAATGAGATTGAAGCCAGCATTACCATCTATAACCATGAAATCTTGTGCTTGATAAACTTTATTTAACATTTTATACTGATAGTATTCAAGATCTTTTTTTCAAGGGCTAGCAGCAAACATCATCTTTCAATATATACAGTTATGTGTTGGCGTTCAAAGGAAAGGTAGGATTCAGAAGCTGGATTCAGTTACCAGTCTTGAAGAGAATGCTAATTAATCCCTTAGTCCTTTCAAAGGAGTGCCCAATTTTCTTCTCCTGTCATTACCATCCAACTTTAGCCATCTATTTTCCAGCTGCTGCCCATTACTTTATCTCCTGTGCTTCTGATCCTCTCTCAGTGTAACTCCTGTCTTATATACCACCTATACTCAGGAAAAGACAACTTCATGTAAAAAAAAAACTGCCTGTACTTTGCCTAATGTCAGGCAGTGGTACGCCATATGTAAGTACTTACCTGAAGGAAAGCTGCTTGCAAAACAAGTATAAATTCTACTGTGAAAATGTAACACATTTTAAAGTTTCTCCAGAGAGTGAGCATCCAAAAATCACTTCTATGGTATACCAAAGTGACAACGAACATGTGATGCACGTGTTACAGGGACTTGGACTCGACTGTTCAGATGAATCATTGCAAACATTAGCAGAGGGTAGCTGCTGGATTAATAGCTCATAGCAATCTGTGAATGAAAAAAAGCCTATAAATGTTGCACTTCAATACTGTGTCCAACTGAAGCCCCTGAAAATGCTCAGAATGTCTGTAAACTTCAACAAATACAGGCGTGGAAGATGTCTGGATAGCCGGAGGGACTGGCAATGGTCTATGCATTCTCTTTCCTTTCAACTGATCACAGACTACTACCTCTCACTTGGAAGCCTTTACTGCTTTTCACTTGAAGAATAGGAGTTTGAACTGAATATCACTTAATGCTGAAGGTCGTGGCATTTTTCAGATCAGGGTGTCCTAATCCACGTGATGCGTCCCTCCCTGCGGCAGCCCTGTCCCTGAGGGAGGAGGAGTCGGGGATGCTGCAAAGGCAACCCTGGGAGAGATACCAAGGCTTAGCTACACGTTAGATATTCATGAGAAGCCTAGTTGAAAGGTCAGAGGTTGGACAGAAACAAGACACAACGCATACAGACGAGGCTAGGAAGCGCCTGCTGTTTGCGACAGATCAATGCGATCAATAACCAGAGGATCTCCCTTGTTTCTCTCTGGTCAAACACACCTTCCCCAGCAGCTGTTCCAAATAGAAGAACGTAAGTCATTTTAAAGTAACAGCATCTAACAGCTGCTGCTGCTACGTAGAGCTGGAAGTCCCTCTCCTTTCACACAGCCTACCGGGACAAACGAAGCAGTAATGGGGTCCAGTGAAACAGCTTGTGGGGAGAAGGGGAAACAGTGGGAAGAACACAGGAGTGCTTGCCTTAAAAAGCAAACTCCGCTCTTAAGAGCTGTGGAGCGCTTTGGAGGGCGCTTTTCTATTAACAGCACAGCGTAGAATTGTACTCTTGCTGACTTACTTTAAACAAGTAGCTTTTTCCCACAAGGCTCAGATGTTCATTTTCTCCGTCACCGACTGGAAGCGCATCCCGAGCCCCCAGAAGGCCGGGGGACAACAGAAGGAGACCCGGACACAGGCCTGCACACAGGCCGCCGCAAAAGCACCAAGCGCGGGAAGTGCCAAGCTCAGCTTTCCCCAGCACTCCTCCTCATAACAAAACACCTCAAGCTCCGCCGTGAAACGGCTCCTGGCACATTCAGGTGCTCAGCGGCACAAAAGGGCCCCCGAGGCCTCGCAGCGCTGCCGGGCGCTGAATGGCGGCCGCTTGGCGGCTCGTTGCCCGCGGAGCGGCGCGGGACAAAAAGGCGCTTCCTGTCCCGCCGGCTCCGGGGGAGGGGGCACGGGGCAGCCCGCTCCCTGCCCGGGCTGAATGGAAAGCGGAGCGACGGCATTGTTCCGAAGGCTCCTCGCCTATTGACGGGAGCCGCCGTGTACTCGGCCTTCTCATTCCTTCATTGTTTGCTTATGGAAAGTAAGGGGGAGTGACAAGAGGGGAAAAAAAAAAAAAAAAAAAAAAGAGGGAGGAAAGGAGCGGGGAAAAAGAGGGAGGCTCCAGCCGCTCGGTGCTATTAGCCCGGCTGGGAGAGCGGCTGCCGCTGGCATGTGACACGGCTGAGGCGGGCGGCACGGACGCTGCGTACACACGCGGACCGCAGGGATGAGGCTCCGGCAGCTGCTGTGCGTCGTGTTCCTGCTCCTGGCCAGCCTGCTGCCCGCCGCCGCGCAGAGACCGGGTAAGCGATGCCCTGGGGTCGGCGGTTCGGAACCCGCGTGTGCGCGGCGCACCTGCGCTAACACCGCGCGAACCTCGGGGTAAACGGGGCCGGCTGCTGCCGGCGGGGTGTCACGGCGCTGCCGTCTGCAGGCGCCCGCCGGGAGAGAGGGTGAAACTTTGATCTAGTCGCCTGACGCCCTGCCTCCTTCTCCCGCAGCCAACCTGGCCCTGCGCAGGAAGCTGCACCGACACAGCTGCTCGCACCGGCGGTGCATGCCGCTCCATTCCCGCGTGCCCTTTCCCTGAACGCCCAGCGAAGGTAATGCTCGTAAAGCCAGGCCGGGTGCCCTCCCCCGGAGTCGTTGCGGGTACGCTTCTGACCGAAGCACGGAGGTGGTTTCGCCCGGTGTCCAGGCTCGGGGCTTCGCTCTGAAAACAACCAGGGCTTCGGGGTGCGCTGCTCCACCCGGCCGCTCCGAGGCGGCCGCCCCCCAGGAAGCGCCGAGCCGCCCGCGGGTTTCCCCACTTCAAAGGGCGCTGTGACTCCTGTCGCTGAAAGACTTTGCCATCCTCGGCTATACAAGTGCTAAACAATAACGCTTTACAGCTGATGAGGGCATATACATTCGAATACTAAGCGGCTGCAGGTAGCATATGCAAATAGGGCAGGCTTCAAAAGGAAAGCGGGGCTCTTGCAATTTAAAGATGAATAAAACATGCGGCTTTCTGCATCTTCTAAAGTCACATATCAAAATAACGCTGTAGGCCGAGGCTTGGCAGCATCATCGATAAACCCTGGTACCCAGATGTTTTGATGTACGGAGCCCGAAGTCAAACTACTAGCTGATTACCCAGACCTCTCGGCAGTGCATGAACTGCCTTGCTCTCACCACAACCCTCCAAAAAAGCACCACTCTGCTGCTTGGTGCTGGCCTGTAAACACGCAGTCCGTGCATTTGGGACGTTCAGCCGGCACATCCCTGAGACTCGGTAAAGATTACCGCACCTCAGGTTTAATCTGGGTCTTGCTGGAGAACGAGGGGCAGAACAAGTAGAAAGGGATGTGAGAGGAGGATGTCGGATTGCCCTATCTCAGTGCGCTGTTCATGCTGACAAGAGGCACTTCAGATTGGTGAGGGAGCCTCCTTTGAGTACAAAACTTAAAAGATAGGCAGTCAGACTCAGCGTGCAGGAATGAAATTAGTTAAATGGCAGAGATAGGGGAATTTAGCTCTGCTTCTTGGATCACACCTCAACGGCTCGTTTTAGTTGCTGAGAGCAGCAACTCGGCTCCCATTTGTCAAGTCAGTCTGGGGACTGGCTGTGTAGAGAACATTGCGTTTTCTCTAATGCTTCAGAGTGCATTTGCTACATGATACCTGTGCACTGACACTGCAAACGTTTTCCCTATAGAATATCAAGATAAAAGCTGTTCTCAGTTTATCTCCTTGGATGTAGAGAGCTGGTTTCTCGTATTAAGAAGTCAATGACACAGCTATGCTTGTTAACACATAATGTATTTGATAGGCATTTAGTAATAGAATTCTGTTTTACAAAGCTATCTAGAAATACATAAAGCTTGACTTTGGGTGACAAGCACCTGAACTGACTATTAACCCCAGTCAGCATTGTGGGTGCTCAGCTCCTTTATCTTAAGTAGGATTTGCTATCTACATTTACATTCCCTTCCAGTTTTAGTCCTAATTCAGCAAATATTTACATGCCTGGGTAACTTGACTCACCTGAGTAATCTTACTGATCTCAATGGAGTTCTACATATGGATAAAGCTAATTGCAGATGCAAACAGGATGGACCCTTAATCCTGAATTTCAGCAGCTGGTTGGAAACTGGGATGAATGCAACAGCCTGCCTTTTTCACATTTGAAATGATGAAGGGGTTGAACTTGATTTTTTTTTTATCTGTAAACATATAGAAAAGTTGAAACAAACAGCTGGGGAAGGTATGAGATGCTTTTACCTTATTGTTTGCTTTTTTCCTTTACCTGCTAACTGAAATTTCCCAAATCAGACAAATTCCCTCGTATTTCAACCACTTATTTTGTAAGTAATATGTTTCATTTTTTTTCCCCTCAGCAATTTCATAATGGGCTTTTCAGTGTCTTAAAGGAGGAAGCTGCAACAACTGCATTGATAGAGAAGCTCATTCTAAGTACAGCTCGCCGACAGCTGACCTGGTGGAGGCACGACAATCCTGTGTTGAGGCAGTCCATCTAAAATGAACACTTTCAGCAGTCCTGTGTATCACATTCTGCGTGACCTGGAACAAAGGCCCGTGACTCATATCCTAGAAGCAGGGAGAAGGGAAAAACAGCGGAGGTGATGGGGGGGGGGGGTGGAAGGGAGGATGTACCTGAAACTTCACTGGTTGAAATGCACATTATTTGAATCTCACAACGATCAGTGAAAATTAAAGACCAAATCAAACATCAGATACCTGAAATGGATTTCCAATGGCAAAAAGAAGGATTTGTCCAAGGGGACTCTTAATGTCTGTACTATTTAGATGAAGAAATTGGATGTGCTGTTGATTGTATTTCACTCAAGCTATGCACATAAAGCAATATTTAGTGTGAAATGATGTCAGACTTACACACAGAACTGTTTAAGTCCATTTTCAGTTAGTACACTGATATATTAATGATACATATGTTTTAACACCTAACATTTCATCCTTATAAATTTATCTTAATAGCTGTGTAGAATGTGTTACTGTCAATAGCACCAAAGTCAGCACCATGCCATACTCTTTTCACTAAGCATTCCCACATGAAGAAGTTATGATACGAGAAAGTAAAGGGAGTATTACCCCTCATTCTCTAGGTAGAGAATTAAGGCACACAGAGATAAGAGATCAGCCAAGGGTCATGCAAAACCTACTGCAAAACTGATAACTCAAGTCTCCCAAGTCAGGCCTTAAGGTCAAGCCCATCCAGCTGTTCAATGAGCTGTTACTGCAAAGCCTATCATTTATTCCCTTAAACTGGGCTGTCAAACCAGCAGCTAAAATGTTTTTGACAACTCAGCACTGTAGATCTAATTGTTCAGTACCTTTCCTAAAATACTCACGACAGCATTATAAACAGAGCATAAAAATAGACCATTGAAAAGAAACCTTTGTCCGATCCGCCGCCAGTGCTCTGTAGTACACTATTGCTGTGATTAAAATGAATGGAACACGGGGAACGTGGCACTACAATGAGTAAGAACTTGAAAAACAAGCTGTTCTCCTCTGCACCAGAGGTCAAGAATAAACTTAGCTTTTATTTCACTTTTTATTTAAAAAAAAAAAGAGCTTTTGACAGCTTTTTATATCGGCAGAAATTACTAACTGCATATAAAGCAAAACATGGCAGTCCTTTCATTTGGGGGAACTAAAACAACCCGGAAATTTGGTCATATCCAGATTGACACCACACTGGTTTTAAATACCAAAAGTTTCCTAAAAAAGGTAATGGTTGTAAGGATGAGCAAAGATCAGCGTGTAATTAACTAAATTCACTGTTAGAATTTGATTTCATAAAGCATAGACGCTAATAAGTGAAATATCAACAATCATTAAGACTGGATAGTTGAAACTTCCTTATCAGTGTCCACTTGTAACCCCTTATCTCTGAGAATTTGAAATCCTAGTCAGAATTGCACTGGATAAATATAACAAGTTTCAAATTTCTCCCTGTAGAAAACACGCAGGAAAGTTTAACATCACCTTATGATGGGTTTGTGAAAAAAATAGATAGTGCCATCAAAACAGTCAAACTTGTCTACACCAACAAACAGCCACCAAGGTAAATCTTTGGAGTTAGTTTCCAAACTTAGAAGCATGCTGCCATTAAAATTAGGTTTGTTTGGTTTTTTTTTCTTTTTAATTTAACTTAGCCTTCTTATATGCCTAACGCAGAGATTATGGAAAGCAAGACATCTCAAAAGTAACTATTTAATGGTTATCTTAATAATGAGTGTATAGATTTTATAGATTTAATACCAAAGTCCTATGTATGCATGTTCCTTTATGAATACAAAAACAAATGCAACACTCACCAAAGTGTCCTAGGAAGCCTGTTGTCAGTCTCTTCAAAATTTTCTATGTCTGTTTTTTTTTTTTTTTTAAGGCACATTGGTAACAAAATTTTCTTTGAGAAAGACATTGATGGCAATATATGATATGTTTATATGCTAGCTGATTGTATATTTTGTATAAAGTATGCACTTCAAATAGCAATGCTTCATTTTAAGGAATCCTTGTACACTGCTCGACATTGCTATTCTTCGGATGTCAGAGGTGATGCACCTAAAGAAAATAGAGCTTTTTTTCTACTTTTACTGTAAATTGACATGGAAGCTATGTGTAAAACCCTTTCTTACTGGATTTCTTACAAATAAATGCTAAATTCTGGTTAAAGTCAGAAGAACTTGTTTTAAAACTACTGCTTATGTAATCACAACACACTCTAACGTGACACAACACCATAAGATTACAGCAGATTGCAGACCATGCACTGCCAACACGTATAGAATAAGCAAGACTTTTTATGAGCTCAGGGTGCAGGGTTTAGAATCCAAAAGTCCAAAAGACCTTTCCTGATTTCAGGACAAAACATTTGGAAGCAGTGCGAAGAGCAGCAGAAACAAAAACACACGGTAGCTTCTCCCTTCACAGGTCAGGCACTGTAAGTTGAGCGCTAGCTACCTATCTTGAACACTGCAGTTCAAGAGCCTAGTGATGCTGCTACTGCACAATATTGTCCCTGGAGGTGTTCAAGGCCAGGTTGGATGGGGCCCTGGGCAGCCTGGGCTGGTATTAAGTGGGGAGGTTGGTGGCCCTGCATGTAGCAGGGGGTTGGAGATCCATCATCCTTGAGGTCCCTTCCAACCCAGGCCATTCTGTGATCCTGTGTTCTCATTTACATTTAATAGGGCTGTGTTGTTTTCAGCCGAGTCAGACTTGTCCTTGACTTCGTTGAATTTTTGTAGATAATTTGTGCAACATATTATGGCAAAAAGAGTTTCCCAGGATACAGTGTGATTAGACATATAAACATGGAGTATTTGGGCACAGTGCTAGAACAGCTCAATTCTCCATCTGCATGCATGAGTGTATAAAGGAAGCCTGTTTAAAGGAAAGTTGCTGTCCATTCAAACTCAGAACTGAGATTAAATTGACAGAATCCAACAACCAAGAGATCTGACCGGAGGTCTACTCAGCCCCCAGACTCTCAAGTCCAAAATGTGAATTTATCTGAAACTCAGAACTAATGCCTGGTCTTGTGGTTGCATGGAACCAACAGGAAATGGAGGTAAGTGTAAGGCCGTGGTGAGAAACAGCCGATCAGTTCGTTCCCAAAGAATAATAAACAATTCACTTCTTCCCTTTCCAAAATGAAAAAAGGAAATTTATGGAAGAATAATGACTGGAAATATTTCCCTTACGCCACATACATAGGCTATAAATATCTCAAGAGCGCAGACACAAAGCCAGATTTTGTTAAGGGTCACATAAGATTTGCATTAATGTCAATCGGGAGCACTATTAGCATGGTAAATAAGTTTCAAGTGCCTGACTATCATCAGACAAGTACAATTAGCATACTGATCTCTCTCTACTGCAGATGGCCTTTATCTTCCCCGCTAGCGATCAGTCTGCTGAATGCTTTGCAGTGGGAAATGGCTCTGGCTTGGACAGCACAAACATCGGAGCCTGTCTTTAGTTAACAGCGATGCCCTGGAAGCTTAACAAATTCCAATGCTGATGATGCTGGTTGTCTTTTTTTTTTTCCCCTAAACATCTCTCCAGTTACCTCAAGGTCAGATCGTTGTCTGCCAGCCTGCCTTTGTTCTTCAACATCACTCTTACTTCGAGTGATGACGACCTTCTGCAGGGTGAAGCTGCGTGACTGCAGAAGTTGGTATAGCACTCTACAGATGGGAATGCTGTTACAAAGTCCGGCAGTCTGATTTCCTGCATGAGGTGAAACACAGAGGTGGTTTCACAGGATAATTTCTGCTAAGCACTATTAAGAAGCAGAACGAAACGCATTTAGCTCATTTCAACATCTGGTAGCCAAAAGCTAACACTAACACGAACATTTGGGGAACAACTCTGAGTCATCGCCAGTGGTCGGAAACCCAACATCCCATGTGAAGCTCACAGCAAGCAGTGGGTTTCAGAAAAGCAAAGCACTGCCAGTAGAACAGGCAGTTCTCCGAGCCAGGGCTCAGAGCTGGAATGAGGGCAGCTCTCTGCTTCTCCAGTTCAGCAGCATCCACAATTCACAGCATGCGTCACAGTGACATGGCCAGAGCAGGAGATGCATGCACAGAAAGCTGTCCCTCACCTTGTAGCTGCCCACAGGAACAGGGCTGGTACTGCTTAGCACAGCATCTGCTGCGTGGAAAACAGCTCCTAATCGTCAAGTCTAATAGTATTCCATCACTCAACTACATCCCCTTAGTTCCCCAAGCACACATCTTCACTACCTTGATGGATGAGGACACGAAGCAGCCTGGTTCCAGTGCTTGGCTACCTTCCCTGTGAACAGACACCTCCTGGCATCTAATTTAAACCTTCCCTGCTGCAAATCTGCCTAAGGCTTGTTTTCCTAGAACACGTTCTCCTTTCACTGCACATATCTGTCCATTCATTCCACTTCTTAGAACCATTCTTACTTACCCGAATGGTGCGGGCATCAGGCCACAGTGAGGTGGGTGTAGAGATCAAGTTCAGTCATCCCAGCCTTAAATTCATTCAGAACAACTCAGCAGCTTACAACTGCTCACAATATGCTGCAGTCTTACACAGAACAGTGGTAATGGCATCACTTTCCCTTAGTTGTAATTATTGTACATGAACTTCAGTCACAGTTTACTGCTTTCCATAGCAGTTATCTAAGTCATTATACACAATACATTCAGACCTGAGTTCTAAAAACAAACATTTATATCCTTTCTATGTTCACTATAAAAACGTGGCTTTATTTCCAAAAAACAGTTAAGGGGTACAGTTTAGTGTTAAATAGCAGCAAAATATCAACTTTTTTCTTATAATAAAAGACAATCTTCATCTTTGTTATTACAGTAGACAGTTTAGTTATTTTTGAAGTTGTGTTCCAGTAAAAAAAATAGAATATTTGTGTTTCTTTCCCCATATTCAGCCACAAGACCACTCCTTATGAGGATCTTCCTCCCAGTTTTGACCAGTAATTATTCTGTCTTCCCACAGACATTTGCTTCTAAAATAATGCTTTGACTACAGTGGTAGACAAAGCATTTGAAAAGCATGATTTTTACCACCCTTCCCAATGAATTTATTCTATTAGAACTGATAACTCTTGTTTTTCCACTTCCAGAAGGCCATTCAGTCCCCTGCTGATATCCACCACACACATTCATTTTGGCTTTTAAATTTAGACAGCAACATTTTTGAAGAGTCAAAGCACAGAGCAACTCTGATAGTGGCTCTAACAGGATCTAACTTTAAACCCCATTGAACACTAATGGGTTACAGGGTCAATGACAGCACTTACCATTTGTGTGTCAGTTTGGCAGGCAGAAGAAATCCTGTTTAGTCTTTGCTGACACACAATTCCAATAGCAGGAGAATCAGCAGACCTGAAGACACCTTTTTGTTATCCACAGCCAGCATTCTGATCAGCTCCTCAAATTGCTGATCATAACTTGTCAAATCTCACATGCAGTACCAGTACATTTTAGGATACCACCCTTCCCTTCTGCCCTTGTTATTATTTCAACTGGATGCTAAATATTCCTGCTGGCATAGGAAACAACTTCAGTCCTTTACTGGGCAAAGGAGAAAACAAATCTAGAAAGCAAGTATCTACTTTGTACAGGATTATTGAAGCATAACACCTTAAACACTGGACATACTGAAGTGCAGTGATTGAACACCCACATTCAAGATATCCCAGCTTCAGTACTGTACGCTGAGAGGAATCCTCTGCAAAATTAGGTTTTATCTGAGAACAAATGTGCATTCTAGAAAGTACTTCAGTAACTTAAAGCTCAAAAAAAAAAAAATACACCAGTGCAAAATAACAGCAACGACTGAAAGACGTTAAACCAGTCCCTTAACTCCAATTGTAACCTCTTAGGAATTCAAAATCCTTTATGTTCCTGAACGTTTTCTCAGAACTGATGTGAAAAAAGCCATTAAGTCCAGTTGTCACAGGTTTACAGTGTACGCAGAGCTCATACTTGCAATTTAAGCTCTATTTTTAAATGGGAAAGAAGATTGAAGAGTCATCTCTACAGGTCTGTTTGGATATTGTATTGCCTCGTATTCTCTCCTGAGCTCCAGCAGCAGTTCTCCAAGCATTTAAGTTTTGGTTTGCTGAGATGTTAATGCCAACAGTCTCTTGCTGAGCAGTGCATTGTGTCGCTGAAGATATTCTATTACATCTCCTTGCTTCTCAACGATCTCTTCTAAACTTGAATTTTCCCTTGAAAGAAGTGAATACACATTTCCATAAGAGATAACAGATACCTGACGTATGAAAGGTCAGTGCATGTTCACCAATACTGTAACAAATTGCTTCCTTCAGTTTTACTTTGGAACATCTTGACTGCTTTTCAAAGGGGCAAACAATCTTTTATACCTAATCTCATTTATAGCTGAGAGGGCAGGAAGTACAAAAGGTAGGCTAAACTTTGAGCTGTGTTTGCATAAGCAAGTTATGTTCTTCCTGCTGGACAACACAGAAGAACCACAGTAGTACAAAGCTGCTTGTTTAGCTTTTACAAACTTAAGCTACTTAGACACCACACTAGGATTGTACTACGAAACCCATGCCACCTTTTCCAACCACATTAGGAAGTGTAATTGAAGCATAATATTTACATACTGCTTTTGCTGCCTGTAGCTGAGTAAAACAACCATTTCTTGATTAACCTGGACTAAAAGAGTAGTGATATTATTTGTTAATACTCTAACAGCATTAGCACCTAACATCTGTGCTACTGTAGATCCAGTGCCTCACATACAGTTACCCTCAGCTTAGAGCTACCTCCAGCTTCCATAAAGCAATGTTACAAACGCTATATTTAACCAGCACAGTAAAACAGAGCTATTTCATAAAACCTGTAAGACTACAGAACTGCCAAATCTGCAGTCAGAAATTAAGATACAAGTACTGAAGTCTGTGAGAATACTTCAGTCTTCCCATACTCATTAGTTGCTGCTAGCTCACTTGCAAATCTGCTCTGAGCATCCTGGAACTTAGAAAGCCTTGCAGCACTTTGTTGAGTAGCAATGCCCTTATCATAGTTCAAGTGCACTGACCAGTTGAGTGGAAGTAGTACAATTTAAACCCACTGTGGTTAAGCTGGTGGAAAAAAAGATCAAGTATTTTAGGGAACATTTACAACACTAACCCTAATCTGCACCACCAACTTAAGCACCAGCTCCTGATCAGTAGGTTAGGTCATGGAGATCACAGTATTGATAAAGCATTCATAGAATGAAGGTCAAGTCAACAGCTAACAGGATTCACTTTTCAATAGACCTTCAACTCAACAGGAAAGAGTCAGAATTGTACAGACCTGGATTAAAATAACTGTTTTGTAATCAGTTCTCAGAGGAAGTTTACACTTGTTAATCAAGGCATCGGATCTTTTCCTTAGCTGCTCATTGTTGCAAACTTCTCTAACACTTGAGGATTTCTCAGGGGAAGAGTTAAACAAGAAAGGAGAATTCCCCCATGCAGTTGCCATAATGTTGATATAGAGATGGAAGTCAGACATTGCATCAAAATAGCAAGACAACTCTAAATCCTTCCTGTGTCCTGAATCTCTACTTTCAAGTTCCATGAAAGCATCTGCAGGCTGCATTTGTGATACACAGGGGAGGGCTGAAGCAGTAGTCACCTCCACACTTCTGCACTACAGCTTTTACTGCAAGCCATGTAAGCTGAAGTCATGCTCATGCCTCAATTGGCTCATCCACACATATAATTCTTTCATGAACTGGAAGTATATTTCAATTCCCTTGCTACAGTGTGCTGTTCTGTGCCAGCAATTGAACAAAAAAGCAGATTTTTCATCTATCAGCTGTTCACTATTTCTTTTCTCGTCTGAAAGAACCGTTTCAAGAAGCTGCACTTCTGGAGGCACACTGTAAACACTATAAGACACTAACATTTATCTCCCATTTGCTTTTCAAGTCAATTATAAAGAGATTAAGCACAGTTATTTGTAGTACATTAAAGACTGATGCAAACAGCTTTAAATGTTTGAATTCCTGTCTTATCTTCGATAGTTACTTCATCTATGAAGAAATTGCTATTTCTATACAAAAGCACAAACTTCATTTCTCACCTGTACGTACAATAGCAGTCTTAGATCTATGACTCCTTTCAGAACTATTTTTCCCACACCTATTGTGGCTGACAGATTTAAGGCTATCCAAATATTTCTACATGAAGTAACACAATTCCTTCAGTCAGCATTACCACAGTTGAACACATAGCAGATTAGTACAGAAAAATATTACCCAAATCCAACTTCTGAGGTAATGTGACTAGGGTAAGCATACATCTTTTCTTCTTCAATTATGTCAGGTCTTGGCTTCGCACGATTGAAGTTGCTTACTTTCACTAAAAGAAACAAATCCATACAATATTTAGAAAGCAGCAATAACAACAGAAAAGCTTTATCTAAACAGAGTCCAAGTTAAAAACAAATCTGTAACAGGTAAGTTTGCCTTAGAGGAGCAAACAAAGGAAGTGTGGTAATTATGAGTGGGGGAAAAAGAAACAACAGCAGAATTTACTTATTGCCAATACAGCTTTGATTATAAATACTCTCTTTCAGTCCCGCTGCTCCAAGACTGCAAGTAAAGACCTGAAAAGGAAGCTTAAATACACTGCTTAGCATGTGTGAAGTTTAGTTTGTCTCCTAAGGGAGGGAAAAACCTCAACTACCTTTGAGATGGAACTGCGATTCAGTGCCTAAATTCAGGCCATACATTAAGCAACATGCAAATAAAGACAGCCATAGGAAGTTTAGATACTAGCATTGCATCTAGGTCACAAGTTCTCTCAAACTCTTTCATAAATACTATTCTGACTAGACTACCTACAAAGAAGCTTCAGCTTGTCTGCCTGTTCCAGAACTAGGATACTTGATACAGAAAGCTATTAAGTACACAAAACAGAGTGGCTCTTAGATAGAGAGACACTACAGAAAGACAGAGGCCCTGGTCATGTCCAGAGAAGGGCAATGAAGCCGGAGAGAGGTCTGGCACACAAACCTGAAAAGGAGCAGCTGAGGGAGCTGGTATTGTTCAGTCCAGAGGAGAGGAGGCTCAGGGGAGACCTCATTGTTCCCCACAACAACTTGAAAGGAAGTTGTGGTGAAGTGGAAGGCAACTTCACCTCCTGGGAACTAACAATAAGACTAGAGGGAATGGCCTCAAGTTGTGACACGCAAGGTTCAGGTTGGATATCAGGAAAGTTTTCTCAGAAAGGATGGTCATGCACTGGATCAGGTTGCCCAGGGAGGTAGCTGAATCACCATCCCTGGAGGCATTCAAGAGAAGTTTACATGTTGTATAAGGGTCAAGGTTTATTGGGGAAATCCTTGTGGTAGGTGGACAGTTGGACTGGATGATCACGGAGGTCCTTCCCAACCTTGGAGACTCTATACTGTACACCTCACAATGTTGGCTTAAAAAAAAAAAAACCACCAAGTCATTCCTGGGCATCTGTGAATTAAGTTAAAGAGAAAGGTAGCAGATGTGGAATGGAGACAGGTGAGGGTGAGAAAAAACAGCAGACACCATGTTATTTTTGGAAGGAAGCTGCAAATACTTGAAACTACTCAAATACCAGCCCCCAATTACAAAAGGGAATGTACTTCAGAGATCCAGATTATACATTTCCAACTAAGTATTGCTTCACAAGAACTACATTTAGTACCAAAAAGCCATTTCAGTTAGGTCCACATGAGAAACCTCTACTAAAGCAGAGAAAGACTATTCTTACAAGTTAATAATATAGTAAGGTTTACGATGGGGCACCCTGCTAAAACAATGCTAAGGCCCTCCAGAGGTTAGCTACAAGTTAAGCTCAAAGGTTAGTTATTTCCATGACAGTATTCCTCCCCAAGTAAAGCCACAAAGGAATAGACCAGGAATTTCCAACATGCTTTATGAGGATGGTAGTCTTATTTATGCACTATTAGATAGATGTAGGAAAGTCATTAAGTACATATATTTAGTAAAACATAATATTTGACCCCCTGCCATACCAATAATGAACTTGAGATTGATTCAACTTACATTTAGAGCTCTCTGCATCATCGCTTTTTTTCCAGGCACACCTACTTGACTCAAAAGATTTACATAAATTGAGTCTGTTACAGAGAAATCTACATGGAATCTACAATTCCATGTAGATCTGATCCCTCACCTCCAGAGCTCATAGCTATACATATATATACACACACACATATATATAGGCACATAACTGAATGAAAGTTTTTATTCAGGGGAGCTCTACTTCGTGGGACACAGTTTTGTGAACTACTTCTGGGTAGTTCATGAATTATGAAGTCTCAATTGGGCATTCCACAACATTTTTATTTGTGAGGCACTACATTCAGTAATATTTAAACAAAAAGACAGCTATATGAATTCTACAGAAGCAACTCGAGTAGAGATGCAAAAAAATCCACAGGAGAGAAGCAACTTGACTCTACATTGGTACAACCTTCCCATTAAGTTCAGGGGTCATCTACCAACACAGGCAAGGGGTTGATGTTTGTGAATTTGTAGTGTAGAACAACCACAGGCTTCCCAGGATTGCTGGTGTAGCTGCAGAGCTACATTAGTGGTACAGTCATAGGACAGTCAGTGATATCTGCTAGTGTTTGCCTTATAATGGGGCAGGCACTCCAGAAGACTAGAAGACTGCCTCTGAAATAACCCAAAAAGGAGGCTTCATTTTTTCCTGCCACATAACATGCTCTGTTTTGAGATGGGGGAAAAAAAAAAAATATATATATGTGAATGTCACTATTGCATCAGAGTCAAATCTAACCAAGTACTCCTCTATTCCCTTCAGGAAATACACGGTTTATCTTCAACCTTGGCAGTGTCAAACTACCTCAGAACCAATCATTACACACACAGGTATGTGAGGTCTGTTAGCTTATCTCAAAATGTTTTGGGATGGAAGTTGAACTACCTACCTGCTGGAAAAGGTCATCTAAGGTAATTAGAAAGGTCTTCTCACCTTCAGTCAAATGTTACATAATAATTAATACTTGCTCAGTACATCAATCAAGTTTCAGAGAATGAAGCTCAGACTGCTGCGGGAGCAAGGTAACTATTGTCAAAAGGGAGAGGCTTCATTCCTTCTTGCATTGCAATTCTTTCGCTCCTTTGCTTTGATTCCAGCACTCAAGGAACTCTCTCCTCCAGCCTCCCCCAGCTCTACCTCAAAAAAAACAAGAACATCACACCCCACGCTCTCCTAGGTATAAACTGGTTAATGATTTCATGAGTACTGGTAGTACAAGCCAAGGAAGACAACCGTCTTGATGTCAGAAGGTCAGGTCATTTAAGAGCTCTTACAGAATTCCAGTCTCAGATTTAACTAGAAGGAAATCAACCTTAATAGCAGCTTGCTCTATTTTACTAAGCTAAGAGACACATAATGAAGCTCACTGAGCTACAAGAGGTCTCAGGGTAACAAATACTGTTTCACTGGAACTGCTCAAGTTCTAATGATGTTTAGTAGCTTATCTCTACTCCTGAGTTTCCCAGGAAAGCAAGTATACTTATGCTAAGAAGGGATGTCTTCCAGCATTCTTGGAATAGCTCTCTAGAACTGCCATGCTCATGTTTCCTCCAGGACAGGTTAATTCAATGGAAAGCCTGATAAAATGACACACATGGAGGCATCTCACACGCCATACAGAACTGAGATGCAGTTCAGAGCTGGGACTGCTTGCTGTATTATGATTTCAGTTTTGTTGCAAGAAACTTTAATTTCCTAGATGACCAAAACAATCAGCAGCACTTCTTAGTGTCATTACACCAAAGCTTTCTTTTCTATAAGCAAAGGCTCCTAGAATTAGCAATAATAAAAGCCACAAACAAGTCACAAATTAAGACATACACTGACTGCCATGAAAACAGCTTTTACTTCATGTTTAACCACATGCAGTCCTGAACGGAGTGCTTAAACTTTCTTACTGTGTGATTCAAGGCTTGGAACAAACTTAAATCTGCCTGTCTGATTTCACCTCTCTGCCATAGAAAACATTGCTACTGTTAAGCAGGAATACAAGCAATAAAAAAAAAAGCATTAATTAAGGGCAGTTCTTACATTTTAGTGACAGAGGAACTGAAGCTTTTGGAGATAGGACAGGTAAAGAAGAGAAGGGAATAGAGATTTAGAAGTCTGGAGATGAAGGCACATCACACCATCAATTCTGCCAGTCCCACAGGAGCTGACAAAACCAGCTTTCGCAGCTTAGCAACTCACAATAAGTGCAATTGAGAATGCACTATCAGCCAAGACAGTTCACAAGACACTTGAGCAACAATTTTTTTTATTGCCACTTCAAAGAACCTGCAGCATTAAGCTAAGCACTTTTGTTTACCAAGAACTTAGAAACCTGTTTCAAACCTTTCAGCCTTCCCATTTGTACCAAATTCACTTCAGCCTTTCCACAGGTACGGATTCATTTCCTATATGCAGTTAATCATCTTGGGACACCCAAAGTGCACTACCCTGAGGGCAAACAATACTGTTCAGGAGCAGTTAGAGCAATCCACACCCCATAAGGCAAAAATTCATCTCTCACCTGTGTAAATCACTAGACATGTCAGTGAACTGATCAGCTCCAGGCCCAGGACTCCCAGGATAAGATACAGGTACACTTTACTGTGATCAGGAAAGGAATGCTGGGTTGACAAAATCAAAAGCAGGGCTGCATTACCTAGGAAAAAAAAGCATTATTTTTCAGGGATAAGAATTTCACTAGCTGTTAGAAGCAACTTATTAATCCCTCAATCCTGGAGAACCACGTTAGGCTGCAACGCTTCAAACCATGCTTGCCTGTTTGGTTCACTTGCAAACATAGGTGGTGCAAGCTCACAACTCTTGGCAGCAAAACTAAGTTTCATTTCAGCATTTGACTGTAATGGTAGGGGTTGTTGGTTGTTTTTTTTTTTTTATTTTTTTCTGATTTAAGGAGAGGGTGAAGGACTGGATGGGAAAACCTAACATACAGCATATGTTGACTTGAACAGTTCCTAGCCCTGCTGGGAACTACTACCCTTCTTAAAAACTGCTTTTATTCCCCCCCCCCCCCCCTTTCAATACCTAACAGGTCACATCACTCAGTATGAAATGGAAGGGTATATTCCATCCAGCAGGAGACTTCAGTGTATTTAAAAGCACATCCCATAAAAATAAATTTAAGTAAGACTTCTAACTCTCTGAAAAGGAGATAGTTGCACAGGTTTCCAGTTGCCTAGCTATTTATTTTAATACTTGCAGGTCACTGAAGTTTAAACTGAGATGAGCACAAATAGCTACAGAGAATAAGCACTGAATTACAGACCTAACAATTTATTTTGCATTCTTTAAATTCTCACACACTGCTGCATGCCTCACGTGGAAGGCAAAACATGATCATTTCCTGTCCAAATGCTATAGCCACAAACACAACACATATTAAGGCCATTAAAACAACAAGAGAACTGTACAGTTCTCCTGAATTAGGCAACTGAACTGTCAGTACATCAACAGCAATTAGCATAATTGGGTGTTAAGAGTATTTGGGCTAACCACCTTCTGAGCTACAGATGATTTACATCACAAGTTCACAACACAGAACTGATTGCACATGAATATTTACATTGGCCCACAGTTGGTAAAGCAGAGAAGAAACTGACTCCATCTAAGACAAAAGTCAAGTTTAATAACCTCAGTCTCGGTTCAATAGGCAGAAACCATCTTTTAACTATTATTCAACATTCTTAAGCCTGCTGCAGTCTATTCTTGTCACTGCATGCCAAAACCATCTTCAGAGCTCTATCTAGTGGCCACAGCCTGCAGTTCTGCACATTCAAACGATGTTTCCACATATCTTTTCATGACCAGGTAGAATGAAAGCCACAGTTTTATATGCAGTAGGGCCACAGCCTACAAGACTGGTTAAAAGTTTCCGTTCCTATCTTTACCAGATTTACAGCTAAGAAAAACACTGTGGAAGCCACTGCTCTTCCCTGCTACTGTCATCCACACGTGGAGAAGCCTCTCAAGTTACATGGATCTTTAGATTCAATGAAGGAGAGCTTTTTTCTTTATAAGAAGCAAAGCAGCTGACTGTTGAAACATTTTTCAGCTTCACTAGCCAGTGGTGTAGCATAGAATACGTGAAGAAAAACCCCCACTGTCACACATCACATGCTGTCCATTGGAAGAAAAATACAGTTACAAGTAGAGCTAAGTGTTACATGGAGCCCTGCTGAAGACTGTAAATTCTCTTGTTTAACTCATTTCAGACATTTATTGAACAACAGTTGATGCAGCTGCTTTACTTTTTTTTTTTTCCCCCTCTACTTCCACTAAAATACTAAGGCTGAAAAACAAGGCTATGCTTGCTGGATGGATTTGCAGTCTTGTCACTTATCTAATTAGATTAATCAGTATGCAAATGAACATCACTAGCAGCTAAACATAAATTGGTACATTTGTTACTTCAACTTTATACTATAAAAGCTCTTTACAACATGCATCCAGCAAGTCAGAACAGCCCATCTGAATAAAATAGCCTCCACAACTTGTCATTTGAAGCATTTCATTTCTGAAGTTCACAACACGTGATACAGAGTTGTTCAGTCTTTTAGCACACCAGAAAATAAAGCTTGCCAAGATGAACAAGAAAACAAGTTCACTTCACCTGTAGAATGTATCACCAACGGAAGCCTCTTGAGATGCCTTGTCGATCGATATATTAAGAAGTAGCCCCTGCTCCTGATCCTGCTGTGGTGGTGGTGGACGTAACGTTCAAAACACACGTGCAGAATCCACAGAATTACCTTGGCAATTATTATGACAGTCTGTACTTTAAATGGGTGAGTATAGTTCCCAGGGCATTTATCCTGGTTTGGATTGGGGTAAGAACAAAACATAGCTGCTAAAAACGCTAGAACAACGAAAGCAACCTGAAAGAGCAACAAAGAGAAGGGAGAAAACCCACAGTCAGCTATCAAACAAGACAGATTGCTGTGATTTGTTAAGCATCACTCTCTGAATTGATTTCACTGAAGTTGAGATAAGCTATTAACATTAGGTAATCTTACCACAATCCCATGTAACTCAAGTAACATACTCCTCATTGCACAGAGTTAAGAATGACCACTGTTTTCAGCATTCCCCCCAACTCAATTTCATTGTTAACCAAACTTCTTTTTCTAAGAGAATTAATCTGATTTCTGAGCATTTTTTTTCTCCCTCTCTATTGTATTTTGAGGGGAAGGGATTCACACACAAAGTTTTATTTACACTCATTCAATTAAACTTGTTATTGCTCTCTAGGACAGTCTACATTCCTTTCCACACAAGAATTTGACATTTCATTAGTGATAATTAATCTTTTTAAATCCAATCTCCAGGTTGACATCAGAAAGCAAAACATCAACTTAATACCTTACACAGTGAATTACTAACAGGAGATAAAAAACCCCAAAGAGTAATTTTTAACAGTTTCTTCATTTAGTTAAATATTTAATCTGAATGACCAGCCTAGTGAAGTTTTATTGTAAGTTTTCATGCCTTCTAGGCTTCTCCTCAGGCTTACAGCATCAACACTGCATCATGTGCCATCTTCTGGCCGACTAGAAGTGGAGTGCTTGGTGCAGATTATCTCAGGTGTGTGCATGTTAAATCCCTACAAAATGTTGTGAATTTCTTTTAACATTTTCATTTAGTAAACAAACAAACAAAACAGGTCATCTCACATCCTTCTTCATTCTGTTTAGTGAGTACATTAAAACTGAACTGAAATAAGACAAATCCCAACAACACAAACTCAACTGATAGCTTCTGTATACAGCAAAAATGCTTTTGCTTCAACTCTAAGCAGCTTTCATGCCACTAATACACTTGGATTTTATAAGTTACCCATATCTCAAAACTGGTAGAAACAACTCATCAATACGAGACACAAAAGAAAGTCTGACTTCCAAAGCCATTTCACTTCAATGGTTCACTCCTATTCCACTTCATGGAGTGAATTCAGTCCTTTCACACCCTTCAACTTCAGCTATTTTTGTCATTTCTCAAGCAACTTTGTTCACAGAAGTCAGTCTTTCAGAGCCACTAATTAACTACTGATGTGAACCACCTCCAGCCCACTTGAGTTGTGAATGGAGTTCATGATTGAGAAGCTAGGGAAGGATTAAGTGGGAAGAGAACAACTTGCAATCAACAGAAAGCAACATCACACCATAGGAAAGCCAGGGTAGAAGGCAGAAGGAAAAAGCAGTGGGGGGGAAAAGCATCTACATTAGACTTAAGAATGTTACTCCAATGCAATTAAAATTCAAAGTTACCTTAGAGCTAAGTATCTTAAATGGAAAGTAAGTTAAAATCAACAGAACATTCAAGCTATAACGTAACCATGCCCTTTTCTTGCAAAGCTAGGAAAAATTCACCTAACCTCTGTTTTATTTAGTCCATTTACTGTTAGGTTTGCCTTTAAAAACAACAGCACAACCAGCTCAACTCACCCCAAGAAAAGTAATCTAGAACAGAAAACAGTTACATTAAGTTGTGTGATGTCAGCTGTCATGCTCCAGCATTGCAGCTCTATTAATCTATGTCAACACCTATAATGAGGAGACAGCTTGCATTAAGAGTGCCATTTAATAACGCTGTTCAGCTTACATTCCAACACCAAGAAGTCCAACACCAAGTTTCCCACTCAGATCAAGGTATTTATAAATGAAACTTGACTCTTATAAAGAGCAGAATTCAAGCAGTTTTGTTTTCTTTACATACACATGCAGACAAAAGATAAGGTTAATATAAAGGGGTCTGTGTATCTTCTACTCCTCTGGAGTCTCCTGACAGAAGCCAAAAGCCTTGAAAAAAAGCGAGGCTTGGGAAACGGAAAGCCACTCAGAACCCCAGTCACAACACACACCAACATAAGGGCACTCCAGAACTTAATGCAACTAAGCAACCACTGTGAAGGAGCTATTTGTTGCCTAGCTCTACTTCTGGGTACAGGAGGGAAAAGAAATACATCAAGTGCCATGCAAACAATTGTAGAGATGCATTACGGCTTCACCTCACAACACTATCAGGAGTTAACTTCTCCAGGATACTGGCTGCATGCGTTGGCTATCCATCCTAAGCTAACCTGATGTCTCCACGTTGCACAGAGTTCATGCACATTAGTAGAATTGAGAGGGAAGGGGAAAAAAAAAAAAAGATCACTAGCTTTCCCCATCCATCAGCATGTTTCTTTGCAGTAAGAGATCGCACCACTCCTTGAGCAATTACTCCACCAACACAAGATGATACCTCTCCATTTTGTTTCAATTACTGACTTGCCCTGGAACAGGCTCAGCAACAGCAGCAAGACTTAACCTGGAAAACTGCAGGTTCACAGAGACCTGAGCAGTTCTTTTCTTACCCTCCCTTTCTCTCCACTTGCAGGAGAGAGGAAAAAAAATGGGAACTGAAAGGTTTCTAGCAGTTCTCTAGCATCAGAGTGACTGACATTGCACTCCAACTGTGTACAGCAGACTGAAACAGTCCCAGTGCACTGCAAAGTGTAGTTCTTCACTAAAAACAGCAGTGTCTACCTTCAAAATGCAAACTCAAAATGCTATCTAACAGTACCAGTGATGTTCTGGTAGGTGAAACACATATGGCTAGACATTCAGTTTCTAAGGGAAATATTAGCTGTCCACTCAACAGAAAAGCAGAAACAGCCTTTCCTAAGTTGGCTCAGAGGGAGATTTCATTATATTACTAGGAAGCACACAAAACATCTATTAAAAAAAGAAGGCCAGGGCATATTGTTCAAACAGCTCTGAGGCTGAAACAAGTTTTAAAAATTCTTTTGAGAGTGCTTTGCATAGGACTAATGATAGAATTTTGGTTATTTATGATTAAAGAATTTCTACATTCGCTGGTCTTGAATATTCTCTGGCTTTAAAAGCACACCATCTCCGGGTCTGTATAAATGGCATCATGCCATGAGAGTACCATTTGAATTCCCTCTTAGGAAGAAAACTCTTCACCTGGTCTTCCTGTGAAGTTTCTACATGATCATAAGCAATAAGTAGCTTCAACTTGTAAAGGATAAACTCACTACTAGATAGGACTCTCCCAGCTTTAGTCTACCAACCCCAGCAAGACCCTCACACTGTTAGCTATAACATCGTGCTCTGCCTGTGCTTTTCCACCTCAACCCCCAGATGGAAGTCGTGGCAAGAAATAACATCTGGATTCATTTACCCCTCCATTCACTACCATACAAAACCAGGAATTAGTCTAACTTGACACACTTAGTAACTATGATAAGAAATACTTCAAGCCTCCCCTGTGACATTAAGCTCAGATCTTAGCACTCTATGACTCATCTGAGCACCTCTGCAGCAGTAGTGTTACTTGAAGATACATTTCCAACAACTTCAAACAGCTATTCTTTAAAATGGTTTTTCCACTCCCTAAAGAGACGTGCCGTAGCATTACTGAGTGATTTGCTGGGGTAGCATTTCAGAATTAGCATAGTACACTTTCATAAGGAAGTCATGTTTCTTAAACTTACATGCAATAGCAACAGAAAGTTGGCAAGGAGAACCACTGGGATAGCATGAAATCTGGGCCTTAGTTGAGAATACAGCATATGAGACGAAGTAAGCGGTGCATCCAACAGAGCTTCATCTTCTAAACTCTGTGTTATTTCCAAGGAGCCCTAGAGCAGAGGAAGAAGGGAGAACACAAATAAGTCCTGAAAGTGAAGTCAGAACAATTTTCTATTGCTTCAGCTATGGAAAAGAAAGAACAAGATCAGTATCTCAAGATACATGCTCTTAAGTACTAAGCCAATTAAAACCCAGAGGAATCTAACATGAGTCCACCTCCTGGCATCACTCTCAGTTTTAAGGAAGCTTAGTCTTAGAGTCACCCTCATGTTTTATACAGGTACTGTAAGTCTGTTATTCACGCATTTGTGCAAGTAAATTTAAGACAGAGTTGTAGTCTACCACTTAACAAATGCAAGCTCAGTTCAAATGATTCAGCCACCAACACACCAAACATTTGCAGCAATAGTTCAAACCAAATCCAGGCAAGGATGAAGAATCAGTTCAGAAAGATGCCAGTAACGGCTGGGCAAGAGATGCTCTGCCATCAACAGAGAACATAAAGAGATCTTCTGAGACACAGTGCTGCCAAATACTGTGGTTTCTTTAACTCCACTTTCCGCTCAGGTACCTTAACTATGTAATTCCCCTGAAATATTTGTGGTTTTTCTTTAACAAAAAAAAGTAGTAAGAATAACCTAAGCATGGGTGGAAGGAAAAAAAAAGTCTTTCCTTGTGGACATGGAATAGAAAAACAAAGTACAACTTACGGGCTGAAATAACAACTATTTACTAGGACAGAATAGGAAGAGATAGGCTCCTAAGTGCTGTTTCATCTATAGACATCTGCCTACAACAAAGGAAGTAGTCATCTAGCTTACTTCAGCCAGCATTACATTTTTATTTAGCACACCAAATGCCTTGCTCATCTAACTACAGGGTGCAAGTAGGGCTTCTTCACCTGTTTGAATCCTATTCAAACTTTCATTTACTACAGCCTTTGAATGCAAACAGTCCTTGCAGGAATACTCACATGCTAAAATCACCTTCCACAGTAGACCTTTAAGTCTCAAAATGCTACCGCTCCTTTTACATTACCAACTTAAAATCGAGAAGTAGAAGTACAAAAATGCTCCATCCCTGTTACGTGATGTCAGGAATGACTTTCAACTCTGGAAGAAAGCACTCAGGACAGGCACCCCAGCCACAAAGCCATCTCCCCTCAATCCCACCTCATACGCACCAGTGTAGCTAGCAGCTCACTGCTCAGACGAAGGCAACAAGCCACAGTCAGGACAATTTCTCCTGCCTGATAGGAAAAGGTGAGCTCATTGCTCCCAAAATACAGCAACACAGCGTTATCTGAGTGCATCTGACTGCTGTGAGGTCAGCTACAACCCACCTCCACATAGAATGGCCTGGGATGAAAAGAACCATTAAGATCATGTAGTTCCAACCCCCTGCTATGGTGCAGGGTCACCAGCCATCAGACCAGACTGCCCAGAACCACAACCAGCCTGGCCTTGAATGCCTCCAAGGACGGGGCATCCACCACTTACATTGGGTACAGCAGCTGATAGAGCCCCCTGGATGAGCACTGCTCAGCAAGGCGACCAGGAGAACTGAAGAGATGCAAAGCTAAGAAGCACCTTAAATAGGTCAACTGCAGGCTTCATTCAATTAAGGCTTGCTAAAACCACACCCATTAGAAGCCAAAGCAATCAGAACACACGGCCTCCTGCTGTAGATGAAGCAGCAGCAAGAACTGTTGCATAAAGGCCACACTGTCTACACAGTCTACAGTCTCCTACAGCTACTGTAGGAGAAACAGCAGGGGCAGCAGGCTGTTTTTGTAAGGCATAACATAAGCGGCGTTTATAAGGAAACCCAGCACAGCCGGACCCCGACGGGCGGCACCACGCGCCCAGCTCCGCACGGCACAGGGAAACCTCTCGCTTCCCGAGGCGGCTCGGCAGCTCTCCGCTCAGCAGCTACCCGCACCGAGAGGAAAAACAGGCCGCAGCCTGTCGCTGAAGAGCAAAAATAAGTAAAAAGCGGAAGAAAGAACCAGAAGCGGAGGAGCCCCACCGGCAGGCGCCCAGCTCGGCGCTCCCCGCCGCCAGCTGTGCCCGCTCCGCCTCGCACAGAAGCCCGGCCCCGCTCCCGAGCGCCGACACTCCGCCCCCGCGCCCTGCCGAGCCCCGCTCCGCCCGCGCTCACGTTATCCAAGTCCGTCTGCCGTCCCGTCACCGCCATCTCCACAGCCCAGCCCGCTTCCACCCGCCCGCCTTTAAGCGGCGGTTCCGCCAGGCGCAGGCCCGGGCCCCGCCCCGCCCGCTAGTGGGGGCGGGGCTACGGCAGCGCGGTTGCGTTGAGGCGCGCGGTGTTCGATAAGGTGCTGTGCCGTGCGGAGGGGTCAGCCTGGCTGGCACGGTCTGCGCAGCAATGTGGCTGATGAACATCTAGACTAAGGATATTTCAATAAAACGCTCCCTTCTGCTTAACGGATCTGTTGTGCAGAAACCAGAACCGCTTGTGTGCAGTGCACTGCACTCAGTCGCACAGCCAAGGAGCTAAGTGCTGGCTAATCATAATGGCTAGAAAGTTTTTCGACTATAAATACATTTAGATCGATTTTTAGAACGATTTATAGCAGTTTTTAAAAATCAAAATACTGTTAAACTTTGTTTGAGGAATCATAGAATTGCTTAGGTTGGAAAAGACCTTAAAGATCATCGAGTCCAACCACAACCCGACCATGCTGCCCTAACTCTAACAGCCCTCTGCTGAATCATGTCCCTGAGCACCACATCCAAATGGTTCTTAAACACATCCAGGGATGGTGATTCAACCACCTCCCTGGGGAGCCTATTCCAGTGCTTAACAACCCCTTCTGTAAAGAAATGTTTCCTCATATCCAACCTACACCTCCTCTGACACAATTTGAGGCCATTTCCCCTCATCCTGCCACCTGTCACCAGTGAGAAGAAACCAACCCCGCTCTCACTGTAAGCACCTTTCAGGTATTGGAAGAGAGCAATAATGTCTCCCCTCAGCCTCCTCTTCCCCAGACTGAACAGCCCCAGTTCCTTCACTCTCTCCTCACAGGCCATATTCTCCAAGCCATTCACCAGCCCTGTTGCCCTTCTCTGGACCTGCTCCAGCACCTCCGTGTCCTTTCTGTACTGAGGTGCCCAAAACTGAACACAGCACTCGAGGTGAGGCCTCACCAGTGCCGAGTACAGGGCAGGATGACTTCCCTGGTCCTGCTCACCACAACATTCCTGATGCAAGCCAGGATGCCATTGGCCTTCTCGGCCACCTGGTCACACTGCTGGCTCATATTCAGCCCACTGTCCATCAGCACACCAAGGTCCCTTTCCATCAGGCAGCTTTGCAGCCACTCCTCCCCAAGCCTGTAGGATTGCCTGGGGTTGTTGTGACCAAAATGCAGGACCTGACACTTGGCCCTATTGAAACTCATTTGGTTTACCTTGGCCCATCGATCCAGTCTATCCAGGTCCCTTTGTAGTGCCTTTCTCCCCTCAGACAGATCAACGCTGCCTCCCAACTCCCACCCAAACTTACTATGGGTGCACTCAATCCCAAACATTTTTTTTTTTTTAATGAAAGTCACACATCATCTTGTGTTGCTTTGATTTACAACCAAATAAAATGGTCAACTGCGTATCTATCTCCCTACATTTTGCTTTCACAAATGTCTTTGTCCCTTTTGTTTTCAGTGGGTTTGCATTCTGAACTTGGCCAGGATGACATCTGATGTGAAACAACGTGGGGGAAAGAGGATCACAGAATCACAGAAATCACAGAAACACCAAGGTTGGAAAAGACCTATGAAATCATCCAGTCCAACCATCCACCTATCACCACTAGTTCTCACTAAAAGATATCAAGAGAGATATCAATCTAAAACATCAAGCAATTTAGAACAGTTGTTCAAACACTTATGAATCAAGAAACCTTAAATCAAGGATTTGATTCACCACTTGGAATTATCATGTAGTGGACTGGGGGTTAAAGGTTAATGCTCCAGTTCCATGGATTGTGGATAGTTTGGGTACCTGGTTCTCAGAAGAGAAGAGCATACAGTTTTAATTACTGGATTCAGAGCAATTTTTGTTGTGAGAGGTTTTAAGGATGTAAGTAAGGTTTTGATGATGTAAGATGACGTAAGCTTTTTAGGATTCTCTAACACTCAGTTCCAGTTCCATCTTCTGACGAATGTCACAGATGTTGTTGTTTTAGTGCACCCGACTTGAAAATCTTTCCATTGCCTAACATACATTGAGTTAGGCCCATTCTTGTATTACAGCTAAGGTAAAAAGATACAGTATGGCCCAACAATTCTGTGCTATGATGTCTTTATTTGCAGATTGCCTTTATGGAAAACTAGCATAGATTAGAAACCCGGGATTAAATCCTACGCTTAGGCATAACCTCTTCCATGTCAGTAATAATTACAATATTTGGGCACTAACTTTCACAAAGAGGCCTAATACCTACTTTTGTTCCTCTCAATTTTATTTTAAATTTGGCATGAATGGAAACAGCCTTTTCACATCAAGATAAAAGGTGTAATTATTGTTGCTGTTTCTCATTTGTACTGCAGGTACAATTAGTACTTACACTACATTCAGCTCTGTGTAAAAACAGTCTGCTCTGAGAACATGGGCTTCTGACACATCCCACAAGGAATAAGAATGCAAATGAGAAGTGAAAAGGTAAATATAACAGTAAAGACGCTTGTATTTGCATGAATTGGTTTTAACAGTCCTGACTGACAGTCATACTACAGTAAATGAAGTGTATTTTCTAGATTACAGACACTTCATGGGTACTTATTTATTTCAGGCTCCTGTAAGCACTTAAAATCCTGTGGAGATTCCAAAAAAAAAAAAAGTTCACTGTTGAATACATATGAAAAAGGAATCTTTCTCTCCATATTTAGCTTCTGATTTTCATACAATGCAAACTGTACGTTTCCTGTAGGCTTTCTGAGGGACTGTTTACATGTGGTATAAATCATCCAGTCAAACTCCACCACTTGCTATGAAGCTTTAGCTTCCTAAATAAAATACCTGTTACAATTTCTGTAGCCTTTAAATGCAAGCTATTGAAGAGAAGAGCATCGCACTGGCTTTAATAAAAACTCTTTCAGTCCTTCTCAAATTAATATACAAATTTAAAAGCTGAAGGCTTGCTGTGGCCATAGGATAATCCTATTTTATTAGTACAAACTGCTTAGGTTTATAAAGGAGTGCAGATATAAGACTGATGAAAATGGGTAGATAAAAGTTATTACCTCTATGGAAAGACAATTTGGACTGCTTAATGCAGATGGACATAATGTAACAGTGACTGAAAGAGTTGTGAAGAAAAGAATGAGCACTCTTGCTTTCTTTATTCTACCAAATTTCCAGTTGTATTCAAGAGCAAATAATTAGAGGTTCCATAACAGATGAAACTCTTAATTTCACACGTATTTTTAGAAATTTACAACAGAAGTATAAATTAAACTTTAGAAATGAATAGCTCAGTGTATCATTTACCTTGAGTTAAAGATGAATTTGTTCTAAATATTTTGAGGCTTAAGCAACCACCTACTTAGGAGGGCAAAAAGTGTACACTATGTAAAGAAATTTTTAACTATGAATTTTGTAACTTTCTTCTGATATTACAAAATCACATCTTTTTTCATATTGTATTATAGAGGTATGACAGTAGGACAAGCATATACCTAAACCATATGTGAGAAGGGAAATGCAGAACTATTTCTGAAAATATTGGGGTTTAGATAGCATGGCAGGGTGATTTTCCTGGAAAAAGAGGAATATCAGAGATAATTTGCCTCAAGAAAACACTGGGTAAAATTAAAATAGAGAATGACATTCCAAGGAAAAAAATAGGTTTTGTTTTCCACAAATATATTTCTATTGTCCGAATATTTTCTTCAAAGATCATCAAATCAACTTGACAGGAACTAGCTTGCATAAACTATGCATAAACCATGCATAAAAGACAGGTTGGATGGGGCTTTGGGCAGCCTGGTCTGGTATTAGATGTGGAGGTTGGCAGCCCTGCCTGTGGCAGCAAGGTTGCAGATTGATGATCCTTGATGTCCCTTCCATCTCAAGCCATTCTATGATTCTATGATTCTATGAACTCAGTTTCTCCCACAACTGCTAGAAATGCTTTTCGCTTTCTATTAACAACCTGTGGAAAACACATTAAGATCATCTTTTAATATTTTAATGTCTTTGATTTCATTGCCTCCTTACACAAGGAAAGAGATTGTACAGTGTGTGAACTGTATCCCACTTGCTTTTTCTCAGTCTACATTTGGATGTCCCTCAAGTAGGTCCTCAAGTACTGGCCCTCCAGGCTTATTTATGTGTGTGCGAAACAACCACAGTTCAAATTGATTCTTTCAGCGTATTCTGTCACTTTTCACAGTTTAAACTGTTCCCAATTGCTGCTCTTAGGTAAGCTCCCTGTATGCATGCCTATATTCAAATGTGTGAGCTGAACTTTTCTTTTGCTATAAGCCAATCGTAGGAACCACGAACTACTGAAGCATGGAACTGGCTCCCCAGGGGTCACAGCAATGAGCTGCTGGAGCAAAAGAAGCATTTAGACAGTGCTCTCAGACATCAGGTTTGAATTCTGCGTGCAGCCAGGGATGGGACATGGTGGCCTCTTCCAATTCAGGATAGTGTATGCCTTTATGCTGCTATGAAATTAGTAGAATTTCTCTGAACAGTTGTACATTCAGTAAGCACTAGATGGCAGTATAATAATTGGTTGAATGTAATTTCTTTCATTAGCTGCAGGTGTTTTCTTCTCAAAAAGCTGTGTGATAGTTGATTGAATTGGTTTGAGTTACTTTACAACATTGCTGCAGGAGTATATTGGCTGTGATGGACTTACATTGGCTAAATAAAATACCTTACAGCTATTATCTACGTAGAAAACGATTTTGCTTCATTCTACAGGTAAATAACATAAAATTGACATGTTAGGCTGTGGGCAAGTATGAACAAACATAACAGTAATATATACACTTGGTTTCTTTTAAGCAAAATGATGTGGAAAAAAAAATTGCTGAGATGATTTCTAGAACAAGAGGGCTGCCTTAAGAGTATGCTTATCCACATGATGTATCATTTGCTAAGAACAAGACGTTGAGAAGCCTTTTGTGTGTGCATGTAGACTGTACACAAAAACTGTACAGAACTTACTTCAGTAAGGTGTAACTCTGTGTTGATGGGTGGAGCGTTGCCTGATTTAAGTATGGGTTTCTGCTGAGTGGAGTGGTTCAGTCTCCCTTTTGAAATCCCTGCTGTGATTTCCTATCACTACCTTTGCACTGAGTCTAACAGCTACAAGTTGAATTTTTGATGGGTTTTCTGCTGTTTCAGTGGACAGAACATACTGAGCACAGAGCCACGACTGCCTTATCCGGTGCAGAGGATGCATCTCAAGCCTGCAAGTATGAGATTGAAAGCCTGGGCCACCTCTTTCACAGACACCTCTGATATACATACGTGAAATCCAAACCTTTGCAGCACTGGGCCTCAGACTGCCTCATACTGATCTGTACTTTGGGCCTGGGTACTTTGCAGTACTTACATGAATCAAAGCCACAACCTACTTTTGCTTCCTTGTAATGCTTTCTTGCACCAGGACTTCCTCACATCCATGACACTAAAGCAAATGTGTAATTTACCAAGAACGCTCTACTGTTCAGCACTGATCACCAGTACCTAACTTATCCATTGCTCAGAAGTCAGAAGATTCTTACCATTGGCTCTCTTTTCCAAAACCAGGATTGAAGTATTTAAAGCCTGTATAGACTATGTGCTATATCAAGTCTTTTAGGGAATGATGTCATGTCCAAACCCTGAAAACCCAGTTCCTAACTACTCATTTTTATTGTTATTATTACAAGCCACATGAACTCTAAGGATAAATATTAGCAATCACTTATTTTCATTAAGGAACTTCTTCATAGTGAGGATGACGGAGCACTGGAGCAGGCTGCCCAGGGAGGTCATGGATTCTGTTTCTCTGGAGATTTTCAAGAACTGCCTGGACACCTACCTGTGCAGCCTGCTGTAGGGAGCCTGCTTTGCAGAGGGGCTGGACTCAACGACCTCTAGAGGTCCCTTCCAACCCCTACAATTCTGTGATACTTGGTGCAATTACTTGAGTGGAAGAATGATGCTAGAAAATATTTAAATAATCTTATTCATGTCTCGTCATATTTAACTAACTTCAGTCACAGTACAATTTATTTGTGATAGCAGCTGTTTTGCTATTCCTCATTTCACATTTCCGACCTGTTAAGAGACTTATTCTTGCGTGACCACAGCAGCATGGTGAGTGATCCCTTAAAAACGCTCATATGCAGCTGCATTCATTTTTACTAGGATTGCTTTTCATGTGTAGGTCTCCAACTTGTGGAACAAGCTTGCTAGAATGCAGAGCTTTGCTGGCATAACTTCCTTTTTAGTGGATATACTTTGCTGAGGTGTAGCTTCTGTATTAGCAAAGCACTTTTAGTGTCAGTATATCTGAAGAACTATGCAATTGTTGATAAGCATTGTCAGCATACTTTTTGAATGTTAAAACAAGTGGGAAGGGTCCAAATGTTACAAGAGCAGAATGAACCACAAGACTGAATTTTCCCAGTAAATGCAGTGAGTTGAATTGCTGCTGTATAAACAGCTTCTTCATCTCTGTGAAGAAACACAGCCTATTTCCTTTCAAAGCTGCCTGTATACCCCCATATTTAAATGTTGTTTGTTTCTTTTTCTCTGAGTTCTTTTCTGAGCAGAAGCAGCATTGGATCAAATAGAATCCCATAAAATTCCAAATGCTATTCAAATGCCTTTTCTCATGGCTAGATGTGTAAGCCAAAACCAGGCAATTTGGATACAATCATTTTTGTTACAGCTGTATACGATTCCTTTCAAGTTCACTGAAGTGCAAAGACATTACTGCAGGAAAAAAAAAAAGATTCCTGTTCTATTTGTGTTTGTTTCTGATGTTCTGCATCAAAAGTTACTTCTGCTAGCATCAGACATTTGGCTTAAAAAGCCAAAATAACACTGGAACAAAATGACAGAAGTCAGAGTTTTAAAAGGCTTAATGTTCATTTAGGAATGAACATTATTAAGGAGCTCTGCCATGATAATAGGGTGCAGGACCTGCAGCTCTCTGTGTGCCAACAGGACCTATACGGAGGTAGCGTGCAAAAGCATTCCCTCATCAGCTTCCACACAAGTTTACAATGACTTCATGATCAACATCTTGGATCCCTCAACACAGTGCAGTCTGTTACTAGTAAGATTCACTTCCCGGATAGTTAAGAGTTAGGGGGCTTGCCTTATGAGTTTACCCTGGGATACAGAAATGTGAACGTGTGATGTGACTATGACCAGAACTACCAAGCTCCCATGGGCACAACTGATGGGCTCATGTAGGAGCATGCACTCCTACAGCTGGTCCCTTTGGATTTGGCTGCCATGTAAGTGGGTTTCGTTGTTTCTTTCAGATCTTTAACAAGCAGCTCGTCTTCTCCAACACAATCCAATGGCAGATCTGCTTCTCTGTTGAGACAAATTCAAGAGATGCAAAGCCCAGGCTTCATAAAAACAGTACCAACAGCAGCGATGATTTCATTTAGAAAACCCCCCTGTGGAAATACATTTAATTTTTTTTAAGTGTTCCCAAACCAACCATCAAATAGAAGACTTGAGAAGGAAACTAAAATTGCACTTACCAAGAAAGGAGCATTCCTAGAGATTGGCAAACGTTATATGATAAATTAAAATGCTTTTAGTTTAACATTTCATTATCTTTCATAAGAAACTAATCTAATCAGTGACTAGAACTAAAATTACAGCATTGTAGGGTTTGGAAGGGGCCTCCAGAGATTACAGAATCACAGAATGGCCAGGGTTGGAAGAGACCTCAAGGATCATGCAGCTCCAACCCCCTGCCACATGCAGGGCCACCAACCTCCCCATTTCATACCAGCCCAGGCTGCCCAGGGCCCCATCCAACCTGGCCTTGAACACCTCCAGGGATGGACAGGGCATCCACAGCCTCTCTGGGCAGCTGTTCCAGCACCTCACCACTCTCTCTGCAAAGAACTCCCCCCTCACATCCAACCTAAATCTTCCCTCCCTCAACTTCAAACCATTTCCCCTTGCCCTGCTATTATCTCCCCTTTCAAAGAGTTGATTCCCCTCCTGTTTGTAGGCTCCCTTTAGGTACTGAAGGCTGCAATGAGGTCACCCAGCAGCCTTCTTTTCTCCGGGCTGAACAAGCCCAGCTCCCTCAACCTGTCTTTGTCGGTGAGGTGCTCCAATCCCCTGATCATCTTCGTGGCTCTCCAACAGCTCTCTGTCATTCTTGTACTGGAGGCTCTAGACCGGAACACAAATGTGATGAAATAGATTGTTAAGAAAAACAAACAAGGCAGCAGTATCCAGACACACACACGCCGCCCTCCCTCACCCAGCCCATTCCTCAGCATCACATCCTCATCATCCTCAGCTGCCGACAGGTACCAAACCCTCCGCCGGACGGCTGCTCGCACGGCTCCACTACGGCTGCGCGCCGCTGCCCGGCCCTCCTGCGGGCGGGGCCCCGGAAGTGGGCAGCGCCGGCGGCTCCCGGCGGGCCGGAGGGCAGCGGGGCTCCGCCGGGCGGGCGCAGCCGGCACCCGGCAGCGGCTGGCATGGTGCTGGCGGCAGCGCGCGGTGCCCGTGTTACCCGGAGGAAGGCCGAGCGGAGCCGCCATGGAGATGCTGCTGCCGCCCGTGTGAGTGCGGCGGGAGGGCGGGCTGCGGGCTCGGAGTCGGGCCCGAGTGCCGGCTGGGGATGGGGGGACCGGCGGCGGAGCTCGGTTGAGCCACGCGGTGAGGGCTGCGGGCGGGCCTCGCGCTGCGTTCCTATAGGGGAATTAGTGTTGTTTCTTTTCTTTTTTCTTTTTTTATTTTTTCCTCCTGATTTCTCCTTATGCCGTTCGCTCTCCGTTTGAGTCAGCGGCTGTGCGGGAGAAAAAGAAGGGAACGAGGGGCCGCGCTGCATCCCGGCCGCCCTCCGATAGAGCGTGGGGCAGAGCGGCTCCGGGCTCCTGGGCAGCTCCGTTCTTCTGCGCTGCTCCGAGCGCACCTGTGTGTCACGTATCTGCAGCCTGTGTGTGCGGATGTGTCCGGCCGGCACCCGCTGCGCTCGTGGGGATGGAAGGAGGTGCCGCGTCCTCGTGTCACACTTAACTCGGCGGTTTCATTAGCGGAGGGCTCGGCCAGCCCGTTACTCGGCAGCGCGTTGAACTGCTGTCTCTGATTCGAGGTTTTTTTGGGTGCTCATCACTGCTTATATCACAGAAATAAGGGCTATACCAGGTAGCGTGTTTTTTCCCTCTGCACGACAGCTCGTGTACGTGCTCTTTGCTTTGTGACTTGGCTCCTTTTGGCCACGAGCTGCATCATCCTCACGACTGAGCAAGAACCTTGGCATTGCTGTGCCAAGGTACAGTGCAGTAAGGGGTGACTGGTTCCAGTTTCGTGGAGGGACCTTACTTTGTTGGCCATTCTTTGTGGAGACTGTATTTATACAGACTGGGGGAAGATCTCGAGAGCAGCCCTGTGGAGGAGGACTTGGGGGTTCTGGTGGACGAAGAGCTGGACATGAGCCAGCAGTGTATGCTTGCAGCCCGGAAGACTCCATCAGAAGAGGGGTGGCCAGAAGGGAGAGGGAAGTGATTCGCTCTTGGCTCTTGTGAGGCCCCATCTGCAGCACTGCATTCAGGCCTGGGGCCCCCAGCACAGGAAGGGCATGGAGCTCTTTGAATGCATTCCGAGGAAGACCACTAAGATGATCAGAGAGTAGAGCACCTCTCCTGTGAGGAAAGGTTGAGGGAACTGGGCTTGTTGAGCTTGGAGAAAACAAGAGTCCAGGGAGAACTCATTGTGGCCTTCCAGTGCTTGAAGAGAGTGGATAAACAGGAGGGTGAATGGCTGTTTATGAGGGTGGACAGTGATAGGACAAGGGGAATGCTTTTAAACTGAGACAGGAGAGATTTAGGTTAGATATTAGGAGGAAGTTTTTCACTCAGAGGGTGTTGAGGCACTGGAACAGGTTGCCCAAGGAGGCTGTGGATGCCCCATCCCTGGAGTCATTCAAGGCCAGGCTGGATGTGGCTCTGGGCAGCCTGGTCTGCTGGTTGGTGACCCTGCACATAGCAGGGGGTTGGAACTGGACGAGAATTGTGGTCCTTTTCAATCCAGGCCATTCTATGATTTTATGATTCTATACAGGAGAGATGTGCATGGACCTGTTGAATTGCGTTCAGACCAGGGCTACAGAAATGATCCCAGGGATGGAACACATCCCCTATGAGGACAGACAAAGAGCTGGGGCTGTTCGGGCTGGGGAAGAGAAGGCTATGAGGTGACCCAAGAGCAGCCTGTCAGCCTAAAGAGGAGGGCTGTAAGAAGGAAGGGGCAGAATCTGATGTGGTAGGACAAGGGGAAATGGTTTCAAACTAAGAGGGGAGATTTTAAGTTGAATATACAATGTTGTTTTTTTTTTTATGACAAGTGTAGTGAAGCACTGGAACAGATTGCCTGAAGGTGTAGTGGATGGAGACATTGAGGATTATGCTGGATGGAGCTGTGAGCAACCTAATCTAACTGTAGGTGTCCCTCATCGTTGCAGGGGAGTTGGGCTAGATGTCCTTTAAAGATTTCTTCCAAATCAAATGATTCTGTGATGAGGGGGAGTTGGAATTGTGGGTGACAATGTATATGCTATGTTTGATTCTTGCTCAAAGTAGGTAAGTCAGGTTTTTTATCTGAAATCAGACCCCTGATGCACCAGGGTTGGTTGCCCACCGCTACTGACTGTAGTGGCCAAATGTATTTTGCTTATTTTCAGTTTGGAATAAAGTTACGATAAGTAACTTTAGCTAAGTATTTTCTAAGTAGGTTCATGAGGTAACTTGCGTTGTGATTGTAAACACCAAACTCATTGACTTGGATTGAAAAATGTGTTTGCTGTTTGGACAGTTCAGCATAATTGTTTTCCTATGGAACTTAGTATCTAGAACTTAGCTATCTCTTATAGTAAGAGTTAAGTGTAGGTAGAGCTAGTGATTTAGCTGTTTGGTTTTTCCTCTTGCAATTTTGGTACTGTTCCTGGATGTAAGAAGAACTAAGAGGCTGGTCGCTTTTGCTTTTTGGTGCAATGAGTGGGTAAGCAAAACCATCCTGCTAGGGAAAGCCTGAAGAATTAAAGCAGTCATCATGCAGCCTTCCTGTCAGAGGATATGACCTGGAAGCTGTGTGAAACAGTAAGCGAGGTTCCAGTGGCCACACAGAGCTCAGCTCTGTTTTTGCAAGTGGTCAGAGACCAAATTGATGGAATGTGTTCTGCCAGTCTATACTGGTGGTAAACTAGAAGTTGCTGGACCGTTGCTTCTGTCCTTGTTTCAGAATGTATTGGAAGTATTTTAGGGCATTTGTTTGTGTTTCCTACAGTGGAGCTTATTGTTAGCCCTGAATGCTTCTCCAAACCTTACTAGTGTTAGTCACTAGCTTATTACTAGATAGACAATCTTACCTGCTTCCCTTTCTATCATACACTGTTGGTAAAAGGAAGAGCAAAATTGTCTGGAGTAAAGAATAAAATGAAGCGCGAGTCCCATTCAAGGACAAAGGTGGCAAAAACAGAGTGATAGTCTGAGAGAGTAGGAGTATTAACCTTTTCACTTTTTAAAAACTTTTTTTAAAACTTTTTTTTTTAATCTTTTTTTTTTCTTTTTTCCAGATGCACCAAGCTTTGCCATCAGAAGCCTCTGGATTTGAAAGATGATAACACTGAAATTCACTGTCCTGTTACAGTGAATCCGTGGCACATGAAGAAAGCTTTTAAAGTTATGAATGAGTTAAGAAGGTATTAATTCACTGTATACACCTGCCTGGAGTCTGTAAAACAGGTTTAGTTTCAATTACATTTATGAAGTTCTAAAAATGGAACATAAAATTCCTGAAGTGTGGCTGATGAGAAAGATTATATATACAGCGAAGCGACAGCTGAATAATAGTCAAGTGATGGTAGTTGTGATGGGTGCACTATGTTTCTGTTCTTCCTAAGTTAATTGCAGCTAGGTTTCTGAGCTTGAAAAATGCATGGAGGGTGTATATAATGAGACACTATGGATCCTGTCTTTTATGTTGATCCTGTGTAGATTAGAAGCGACTTTCTAATTGAGGCTGAAGCTCTTGGTATATCTGCTGTTGATTTTTTTGTAGAGGTCTGCAAGCTGGAAAAATGATACTTCAGTAAGCTGGAGACATATGTCCCAGTCTAACATCTAAAACCAACTGATGGTATTCTTTCTTTTCTTAGGTATCTTTTGCACACCCACTGGCAGCAATTTATGAACTCCCAAATCAAATATTGAAAGATGTTTAGGTAAAATTTTGTAAGACCTTGAGTGATACTACCATCAGTTTCAGCAAAACTGGAGGACTGGTGCTAATGCTGCTTTTAGCACCCATATTGATTTATTTTCTGTATATGAGGAGGTGAGATGGTGTTGAAATGTGTGACAGCTGATAATTAGATCTCACAACTGAGCTCTGGTAGTTAGGACTCTCAACTATCACTGACAATAATTCAGCTTTATAGCTAACAGCAACAATAGAGAAATTAAATAGAATGTTTCTGCAGCATAGGTGATACTGGAGTGTGTAAAAATCCTGTAGCCCATTGCTATTGAGATTAAAAGCTGGGAGAAGCATTACCTTATAAAAACAACAGCAATTGATACCGTGTAAAGGTGTGTTATACAGGAGTTTAGATGAAGACCAGTTTCCCAAAATGGATCTTAGAATATAGCAGTTTGAGCAGTGAGGAGCCTTGTGTTGCAAGTGAAACATACATGGTCTTCCAGCAGAATGCACTGTTGAAGACCAGGGATTATTTCCAGAATACACTTGGTTTCCATGGTTACTCAAACTGGGATTGCTGTAGAAGCAGTTTGAACAATTTTCTTACATTTATAAATAGTTGAAGTTTGAACAGAAACATTGCTGTGCAAACCTCCATTTTATTTCTTTATTTAATAAGGTTGTTACAGCAAAGTTTACTGTTTAAGGCAAGTACGCCTTTTAAAATGCTGATAAGATTAGAAACATGAATTTTTGCGATAATTTCAATTTGAGATAAGAAACAGCTACATTGCAGGTATGTTTCAGACTTCCTTACTCTCAACGAAGATCTGGCATTCATCAAGTAAAAATGCTGCATTTTGTTGACTGCTTAAAGTGGTTTCTATCTCAGATTTTATTATGAGTATAGCACAAGGCAGTGTTTGCCAGAGGAACGCTTTCCAGAAGGTGAAGTGAAGAAACTGTCTGCTGAAGTGTCTAAAATGTGTTATGTTTGGAATGCTCGTGTCCACGAAGTATTACATCTTTGGCTACCACCAGGTTGCCTGGTTCTGTTAGTTCCTGAGAGGGTTTTTGAACCTGCACGTTTTGACAGACTTGGGTAATATTGTCCTTGGTAATTTTTGTCATTTCATTACTCACCGTCACCTCAGCAGTGAGTCAGATCATTAGGATAGCTAATTAGTTCTTGACACAAAAATAATTTAACTGTAGTGCCTATCTTTGCTCTTAATTGTAACTTGCTTTTATCACAGTGGAATCTGACCTTAGCTATGTTTTTAAAAATTCCCATTCTTACAGACGAGGCTCTTTCAAAATGATACTTTGAAGATCTGGGTAACGACCTTCCTCTATATATAAGCCCACGTTAGTAAACAGTAGTGATTCATAAATCTGTACTTACTTTTTTTTCCGTCTCTTATTTTCTCCTTTCATCCATGAAGATGGCATACCACCATGGCTCTGTTTGTTCAGTCACTCTCTTCTAGAAGACTATTACAACATTGCTTCAGAAAGCAAACTTTTCTAAAGTTAGTTAGTGAGTGGAATGTGCTGTGCTGCTGTGGGAGCCACAGGGTGCTTGTGAGGAGTGTACTGTTAATTGGTAAGCTTGTTTCTTTGTCTAATACTTGACAAACTTGTCAGTTTATGTATGTCAGCAGAAGGCATAGTTGCCTAGTGTAGTTCCAGGCAAGAGATGTATTCGGTCTACACTAAGTTGCTGCGTCAATGTAGTGCTGTGTAGTTAATCAGCTGGAATTTGGTGTTGATGTAATTCTGTTGCTTCTGGCTTGGATAGCTTTGATATTTCTGTTCAGCTGAGAGTAAAACCTTTAGTTACTGTTGGCAGAAGTGTCTGAGAAAGCTGGGTAATTGGTGGTGGTAACTGGTAACTTTTTTAGTGTTGAGGTTGTGTCAGTTTTTGTATGATAAATTTAACGATTGCTCTGAAGCTTCTCCTAATTCTCTGCTTAATCTGGATGTGGTCTGGTCTGGATTACTTTATAGTGCATGGTTTTTTAAAATAATAGCCATATGGCACACTGTAGTAGAAATGCTAAGTCTGAACCAGTGATTGAGCACCTGGAGGGAAGGCAGGGCCAGCTCAGGTGCATGCAGTGCACTGAGTGACTGGAAGGTTGGAGCCAGGATCCACCCCTTCCCAGACTTCATTTAAGGGCTGGCAGTGAAGGCAAGGTTATCTTGCTGGAGATCCCTGCCTCCCTGAGGCCTTCCAAAGGTAAGCAGTTTTGTCCATTTGTTCATTTCTCTGTCTGTGAGTGCTGCGTTTGGGCTCATCCTCATTTGTTGCGGCCAAAGACTTTGCCACCCCACTATTATCACCGTGTTTTCCATCATCTTATAGGGTTACATGCACTAAAGAGATTTGGGTAGTTGCTATAGATTCTGAGCTGAAAGGGGAAAAAAAATCTAGCGCTGGGGTTGCAGTGTGACCACAGAGTTTAGTTGTGGCTGCCAAGGTTTATGGTGTGTGGCTTCCACAAGGCTTGCTTTCTTGAGGCTCTGGTGAAAGAAATTGCACGATTGCAGAGGCTGAGCAGTTAGAGTATTTTCTTGAGACCGAGGTGAATATCTGAGCAGTTTGGCTGACAGCTCCCATTCTCTGTAAGAGCAGAAATGCAACTGCTTACCTCAATCTTTGTTGCTGCTCTGTGTTGTAGTTTCAAATTATCAAAGAAACATGGAATGGTTTTGTTGGAAGGGACCCTTAAAGATCATCTAAATCAATCTCCATGGGCAGGGATGCCACCCACTAGATCGGGCTGCCCAGGGCCCCATCCAATCTGGGCTTCAATACCTCCAGGGATGGATGGGGCATCCATCGCTTCTCTGGGCAGCTGTGCCACCCTCTGAGTAAAGAATTTCCTCCTAATATCTAATCTAAATCTCCCTTCACAGTTTAAAGCTGTTACCCTCCTTGTTCCCCTTGTCCTATCTCTGTGCTGCCTGGTAATGAGTCACTCTCCAGCTTTCTTCTAGTCTTCCTTCAGCAAAGGCCACAATGAGGTTTCCCCAGAGCCTTCTCCTCTCCAGGCTGAACGAACTCAGCTTCCTCAACCTTTCTTTGTAGGTAGGGTGTTCTAGCCCTCTGATCATCTTTGTGACCCTATTCTGGGGTCTGTCAGAAGGCTTGCCTTCTAATTACCATATATATTCTGGAAAGGTGGTTTAAAAAAAAAAAACAAACAAACAGAAAAGCACAAAAAAACCATGTACTTCAAATATGCTGAGAATAAGGGCAACTGGATTGACACACAGCTCTAACTCTTTCCTTAAGCAATACATGCTGTTAAGGCATGCTGTCTCCCTCATCCCTTGTTATGTGTTACCCTGGCTCTGCATTATGTCATTTATATGCTACTTCTACACAGAGAGACTGCTAAAATAGGAAGGAAAGAAAAAGATGTCTATACTTTGGCTACATAGATGCTGGGAGAATGTAGGCTTTTGGTGTTTTGTATGTTTTCCTTTCCTTCTATTGTGCAAAATTAAATTATGAAGAGTATGCTTTGTGGTGGATTTAACCAGAAGCACTATATCTAATAGCTGTAAACTGTGTTGGAAACATTTGTGCCATGCGTGGCTCTAAAGAGATACTGTATTATTGCAGTAGAAGGGGGAGGAAATTGGTAAGGTTGATAATGCAGGTGGATGTAATGAAGATAAAAAATTGAGCAACACATAACTGTGGTAAATTGTAAACTAGCTTGAGTGGAAAAAACGATTGCTACTGTTTATATGATAGATGCTTGGAAAGCAGAAAATATAATTAGTGATTTTTCAACAATTAAGTAGGTATGAGTTTCCAGTGAAATTGAGATAAAAGCATCACAACTGCATTTTTGGATTCTGTATTATCTGTAAAGTCTTATTTCTTAACTCATTTTTTTTTAGTGTCTGTGTATATCCGAGTCTTTTATTTTTTATTTCACTGCAGGTATTTGAAGAAGCCCAGCCTTCCAGTGAGAAGGTTTTAAAATTGGGCTGATGTCAATTTCTGTTCTTCAGTGCAGGAAACTTAGCTGTGGAAGAAATCACAATTCAGTTGTTTGACTTTTGGGAAGTTGTGTATACCCAAGCACTCCCTGCATCCCTTCTGAGTAACATCCCTGCCATTTTGTAGCGCATTGAAAAACAGTGCTTTATCAACCTTGTAAGCCTGCCTGTTTTGAGGGCACGGAAGGAGAAATGATATGTTATTTTATACTGTTCTGCTGTGGTTCACATATGTGAAATGACTTTCTCTGACTTTTCTATCTAGTCAAAACTTGCTGTGTGATGTGACAATAGTGGCTGAAGACATGGAAATTGCAGCGCACAGAGTTGTGCTAGCCGCCTGCAGCCCCTACTTCCATGCCATGTTTACAGGTACCAAATGTTTCAGCATTTATTATGTTCTAATCCAATCCAACCGTGTAATTCACAACATGGTGTGACCTCTGCTTTTTAGGATCTCATTTAAATTTCTAGGTAAGACAGCGGGAGCTTTTAAAGATGAATTTGCTTGCAATCTGAGGACACGCTGGCAATTTAATCTGCTGGCATTGCAAATACTTTTTTGAAGTATTCATTATTTAAAGTAATTAACACGCGAAGTAAGCTGGGAGTAGTAGAGTGGTTACACTTCTGAAAGCTGCAGTAACGTACAAATTATGGTTAAAATAACTTTCATGTGAATTCTGAAGTAAGTTATGTCCTTTAACAACTACTGTTGCATTCTTCAGCCCCTGTATGTTCTAGGCTGTTAATAGATACGAAAGCTTTCTGAGGCTTTGGCAGCCTGTAGCTGCAGTGCATGTTTCAGTACTCTCAGGATAATTCTTTGTGACAGATGTGCTCTGCATCATTGCCACAACTTTTCAGAGCAGGCTTGATTCTGCCTCTGCTTGCTCTGTCCTGGCCAAGTTGCTCCAGGAATGCCACAAGGCTTGCAAGGCTTAGTCAGATTCATAGTGCCCTACAGCTGAATTGCTGTTCTGTGGGTTTAATTTCACGATGGTTATAAATGACACTGAAATGTGGAATTCGGTGTCCAAGTGAGAATGCTATTAAATGCATGTTAAAATTAATTTCTGAAGTTTTATCTGTTCCTTTTAAAATCTTGTGCTGCTTCGGTTCTTAATGTTGACTGCTTGAAATTAAGAGAATTCTCTGTAATGTTTTACTTGAGGCTCAAAAGTAGGAAGAAAAAATATATGGCTCTTGGCATGCCAGTCTGCAGTAAAAAGAAGTTTTAATAATTCTCATTGCATGCAGCTGGAAGAACGATATGATTTGACATACTGTTGTGTACTGGGAAGCAGATGATTAGCAAGCACTTCAATGAAACTAAAGAAGTCTGTAGTTCAGTATAGTCTTGATGTTATGCACGTATGCTATGATATAATCAAAGCTAAAAGAGGAGTCCCTACTAGCAGAAAAAAAAGCTTTAAAGAGTTTCCATTTAATAACAGTTCTTCAAGTAATTCAGATTTGCATCTGTGGTTGTTACAAACATTCCAGGTGACTGACACACATTCCTTCTTAACTTCTGTACTTTCTCTGAAGTGGAAAGTTAAAACAACTGTTTCTGTAGTTCATCACCTAAGTAACGAAGAAATCAGTTCTGTGTTAAAGGTCATTTTTTACTGGCTCTCACATCAAAAATACTCTTTACTCAGGGTGTGGTTCTGTATGATCCTTTCTGTGGCATACAAAAGCCTGGTTAAGGCACTTCTGCTTGCCACTGACTGCCCTTTCTATAGAGAAGTTTATTCTCCCTTAGGAGTGCAAATGCAATGGTTCTCTGAATGAAATCACTGAAACCACAATTTTTCCCTTCCTTTGCTCCCTCTTGAGAAGTTTTGCTTGTTTTATGTTTTCAAAGGTAGGTCTGCATTGAGCCCCTGTGATGTGGGAGCTGGGAACACTGATTTGAGGAAAGAGTGAGAACTTGTTAACCCATGCATCTATGGCACTGTTTGTGTAGTTGGTGAACCAAATTGATGGGAATTTAAGTAGAAATCAGATTTGGCTTCAAAATTTATTAGTAGATTTTATATTACTATTGTATGCTGTGCTTAGCAAAGATCAAGTGTGTTGTCAGTGTCTTTTAGCTATTTTCCACAGGCACAATCCCATAGTTCATGATAATTATCTCTGTGAATTCTGGAGTTGATCCTTCTCAGGGGGAATTGTATTCTAATGCAGTGATCTGCAAGTTCAAATAAGTTTGATAGTTTAAACAGCTGCAGGGTTACCCGCTCTTGACTAAAAACTAGAAGCTTCACTGTAAGCACGTGTTTGCAGGTTGCTTCCATCTTTTTCTGAGTCATTAGGTAATCACAGCAGTGCAGGACAAGGTTCAGCTTTAGCTGCAATCAAGATTTCTGACTCTTGTTTCTTTCCAGTTTGTGCTTGCAATGACAGAAGTAGTCTTATTAAATACCCGAAAAAGTTACTGTCTTTTAAAGTTACACAACTGAATAAGTTAGTAACAATGATCTTGTAAGTAAGACCAGAGGGAAATAAAGATTATATGTCTTGTACTGTGTTACAAGGAATATTTTTTTTTTTCCTGTGAATTTTTCAGAAATATTGGTTGTAATCCTAAATTAAATATGCTTAAATGGTTAGAGGAAAAGATTATAAAACATCAGTGAAGGAGCACTTCAGTGGCCCTATAGCCTTGACTTGAGACAAGGGTGGCCTGCATTTGTTTTCTGTTCTGCCACAGCAGTTATCCTTAGGCGATTACTTGCTTTATTCTCCTTTTGTAAAATTCTATTGAGAAACAAAACAAAACAAGAAGTGCAAAGCAAGCAAACGCACACGTTCCTTATGTTGCTGTATAATATTGGCTTTTTAGATGGCTTTTTGATAACTTCAGCTCCGTTTTTGCTCTGCTGTTCCTGTTCAGGAGCGTTGACCAGCCCACTATTTCCCTTTCTGTGTCATTGACAGCTCTGTGAGGATGTTGTGGTGCAGCTGCCCATGACATGAGTTCTTCAGAAGGTTGCATTCTAAACTAAGAATGCCCAGCAAGTGGGTCAGTGGTTATCTGTGTATGACCTGTTAGGCAAAACGACCTGCATCATGAGAGGGCTGATCCAGCATCATAGGAACACTGCATGGCCTTCTAGTGTGAAAGAATTTTTTTCCCCCTCTGTGGATGCTGAACTCTGTAATTAAATAGAGAAGATGCCTATCCATGGCTTTAGAAGCCTTGACACAAAATCTGAAAACAAAACTAATATGCTTGCAGAATATCAAACTCTGCTCGCCTACATACAGTTTTCCCTAAGGACCACCTCCACAGCAGCTTGCATAATAAGTGACTTGCTGCTTGCAAGCTCTGAAGATCAATAGGTTTAATCTGTGTCAAAAAAAGTAGCTTAAACTTCAAATAGAGGACTCTGCAAAGAATACACTGCAGTGATCCTTCACAGGTATACGTAAATGTTTCAGAAGAGCAGCAGAAAAGGAAGTTTGATGGGAACTGAATTTTGTTCTTTCATGTGGTTCCTCACCAGTGCTTTCCAGAACTCTAATGTTAAGTGCTGCCATTAAGCAGAAATGCATTTCTATAAGTGATCCTATATGCTTCCTATCAACTGAAGAGTTGATTTTAAAATGCATTCCTTAGTATTCAGCTTAAAAAAATAAAATAAAATGAAGGCGTGAATAACAGTAATAAAATTCTCAGTGATGAGCTGGATGCAGTATTTATTGTTGTTCCTGGAAGACCACAGGATAACAAACAACAAAAATGTGTGTACTTCAATAAGGAGATATCAGCAGTGTTAAACATCTACTGGTTCACTTCCGTGTCTTGTCTCCTTTTATTACTGTGTGGATTGAATTTCCTACCTCTCAATACCCTTTTCTCTGGATGCTTAGGGGAAGAAAAAGTATATCTGATATAGAAGAATAGCAGATGCATGTATCCAGAGAGCGTGATGTACTTTTCCAAGGTGAAAGTTTCATGTCTATACCCAGTGTACTTCACATTTCACACTACTGTGTGAAAAGGGTTACAGGTCTCAGACATCCAGACGTGTGGTTGGTCACTGTGGAGTAGTGTAGTCTTTTCTTCAAAATTTATCTTGAGACAATGATTTCAGATACAAACGTAATATTGCATTTTGAGAGCAAAGAGCAAATTTTTGAGTCCCTGTTCATTGCAGGGGAGTTGGACTGGATGACCTTTTAGAGTCCTTTCAGACCCGAAAGATCCTATGATTCTATCAGATATTAGGAAGTGGAAGCTGTTTTGCAGGACTTTTTATGAAGATCAGTTGTGGCATATGGCCAGCGTGTCAGCCTCCACAAAATGAGATCCAGCAAGTTTTTTCATGCTTACCTTTTTATCTTAGAGTTTTGACTGTTAGAACTGAAGCAGAAGTGAAATTGTCAAGGGAATAATAAGCAGGCAAGCAAAGAAATACGTGTATTAAGCCTTCTGTGGGGATAGATTTCCTTTTCTTTTTTAAAATTCAGTGACTCTAGACTGCATTAGGCTTGTTCCTTAGATTAAGAAGTTAAAAAAATCAAGAGTGTGTGATAGGTTGGTTTGCTAGCAGAACATTTTTGTATGCATTTGAATAGTCTTATTTAGGTATAATGGTGATGTTTTACTGATGCTGTAAATGGGTGAAAATGGATCGTCTGCAGTAAAAGCATTAACTCGTGTAGTGTTCACGTGATGGGAACAACAAAATCTTCCTTTCTCTTTGGAGGGAGGAAGGAAAGAAATTCAATTCTTATTTAAATGTCTTTATTACTACAACTGATCACACACAAAAATTTCTGCTGTCGTCAGGAGTCATTACTGTTAAACTGTTGAATTTGTCCTGTATCTCTACCTAATGTACTTAACAATCACAATGTATTTGTAGGTGAGATGAGTGAAAGCCGAGCAAAGAGAATTCGAATAAAGGAAGTTGATGGCTGGACCCTAAGGATACTTATTGATTATATTTACACTGCTGAAATTCAAGTTACAGAAGAAAATGTGCAGGTAAGACCAAGGATAACTTCTGCAGCAGAAGGGATGTAATCCACAGAGTCATCTAATTTGTCAGTATGGTTCAGCTCTGGCAAGGGAGATGTCATCTGCAAACTGCAAGTTTTTCAGACCCTGTGCTTACAAAGCAAGCAGTCATACCATGCAAATTCTGGGTCATGTTGCAAGACTGAAGTAAATGAAGTCTGTTGACTTTAACGTGCTTTGGAACCCAACCTTATGTAATACAGTAAAATAGATGATCTACTCAGCCTAAAAATTAATGCTGTCAGCCACCTCTGTACCACCCCCTTCGTGATACTTCAGTGCAATTTACATAAACAAGGAGATTTGCTCATGTCTTCCAGTTAGTGTTCTGTTTGTCAGATTTTTTTCTGTCCTTCAGAATAAATTATTTTCTCCTGCTCGGTCCCTGTATCTACTCGGTGGCCAGTCATGCAAGAATTTTTAGCTTGTTCTGCTTTTTAAATCAACTAATATCTAGCATGAAGGTTTTTGCCCATCCTACACAAGCAGAGCTGATCAGTTTTTCTAATCAGCTGTGCCAAAAGCTAAAGCCTCACTTAGAATAGAGCAAACATGAGCTTAGAAAAATAGGGTTTATGAGTACCTGGTTGGAATTTACTTTCACTGTCTTCTGAGATTCAGCATAGATTTTTGGTAAATTAAAAAGTAGTTGCATAACAGTTATGTTTAATTGTCTTTTCCTTCCAGCTTCTATGCCCTTGTTTCTGCTTTTGCTCTATGCTAGATTGCTAGCAGTTCTTTTGTTGCTCTTGCAGAACACAAATAATGTTTCTCTATTTGGCACTGAGAACTTTTGTTGCAATTGTGCATTCTGAACTCAACAGCTTTTAGTGGGCATTAGGTTGAGATTAAAAGCTTTCTTGTTAGCTACTGAGTCAGCTACAGATGGAGTCATAGGTATTTTTTGTGCTTGATTGAAGGCCTAGCAATGAGATTTCATACTATCAGTATGAAATATTCTACTACTAAGCTCGCTTTAAATCATGCCATAAGTCTTTTGATTCTGCAAGATTGAATTATTGTTATCTTCTAAAAGAGTTGTTTACTTTATGTCCCTTGATGGATGTATGTAGTGCAGCCTGTCTGGATTTATGCTGTATTTTGCCAATCTGGTGGTTGTACAAATCTGTTTCGCTGTAGCAGGCCTTGGGTGAAATCCAACGGTGTCAGATACTCCCTAGTTGATCTCTTCTGGCTTGGTCATGCTGGCTTTTCATCCTAGAAGCAGGATGGTGTGTCTTACTTACACACCTTAATGGCTGTAATCTGGTACTGCTGAAGCATGTCGGACTGGATTTAAGAGGCAGCCTGTTGCATCTTGGCTGTAGGTGTATTACCTGGGAGGGTGCATTTTAATCTGATGTTACCAATACTGGTTCTTATCTATTCATGGGATCAGAAGGGTGCTGTTCTATTTTTCCTTGTACAAGACTCCTTAAAGTTTCTTGTGCTCTCCAGGTTTAAACCTCCCAAATCTGGTACCGTTTTCATTTTCATAGCTCCTGATATCCTGACTACCTGAAGATGCATGTAATAATATTGTGCTTGGTAAAACAAATAATGTGGTGTGGTGATGAATATTGCAAGTTTATGGGTAGTTAAATATTGGGAAGACAGGGAAGACAGTCAAGACGTTGTTGGTGAATATACTTATTATAGGACTGGTAATTAATATAAAGGTTATTATTTTGCTGTCTTCATCTTTATTAGTGCTAGATAGTACTATTTATTTGCATTACAGGCGAACCAAGCACTACAGATAAAGCCTGACACACTGATGCAAGACTTTAAGTTTGAAAACTGAAGTGGAACAAGTATAAAAATCTGCAAACTCAAAATCCTAGTGTAGACTCTTCAGGCCTCACTTAAAGCTATGTCCTCTTGATAAACACGTTACGTGGTATAGCTCTCAATTTCCTATCTGTAACAGAAATAAATATGGCTAAAAAGTATTGTGAAATGTTGTAAAGGTTCAGAATTCATGGCTTCTCAATACAGATCCATGAAAACATAAGATGCCATGCCTCTAACTTTTTAATATTCAAGCTAATGCAGCTTAATTGAGCTTCAACTTGGAGATAGCTTCTTGAAGTTCTTATTCTGATATCCTTCATGGAATTTCAAGTGTGTTATTCTTTCGTTTCTCATCATACATAGTAAGAATTGGTATGAAATTCATTTCTAATATGTGATGCTCAAAAAAGGCAAGAATGCTTCACATTAAAGTAAGGCAGAATTGCTAAGCAGTCTTTGGTGCTAAAATAGCTGTGTTGTATATTCATGAAAACTAATTACAAATGATGCTCTGTGTAGGCAAGCTCACTAGCCGTCAACAGGCAAGTAACTGAGCTGCTTTCATTAATATCTTACTTGATATAGGCATGAACGGGAGTCTTCTCTATTAAAGTGCCTTCTGAAGTTCTAAGTGAGAAACATTCTTCTTTCCCACTGTTATTATTGCTTGTATGTTTCTCAGCAAGGGAGACCAAGAAAAGTCCAGTGCAATCAATAACTGAGGAGAAAAACACATTCAGTGCATCCAACTATCAAAACTGGAAGAGGCCCTCAGCACTGCTTGTTATCACTGCATTAGTTAAGCATAAAAGAGCATTTGTTCTTTTCAGCAGTTTGCAGTTCTGTGTCAGTAGGTTCTCCCCCACCCCTCCCAACAGTTGGACAGCTGGTGTATGAAAAAGATGCATACATGCTCATGATTTTTTCTCCCAGTATTTGTTTTTCATTTTAAGTAAGTTATTTTATCGTTCTTTCCTAATGGCACTCACTTTGCTTAATGCAGTAATGTCATTCCTGTCATTTTTACACATTGTGATGATTGTCTGTACTACTCTGTTTTTCCTTTTATGCTTTTTTCCTCCAGAAATCAGCTGTCAGACAATACTGTATCGCATTTTCACGTTTGAAGCAGGGATCATAGAAGTTAATGTCTTCAGAAGGCTAATCAATTTTCTCACACAGGAGTTTTTTTCAGCTGCATATAGATACTAACTACATGCAGTACTCAGTGTGGGAGAGTCAGTCACTATAAGAAGCTCATGCTTGAATAACTCTCCCACACTGTGTGTATTTTAGCATGTATTTAGTCAGCCTTACACCTAGGGCCTCTACTGAATACAAATACATCAGAGCAGGAGCACGAGAAGAAATTCCTGCATTCATAGTCTGTGGTTTTGGTATCAGCTTTAGAGGTCAGTCTGATATGAGGTGTGTACAGTGTGGTTGCGGTAAATGCAGTATAAAGTTCTGGACATCAGTTGGGTCCCTTTCTGGTTCTGTGCTACGACTGTGTGTTCCTATGGTTGTGATGATAAAACAGTTTCCTGAACTATATTATGAACCAGATCACTGAACTGAGCTAAAAAAAAATTCAGTGCTTTCCTTTACGTGCTTTTCTTAGGTATTATTTTTAACTTGTTTTCTTGCTGCCTGGGGAAAACCTTACACTCAGCTTCACTTTGGGCCTACCAGCAAACATATTGCCTTAGTTTAGAACAAGAAGCGAGCAGGAAAGATAGCAGAAGGAAAAATCACAAATCCTAGTAATATTCCAAAGCTCTTTCTTGGCATATTTTTCTCTTTGAAGAATTTTGCTACGTACAACCAACAAAAATCCCAAATCCTGGGTGTGATTTTTTTTTTTTTAAAGTACTATTTCTTGTACTCATTTTTTGAAATTAATTCAGTGACAATGTTTAAACAATAATAAATAAACATACGGTACAGATGTTTGCTTCCTTTATAACTCTTAACTACTCAGGCACAGATTGCCATCTGAAATATAGTGCGTGCTTCCACTTGGATTGTGTTCTAGGGCGTGATGATGAGAGTTGCCAGCATGCTAAAGGTGCTGTAAGGACAAGACTACTTCTGTCATGCGTAGTCTTTTCTGGGTACTAATTTAGAGGCAAAAATAAAATTCTGTGCGGCATGTAACGTTCCTTATTCATTCTTCTGTCGAACTCAGGATCAAAATGCTTGGAATAAATAGTTATATTTAGAAGTGGTCTGTTTGTGATGTATCACCTACGGTTTGGTGTGGGTTGGATGTATAAAATATCACTGTTTGAGGGCTAGCAGTTCCTTTTGAAACTGGTGCGTTACCAGAACGACCGAGTTGGTAACAAAATTGTGATGGTTTCAGATTCCTTCCTTTGGTACCATTTCCACTAAGGACAGATTCAACGGTTTATTGCATTTCAATTAATAATGTGGTTCAGGATCATAGAATCACAGAATGTCTTGAGTTGCAAGGGGTGTTAAAGCCGTAGGTTTCCATCTCCCCACAGTATGACACTCACTAGATTAGGCTGCCCAGTGCTATGTGCAACGTGGCCTTGAATGCCTCCAGGGATGGCATCCACAGCTTCTTTGGGCCATTTAGTGGTAATGGGATTACCATCTCAACAAATTACTGCTTATCAGTTGAACACTGGCAACTGTATGTGCTTTTTAGCTTGAAGAAAATATGAAGTAACTTGGTACGAGCCAGTCTATAAGACTCACATTAATTTGCGTGAGCACTTAATGATCAAATAACTATAGCTTGTGTTACAGAGCAGTACTGTCTTTCTGTACGAGCTTGGAGCCAGAATACTTTTGGGAATATTTTGATACTTAACCAAGTTTTATCTTCAAATGAGATATTTTGTTTATACAAATTGGTGATTAAACTACCAGTCTTCATGTATCTTAGCAGCAGTATGGTGTATGAAGAGCATAAGACACATGCTGCATGTTTCTTGAAACTAAATTGGTTTTAAATACCAAACTCTGAATGTTTTTTGAGAATTTCTGAAGCCTGCCATTAAATTATACACTTTGAATGCTACAGAGCATCTCTTAAGTTCTTTACAGAGGGAGTGGTGAGGTGCTGGAACAGCTGCCCAGAGAGGCTGTGGGTGCCCCCATGCATCCCTGGAGGTATTCAAGGCCAGGTTGGATGGGGCCCTGGGCAGCCTGGGCTGGTATTAAATGTGGAAGTTGGTGGCCCTGCATGTGGCAGGGGGGTTGAGATTGACGATCCTTGAGTTCCCTTTCAACCCTGGCCATTCTGTGATTCTGTTTTTCTTATTGGATGAAAAGATATCCATTACCTTTCAAAAGGTTGTATTTGGTTTTCGTTATGAACGGATACATTTTCCAGTCTAGATGGGGTAAACTCCTTTTTTGAACTCAAGACTGCTTGTCCTATACAAACTTGTAATTGCGTATCACAAGAGGAGGTGTGAATTCTGTGTTCTGGAAATATGCCTTCTGCTGTGTAAGGGGGAAAGGGAGATCAAAGGAATATTTGTTCAACTGAACTGAATGCTGTGAAGGTTTCACTGAATCTTACTGTAAGCAAGGTTCTAATTTAAATCTATTGTATATGTATATAATTGCTTTGAGTAAAAGGAAGGCTGAAAGTTCTTCCACAGGATCTGGGCTTTTCTCCACTAGAGAACCAATTATAGATATGCCTGGAAAAGAGGTGCTACGCTTGATGTAGGAACCTGAGAACTACAGGGAGGGAATGAGTTTGATCTTGATGCATTTGCAGATGTGCTTCTCTAGCCACCTCTTCTTTGAGGAGCTTTTGATTATCAGGGAAAGGGAAACAGCTGAAATAAAAGCACTGCATTGGAAAAAGTAGAGCTAGGTAGGCTGAGTGTAGGCCCTATTTCACTATTACATCCCTATTTCTCATTACCAATACACCATGACCAAGAGATAATCAGCACGGGCTCAACACCTACCCTGTTATGCACTCTGCTGAAATGCAGTGCCTCTGGAGATAAAATTATCTTGAATTAACTGTAATGTCAGAATAGTTTCCAAATAGGATGTCATACACTAGACAGTGCAAGTGTTGAGACAATATGGACAGCAGTAGCAATGTTCCTGGCTAAAAGCAGATCTGTGTAACTTATCAGGACCGGTATGCTGTACCACAGGTTAAATTTGACATCCGTTAAGTTTGCAGGCTGGTTATTGGTATGGCAAAGGCTTTTTGTTTACCCTGTTTTGCTTCTATTCACTGACCACAATTGCTTGGTGACAGTATTTTGAAATTGTTCTTGGCTACCTTGCCCTGCGGCAGGGAGGTTGAAACGAGATGATCTTTAATGTCCCTTTCAACCCAAGCCAGTCTGCTCTTCAGACTGCGCTTGCACTTCTCATTTAATTCCTTGCTATGATGTTTATCAATTGTATACAAGCTTTGAGTTGTTAAGTATATCTTTTAAGCCAGGGCTGGTTTTCCCCACAGTTCTTCATAATAGCTCTCCTTACGTGTCCCCAGAGCAGCAGGGCAGCCGCTCCTTAGAACCTTTTTGTCTTGATTTAGCTTTCAGAGTCTCTCCAGAAATACACGACCACTTGCTTGACTTGTATGAAGAGCAGAGCATGGCCAAGCTCACAGCCTTTTACTCTCACTGTTTAGCTGCAGCTGTTGGGAAATGTAATCCTGGGCTATGTAAGCATCTTCATTCTGGGCCAGAGGGCTTTTGTTAGGAGACTTCTTGTTAAACTTGGCATGGTTGTCGAGAAAAATGAAATTACAGGTTAGGTCAGAAAATGCTATCACTATTGAATGCTTTTTTTCCTTCCAAAGAAAGTTTTATGCAGTGAATGTGTTTACTGTGAGCTGTTTCTTATGCTGGCCCAAAACAATGAAAAGAGGGCGGAACAGTGTTGTACTGGTTTCCTTGTCAATAGTTTGCAGTGGATTTTTAGTTTTTAATCATAAAAATCGCTCTAACTTCAATGTGAAGTCAATAAGGATTTTGACAGCATCTTTTGAGCTGAAATCTGTGAATCTGTATTTCTTGAGCTAAATCTCATTCGCCATTAACTCTCAGCTAAGTAGCCTGGTGCAACCCATGTTTTTCTAGACAAACTGTTAGGCCAAATGCTCATTAAAACTCTACAACTATCTTTCAAGCTGTTCATATAGTTCTATTTTTCTGAACTGATATTGAATGTACTACAAGCTTAACATTTTGAACAGATTTGGCTGATGACAATTGAGGCTGTTTCTCAAAATGGTTTTTCTTTCCATATAAGGCTAAATAACATGAAATGTTAAACTGTCATCCTGAGTGACTTCTCAGCACCACTCAAACAGAAACAGTCTCTGTGTTGTGATGCCTCAGATGGGCATCTTGAAATCTTGTGAAACAAGATGACATCTTGTTTCAACGTTTGACCTGTTAAGGATGTGATAATCATCCTGCATGCTGCAATTACTTGCAGTACCTGCTCCTGCAGCAAGAATATGTCTGGGATTTGTTTTTAGCTGCCATATGAAGGGCTATCGGTATTAAACCATAACACATACGTTCTTTTATTACGTCTGTGCATTCCAGTAGGTAGCAGATAATTTGTCACAACATGACTTCTAGGAATGAGGTACAGGTACATTGTATCTCATCATACCGAAGCAGTTTATGCTCTGGAAGACTAAACTGAGTTGTTAATTGCATTACTTCTTTAGATGAAAAGCTGTTGTCAGAAATGTGTAATTAACGCTGTGTATTTACTTGAATTCAGGAATGTCAAGAGAAAACATTTCTCCTCTGTCATAATAACACCAAGGCGTTTTAAGACTATGGCATGTCCTAGAATGCAGACTCTCCAGCTTTCCTGCTTGCTCCTTTCATGAAGTTCTCAGGTCTTGCCCTTGGTAGAACCTTTTTGGAACAAAGGAAAGGGAAAGCTGAAGGTCCAGGAGTTGGACTTGGTGATCCATATGGGTCTCTTCCAACTCAGGGTATTCTTTGAATTAATGACACGTTAAGATGTTAAGAAGAAACAGTAAGGATATCTGGGCTGATTCTTTCAACTTTTTAATTGATATTACATCTCTGTTATTTCGTCAACAATCTCTTGTGTGCTAATTTCTGCAAAACCCCACAGTGCTTTATAAGAATGGTAAGGTGCTATCTATTGAACCTGGATGTGAGGATGGATATTCTGCTTAGTTCTGGAGAGAGCTTGTCCTGTTGTTCAGCTCCCTTGTGTTCCATAGCCTCCACCAGTGGGTTTTTGCTGGACGTGGTTTGATCTTGAAACCTGGAAACCATATTTTTATGCTGTTCCTCATCATGTTTCAGCTTCCTGTTATTTTTCACGCTGCTGTCATGGAGACCTAGAGCTTTGTGTCCATAAATGATTTTTTTTTCCCTAATTTCAGGCAATTGCACTAATTCCTGAAAATGTTTTTCTTTTAAAACGTTTTATATAATAGGGCTATTGAGTTGCAGCAGCTATCAATGGCTGGTGATTTTATTTCCTTAACACAGGTATTATTAAAGCTTTAGGAGGAGATGAAATTCCTTTATAGGATCATCTTCTAGAGCTATAAAATTAAACAAGATTTTGGTCTTTCTGCTGAACTCTATCATGGCTGCAATGGCATTGCTACTAAACACGGTAACCCAAGTCTGTCACATGAAAATGTTTTATTAAATGACTGGCTTCATGATTAAAACTGAACTATAAAATCAGTTAACCCTGATGAAGGTTGAAACCACTGGCTATATGTAATCCAAACTTTCACTGTTATTTTTTAATGCCATAGAAAGTACTATTAACATTAAGAGATTGCTGACGCTGCAGAGAGGTGTTTAAATCCAAGCACACGTGAGTTTCATTACAAAACCTTTGAAGAGAAACATTAAGTTTTAATGGCCAATAATTTAATGTTGGACTAAACAATCTTTAATGTTTCTTTGAATGTCTTGGTCATGTGTCGAAAGCACATGTAGAGTACTAGTGGAGTACCACTTATCTGTGTTTTGTATGCTGTGCCTGATGCAACAGTCTGGTTGCCTTTTTTGACCTCCCCCCCCTTTTTTTTTTTTGGTCTGTGACAGTGGCTTTGAGGATTTTAATAATGTGAGGGTGAAACAAGTCTGTGCCTTAGCTGGAGGACAGAGCCAGTGGCGTGCTGGTTGAATCCGTATGCGTTATAAGATGTGTCAGGCGACAGTAAATGAGCTAATTTTTCCAGTGAAAAAATTCCTACAGTGCATTCTTCATCTGCTTATACGTGACGGCATGTCAGGAAAGTGCATGTAGGAGTGAAGGGAAAAGGGAAAGGTGATCTTTCTACGTCTGTATTTTATTAGCAATACAAGCTTCATTAAATTGTGCGTTGAATGAGTAAGCTTTGCATAAAAGAGCTGTGGTCTTGTGCTGACTGAAATACTGAGCAAAGAGCTTTTTTTAGGGAGCCTTAGTATTTTGTTCTGTTAGTTTTTTAAATGTGTATTGAATATTGTGGGTTTTTTTAGTACATTTTTTTCCCCATGGTATGTCTTCTATGGCACTGGCTGTTATGTATATGCAAAATAGAAACCTCACTTCTCACGCGCGATGTTCATTTGTTATGTGATGCGAAATAGATGTGGTTTATATGTTGTCACTGTCTTTTCTGTGCTTCTCTTTCCTAACACTGCAAAACTGGAGTGTTTGGTTTGGCTGAAAGTATGTTCCATGCTTATGTATCTATTAAATACCCCTGACAAAGACATTTCATTTTATTACTTGGTGAATAAGTATTTTTCTTAGTACAAGTGTGCTGTGTACTTTGGGGCCTGCAAATGCAGTATCGAGATACTCAAGGCAGCTGCAGCTCCGTGTCCCTGAGGCCCAGCCAGTAGCAAGATTATGTAATTCCAGTAGGTACATACACAAACACATACAACATGTAGGCACGTGTCAGGGCAACCAGTGCTCATGCAAGCATAAACAGCCTGGTGGAATAGAATTCCTCCATGCAGGACAAGTGGCACCCATTGACATTCATCAGTGCTTACTGAACGTTGATGGAGACAAAGTAGTGGATGTGAGCACAGTGAGGCAGTGGGTGATGCTTTTAATTAGCACCGACCATGGCAGTGGGTCACCTCTGCCGGTGCAGATTTTGATGAGTGCAGCATGCAGGCTCTTGTTCATCTCTGGTGAACGTGCATAGCTATTGATAGCGACTGTGATGAAAAATAATGTTTTGTAGCTGAGAATTTGCTCTATCAAATAGCTTATTCTCTTTGTATGTTGTTTCCATGGCAATAAATAAGAGGTATTACTTTCAGACCTATCTACGTATTTTAGTGTCTCCTGTTTGCTTCATTAGTTAAGGGTGATAGGGTGAAGTTCCAGCAACTAGGGAGCAAAAGAAATTTGCAGATGGGCAACTGCTCCGTCTGGACAGCTTTAGCTTTGGTTAAGACAGAAATAAATGATAGGAGTATGAGAAACTAGGAAAAGCAATTGTTACGCAGATATGGCAAATGTTGCTTCCTGACTTCTTTTTTCCTCTAGATACCTTCCTGCTGTTTCTCTGTTCTCTAAGTGGCACTTTATGGAGTCATAGAATGGTTTGGATTGGAAGGGCCCTTTAAGATGACCCCTGCTATAGGCAGGGACGCCTCCCACTAGACCAAGTTGCTCACAGCCCCGTCCAGCCTGGCTTTGAATGCCTTCAGGGAGTGGGCATCCACAACTTCTCTGGGCAACCTGTTGCAGTGTCTCAGCACCCTCACATTAAATATTTTCTTCCTAATATCTAGTCTAAATCTACCCTCTTCCAGTTTAAAGCCGTTTCCGCTCATCCTGTTGCTATCTGCCCATGTAAAAAGTCTCTCCCCAGCTTTCCTGTAGGCCCTTCAGGTACTGGCAAGCCTCTGTGAGGTCCCTGTGGAGCCTTTTCTTCTCCAGACTGAAGACCCTCAGCTCTCTCGGCCTGTCCCCATAGCAGAGGTGTTCCAACCCTCTGATCATCTTCATGGCCCTCCTCTGGACCTGTTCCAACAGCTCCGTGTCCTCTTGTGTTGAGGGCCCTAAAACTGGGTGCAATACTACAGGTGGACTCCCATGAGAGCAGAGTAGAGGGGCAGAATCGCCTCCTTCAACCTGCTGTTCACACTTCCATTTGATTCATATTTGACTGGTGTTTTCCAGCCAAACCAGGTAGGCAGAAGGGCTTGAGCCTCGGAAGAGTGAAGAGAAAGCTGAATGGATTTTTGAGCTGTCTTATCACAGTTTGCAGCTGCTGAAGAGAAGTAAGTCAGGGAAAACAGAACTGAAACACAGTATGAGAAATGAAGATGTATCTTCCATTTGGATCATATGGCATGGGACTTGAATTAAAATTTTCTAGGGTCGTAAAAGAATCTTGGACTATCAAATGCCTCTGTTGGGGGGAGGCAGAGAACCTAGAATTTCTTCTAGAGAGAGACTAAACCGTTATGGACTGCATCACAGATTTTCCATATCTCAAATTCCTTGTTACTTCAGAAGGTGTTTTGAGGGCTGGGTGCAAAACACTTAGTTCTACTTGCTTGGAACAGAAAATTCTGGGTAGAGAATATGATGAGGCTTGAAGCTTGACTTCACCAGAATGGTCTAAGTAAGATTCAAGGAATGAATCAGAAACTCGTGGAGGAGGTGATGGGGTGAGATAGAAGTGGGGTTGAGACAGGAATATATTATAGAAGAGATACTAATCTGTGCTCCTCTTTTTGATAAACATGTGATTCTGATTGCTGTAGGAGGTGAATGGGAAGTCACTGCAGGATTTAAACAGGCATGTTTAATTTAAATGATAAAAAGAATAAAACACTTTTACTCAGCATTGCAGCTCTAAATATAACAGCTGTTCATTTCCTGCATATTGTTTCTTTAATGAGTGATTTAGAGAACGTGTGGGTTGCCAGAGCCATGCATGAGCAAGGTGCCAAGAACTAATTAAGTCCCATTTATACTGAAGTACTTTGCAAGGTGCACGCTCTTACAGATCAAGGACAGTAAGGGAGGTCAAAAGATGAGTTACTGGAGCAAATAAATAAGAACATCAGATCAGTAGAGCATAAAGGATTTTACAAACCTTTACCTATAAAGTAATTCTTGCATACCCTTAAGGAGAAGAAATTTTTACAATGAAGTGGCTGAGATGGTATAGAAGTGTTATATTCTCTAGCTGGCTGTTTACTCCAGCTTCAGTTCTGATTCTGGTAAATATATATAATGCTACTTGTGATCGTGAGTATTAAAGAGACTACGAGGTGGTTTGTGTTTTTGTTTTTCTTTTGTTAGTGTCAGGTAGTGTGAGTGAATTTCAAACTGTGTATGTATTACAATTCTGAGTCGTGCACTGCTCCTAAAACTCTCCTATAGTTCTTTGAATGGTCCAGAAATAACTGTATCAAAGGCTTTTGAAAGTCAAGTTAGTTGTAGTCCCTCTTAAACTGCTCATGTGATGAGCAATAAATAGATCAAAAATCCCTAGGGAGCTCAGGAGGAAATAGGAATTAATAGAATCATAAGGATGGTTTGGGTTGGAAGGGCCCTTTCAGATCACCTAATTCCAACCCCCTGCTATAGGCAGGGACACCTCCCACTACACCAGGTTGCTCACAGCCCATCCAGCCTTGAATGCCTTCAAGGAGGGGACATCCTCAATCTGACTGGGCAACCTGTTCCAGTGTCTCAGCACTCTCACAGTGAAGAATTTCTTCCTAATATCTAGTTTAAATCATTCCTTTTCCAGTCTAAAGCCATTTCCCCTCATCCTGTTGTTACCTGCCCTTCTAAAAAGTCCCTTCTCAGCTTTCCTGTAGGCCCCTTCAGGTACTGGAAGGTTGCTGTAAGGTCCATCCATCAAATCCATTTTTCTCCAGTTTGGTGACCGGTATATTGTGCAGGCCAGCGCTGGTTTCCACTGTAACAAAATAGTTGTAATAATATAAAGGGTAGATTTTTATCATTGTTTAGAAAAAGTAGAAAAAGATGTAGATGATGAACTGGCTTAGAACAGATGAAAATAGGAAATTTCACTGCTTTCTAGCTAAACAATATGTTGGGCAAGCATGATGGCAGGCTGGATTACATGTTGGAACCTACAATGCATATATGTGTTATATGTCTATATGCATAGACAAATTTGAAATACTCCAATACATTGCTGTGTTCTACTTCAACCACTTTTCCTGGAATGCAATAATATACTGGAGTCACTTTAGAAAAAACTTCTGTTGTTTGTGAAATAGTGATTTTAAAAAAGGAGTGCACAAAGCGATGTTGTAGCTTGTGTGTGTCATTATATAAATCATCGTTCCCACCTGGAAGGATATGACAGGAAGAGTACATTCTGGGAATGATTTAAAGCTGTTAAAAGCACAGAAAAGCTGTCATTTAAGGAAGGCGGATAATTCAGGCCTTTTTTTTTAAGGCTGACTGTGAAATAAGTAGAGGACAACTTGATGTTTTTTCTCTAACACCGTATTTGTTCCAAATACCAATAAAAAGGGTAAGCGGGGGCAAAAGAATGAGTTATTTATGAGGACTGCACCACAGGTAATGCCTCCTGTCTTATTATGTTGGCCTACCCCATCAAAAGAATGCGTGCTCTTGTTTGTGGCTGGTGAAAATGCCTAGCTAATTGTGGTGACTGTGTTGAAAAAAGCAGCTGTGTAGCTGAGAATGTGCTCCATCAAGTAGTGTTATTTTAGTTTTGTGGCTGAGTTTCCGTGGAAATAAAGAAGATGTATTACATTCAGATTGATCTATGTGTTTATGCTGAAAGATGATGAGTTCCTTAAGATACACAGAGAGAAGAGTGCACAAAAACACCCGTGTGCATGCCTAAACATGTGACTGGGAATGGATGGAGTCCGTTGCTGCTGCGTATGAGGAGCTGCTTGGGATGCAGAATGTGATCTTGGGTTACCATTGAACGGACAGTGTTCCACAACAGGTCTCCTTACCCAGTAAGGTTTACATCCTGAATTAAGTAGAGCACAGCTGCTTCATTTCTGGATTAAGTTCACCTATTTTGCTTTCCTTTCTCCTTGGCTTCCGCTTCTTTTTTTGTCCTTGGAAAGGGAGACAGGAAGGGATGGGGAATGTTGCCAGTGCTCTGAAGCATCAGCCCAGTCGGTACCAAGTTACATCAGTGAAGGAAGGAGGACTTTAACAGATTCCTTCTTGAGATGGCTGCTAAACTTGCCTCCTGTACAGCTGAAACGGTGGGTGAATTCCCTGACTGGTTCCAGTAGAGGTAGATAAAAGTAGTTCTAAGGGCTGATTTGCTGCAGACTAAGGGATCTCATGCACCTTTCTCTGATGGATGTTCCTAGATAACCTGAGGTGAACAGACTATTGTTTTGGTCTAATATAATTATCCCCATATTTTCAGTATTAACATGAAGCAAGGTTTGTCTCAGAACAGATTGTAAGTGCCCAGCTTCTGTTAGGATGTTAGCATTCTAAAAATGTCTTAAAAAGTAGGGTGGGAAGAACATGCAAATAGAAGAGCGTGCAGAAAGGAAGCATAGATATATAAATATATTTTTCTTTTTTCCAAGCAGTTGAGTTGAGAGAGATGCCTTGCTTTTCCTTCTTTAGACAGAGATTTTATCCATTTTGAACATATGTTGAGCTGCAGAACTGTAAAGTTTTAGGTTAGCCTGGAAAATATTTTAAAACTCTGTTTTATGGACAGATAGGATTGGGATTCTGTTATGATAGGAGTTATGACAAACTGCAAGTTTGGTGTGGCCCAAAAGGAGGTGCAGGGGGGGAATGGCAAACAAACCAGCTAAGTTGGTAGCAGTCAGGACTGAGATCAGAAGTTTTCTGGTTGTTAAACCCCAGTGCTTTCATTTTGCCTCTGTAGCATGTGCTTGCCCTTCAACCAGACATTAGTGAATAAGAGCTTGGAGTATTGGTTGTGCTTTATTTTTGCTTTGATTTTTTGTTTTTTCAAATGGAAGACAAGGGATCCCATCTGCTTTGAGAATTCAGTTCCTGTATACCTGAATCTTACAGGTACAAAAACCAGATTAAAATGATAATGAGTTTTTGTCATTGAAACACTCCCTTTTTTTTTTTTTTTTTAGGAGGTAGACCCCTGTGACATTTCTAGGAGGATATAAATAAATATCATCTGCTGTAAAGTGTTAAGTGATGAGCAAAATTTTCTCAATAAAATATAGGAACATTATTCATATATATACACATACACATACACACATATATATATACACATACACACATATACACATACATACATATATATACATACTGTTATGCTAAAAGCTGATTGTAATCAATTACTTTGAGTCTACTGAAGGGCCTTTTATTGCGCACTAATTGTTCATCATGTCTCAGTTTTTATTCTGGGCTTAAGAACCACCAACAAAATATTTCTACTTCATGCTATTTCTGTTGTTCTTAGTTCCCTAGTCTTCTATTAATAGAGAAATTGGTGGTATGGATACATCTTCTGAAGCAGAGATTGGGATGACAGAGATGGCAGAGGCTCATAATCTACTTCCTCTGTTGCATTGCTGTTTATTTTCAGCACAGGCTTTATGGTTTGGAAATGGGGTTGCAGTTCCTCCCTTTCAAGGCTGCCAGGAAATACTCAGTTATATTAGGAAAATAATCCTAGTTTGTTACAAGTCAGTCAGTCTGTCATGTAGAATGAATATATGTCTATAATTAGGGAATATTTTTTAAATGTTGTAGTGATCTTTCTTTATAACCAGGCTCAGTGTATTTGTCAGTGGGGTCTGACTCTGGAGGTGTAAGATGTTAGGGTTACATCCTATAGATTAAGCACATCACCTAAAAGCATCAGCTGATGCAGTGTTTCTTTGTGGGTCAGCCTTTGCAGGAAGATGTTAGACTACACAGACTACGTACATTACATGGAGTAAGTTATGCTATCCTGCCTACTTACCTTCATTTTTTAAAATCATTCAACAGGAAACTTCTGTGTTTCATTTGACTGGCTTAATACTTCAGCTCCCACGATTAGAAAATACATTGTTTCTGAATGGCCAAGTATCAGCAGCAACTGGCTTTGTTTAGACTGCAGTGAGTCTCAGTTAAGCTTTCCTGTCCCTAAGAAAACATATAGATGTCTTTATGCAGCTGTATCATCTTTTAAGCTCTGAATTACAGTGTGATGAGTTTTAGAGCACTTGCTGTGCTTATGCTTAAATTCAATGACCAAACTTCAATCGTGTTTGTGTTGAATCAAAACGCATGGTATTTTTCTCACTGTAAGAAAAATGTAAAATTCTAACTAAAAATATTGTAGGTTCAGGAATGTTTCACTTCAGGTGAAATAATCTGCTATTCTATGTTGAGAAACCTTAGCAGAAGCTGAGGACGTGAAAGCTCGTTGTTAACAGAAATAACCATCACAGTTGGTAAGTTGAAGATACGCTGTTTGATGGTGGTTAGGGCACAGTTCTGACAGAGAAGATGTATGAAAATCCTCATGCTCAACAAGAGAACACAGTTCTCCATTGGAGGCCAGACAGGTACTGCTAATGATAGTGCTTTATTTGATTCAAGTGAGCCTTCTGTTACTGTGTCTGCTTTGTGAACTGTTTCCACGCTTTGCAACCCATACATAGCTTCCTCTCGAATCCATCCCAAAACTTTCATTCAGGCTAATCTAATGTGGTATCTCTTCTAAAGCAGGTTTTTTGAGCAGATCAGTTCCTTCCACTAAACTGCATGTGATTGTAGCTCTCGTGGATTCTTAGAGATTGTGACTCTAGTTAAAAAGCAAGCGTGTAAACCAGTTACTTCTGCCTTGTATAGTTTCTTAACCTGACACCACTTTATTGGTTGGGATCTCCTTAGTATTTTTATAGATCATCTCTCGTATACTCAGAATACTGTGTTAGTGTGGTTGTTTGCCTATTCTCAACTGAAAGTACTTTACCAATGTGTAGCTAGTACTAAGGGAATGGAAAGGAACAGGACTGTATGTCTTTTAGTTCTTTTGATTCCTTCCTGTGATGCTGTGAAACTGCCACCCACACTTGTGTTTATAATTTCATGGGGCATTGTAACAGCAAGCAATAGCCTATAAAATCAAGGACTGTGAAGAAAGCCAAAAGCTGCATTTCATAAAGACGTGTGGTATCATGTTCTAATCTTGTAGCTCTTGCACACTGTGAAATCCAGTACAGCATCTTATTACAGTGTATTTCACATTGGAACAGTATGCTCAGCTTGCACATCTTGTCCTTGTAAAAATGCTGGTGAAGTGGAATTTGTCAAAATGCTATCTTTTTTCCCATAGATGCAAGTGTTAAAGTGTTTGTGTCTGTTTTAGTGGTTTTATATGTGTACTCAAACAGCATAATTTCAGAGCAACACAGTTATTTTGTTAGAATTAAGGCTGATCTTTAGTTACAAAGCAGTTGTAATTATAGCACATTTAGATGGGAATTTAAAAAAAAAAAAACAAATTGTATTTGAGTGTTTTTTAGACCACTCTGTTCATTTCTTTCTTCCTTGTGCTGTAGCAGTATAAACAGCAAGTTAAGGATTACCTAGAGATAATTATTTAAATAGAGGTTACATATTAATGTATTTCCTCAAGGTTTAATGACTTGTATTAACATAGCTGCTGCTCTCTGAAATTGATTTAATGTTAATGTCAAAACTGGAAGTTTGGAGCATCTACAGTGAGCAAGGATGTAACTTGATGTCTTGGGTGCTTTTATGTCGCACTGTTTGGTTTCCTCCTATACCTGCTTTACTAGGTTAGGCTCTTTCCTCATGTTACTGATACGTTTTTCCCTTGCATGTGGTTTAAAAATAGCATCACTTTTCTATTTTAGACAGCACACTATTCATTTCTCTTGGCATAGTCTGCTTTGGTTTTCATTGGCTTATTCATGCACGAAGCTGTGTTCTGAGTAATTCTTTTTCCATGCAATGTGGTCTTCTATCTGCAAAAGGTTTTCCTCAGAACCTTTCCTTGTGTGCAGATGCATCGTTGGTGGTGTGTATCAATCTGGATTTAGGCAAAAATTGATTAAATTTTAAAGAATCTCCAAGGAAACTAAAAATAGTGAGATAGAAATATTGACTTAAGCGTTTTCATACTGCAGATGATACAAGTTGTCAGGAAATCCAGTAGTCCAAAGATGAAGAGGATGAAAACAAAGGATAATAGCATGAGTTGAAACAAAGCTCAGTTGCTGTATCAAATGGTTTAAAATCCTCAGGCAGAAAACTTAGATCAATTCAAATTTTACCTTGCATTGAACTTTTTTAAAAAGCAGGTGCAGTCGAGGCAAGTTGCAGAAGGATTTGTGCACTGGATTTTGAGCATCTCTGAGGATGGAGATGATGCATCTTGCTGGTGTGACTTGTTCTAGCATGTAACCACCCTCATGGTTCAAAAAAAATGAAGTCTAAGCAACAGACACAACCCAAGTCTTTTTTTTTTCCAGACAGATCTTCCTCCATTCTCAGCTGCGTGTTATTTCTTGTCCTGTTGCTGTGCAGCTTCAAGAGCAGTCTGACCCTGTCCTCCCATCAGATAGCTGCAGACAGCAGTGAGCAAGGTCGTGCTCTCGCCCTCACCTCTTTCACGGCTGGGCAGAATTCACTGTGCTTGTGTTGTGTGAAGTGGTGCCAACTTGTGTTTGTGACCTTGGTTGGAGTGAGGGGCTGTGTGGAGTGAAATACAGCGCTGAATATCTTCAAGTGGAAATAATGTGAAGCTTTTCAGATACGATGAACTCCCTTGTCTGTTGTGTCTTCACAATGTTGTAGAATGCTGCTAGTTCAGTACTGACTGTGTTGCTTTCGATAGTCCATATGAGCAGGGTTTAACATTTAATGTCAGGTTTATTGATACGAAGATACTTGGTGCTGCTTAGTTCTGTGTTTGGATTTAGGAGACAGCAGTATACTGAAATCACAGCACAAGCACAGTGTTGCAATTGCATTGCATGCTTAAATCACCATAAAATGTGATTCCCATCACTGAGTCTCCACGTGCTCATCCGCAGCATGATGGACGTCCCATGTCACCAGGAAGGAATATGAGAGTTAAAGCCAGTTCAAGTCTATTACTCTCTTCTTTCTGTTGGCTGTTTTAGCTTTTATGCCTTTTTTTTTTCTTTTTTTTTTTTTTTTTTTTTTAACTGAGCTTCATACATTTCTCCACTGCCCTGCTGCTCTGGCTGTCTGGGAAGGCACTGCTCTGCTAATTATCTCAGGGTAGTCTGTTCAAACAACTTGAACCTACTGGTACAGCTGTATATCTGAAAGGTTACTCTTGCTGGTATTGTGATAAGTTCAGTTAGCTTAACACTACAGAATGGTTGTGCCTTGCATTCTTCCATGAGGTCATCACCTTCGCCCATCTCCTCTGAGCTTTCTTCCATTGCAGAGGTTTGTTGGTTACTCATTCAGGCCACGTTGTATCTCTTTGAGACTTGTGAACTGGATGGGAACCCGCCTGTCTGAGCTGCTCCTCATCTCAGAGCTGAACAGATGTGTGCTTTGGCAACATGAACTAAGATTGCCCAGCTGTATGATGGTGAGCTGGAAAAAGAAGAGGGAGAAGAGCTGCAGGCAATGACAGAACACTGCATCATACTTCTGGCCTGTGTCTGAAGGGATTGCAAGAGAAGGCAACTGCCTCAATAGCAGGGTTGAAGAGGACCACAGTGCTCATCCAGTTCCAACCCCCTGCTGTGTGCAGGGTCGCCAAACACCAGACCAGGCTGCCCAGAGCCACATCCAGCCTGGCCTTCAATGCCTCCAGGGATGGGGCATCCACAGCCTCCTTGGGCAACCTGTTACAACTTGTAAGGGTTAGATAATGTGCTCTATCAAATCTAGCAGTGATTCTAAAATTCATCACCACTACTTTGATGCAAAGAGGAAAACACATTATTAGTTGCCTTCTGAAGCGATCTGTTCAGTATCTCTCATTGCAAAAACAACAGCTACCACAATGAGGGTATTTTTTTTCTTTGAATATACGGTTGGAAATGATTTTTTTCTCCCTTTGTATCCCGATGTATACAAAACAGTTTGCATGCTAAGCTATTTTTGACTGTTAGAGGAAAGTTAGGGGTACCCCCTACTGACTATTTCTGGAAATTAATCTGAACTGTAACCTACCTCTTCAGAGACCGCAGCAGTTGAGCTTAATCCAAACTGCAATTTTAATAGGTTTTTAATGGGTTGAAGAAGAGCGTCATTGTTTGCTGTTTTGTGTTCTTCCCCCCTCTCCCTTTTCCCCCCCAACATGTAATTTTGTCCCTGGTTTCAACAGAGTGAGCCTGCCTGTGATAGAACTATCTCAAATGCAGGTAGTTGTAGCTCTCAGGCTGTGTTCAGTAGGTACCAGTGGGGATACCTGGATGTTTTCATTGCTCTTGATGCCTAGTAGCTAAAGTGCAATTTATACCTTCAGTGGGATAAATGTGATGCATTTTGCCTGTCTTTTCCTTTTTACTTAGCAGAATGCACATTTGTGTATTTAGATTTAAATGAGCGTTTGCTTAATAACAGGGATGTATTAATATCTTTATTTTTACCAACCCAGTTTACCATGATTTAGGACCTCACTTAAATTTCATATAATGAAGACAGCTATTCTAGTTTTTGTAACATTTATTTGCTGTTTACATATATGAGCAAGTTTTACAAGTCTGTTTGTACATACAGATATTAAATTTTTTCCCTGCAGAATATTCTCAAATTTCATCTTTTCATTTCTTTTACTGTTTTGATGATGATGATAATTCTACACACTTTTCTGCTAAATCCTCTTACGTTAGAAATTGTTTGTGGAGTTATCCAGACTCTGCAGTTTCCTGGAGGTGTTCAAGGCCATGTTGGATGGGGCCCTGGGTAGCCTGGTGTAGTATTAAATGTGGAGGTGGTTGATCCTTGAGGTCCCTTCCAACCTAAGCCATTCTATGGGTAATTTACTCAATTGTGCTGGTAACCCACTTTAATTTATCTAGGACTGTCTGAATTACTTAATTTGTAAGCTGGTGTGAAACGTTGGTTTCATTGAAATAACTTTTGTAAAGAAATACTTACAGTTATCTTGCCCTGAGTTTTGGTATATAATGATATGATGGTATTTTATCCTAGAATTCATTATCAAATGAATTATCCACAGAATCACAGAATGGCTGTGGTTGGAAGGGACCTCAAGGATCATCAAGCTCCAACCCCCTGCCACATGCAGGGCCACCAACCTCCCTGTTTATTCACTCACTGTTGTAACCAATCATGCTGTAGTTCCAGCAAAGCAGTATCCATTTCTGGAGTTACATTCACATTTTCATTAATATATATGCTAATAAAGAAGTCCAGTGACCTCATTTTTAACATTGTCATTAACAGACTTGAAGCTTAACTGAAGTTCTTTTCGCATTGTATGACTTTACCCAATACTTGTTCCTAACTGTTACACACACCTCCATTTATTTTGTGAGATTATTTGATACTTTCAAGCCGTACTGAAGGCTTAAGCTAGCTTTAAGTTATTTTGCTTAGTAGTAGTTTATGTATCTTAGTGTAGTCGCATACGTGTTTGTCTCTTTCATTTCTTTGATTAACAATTAATACTTGAATCAAACCTTTTTTAAAAGATGTGATCCTTGTTTTTTGTTATTTACCTTCCTATTCTTTGTTTTACACATTTGGCTCCAGAGGTAAGGGTTAATATCTTGTGGAACAGAACGATGACTTTCAAACAGGCTTCCTGTATGGCACAGCCAGAAAACGTGAAATGAACATCAGTTAGGAGACTATTAGACAAAATCCTTTTTGTTTGTTTTTGTTTGGGTCGTGATCTTTAGTTTAAAGACAAGAACGCAAGAAGTAAGCAATAAGAGTAGCTCCTTAGAAGCTAGATAGGTAATGTTGACAGATATTATGGCAAATAGCTGATTTGATTCTGCAAACAGTTGCGAAGATTAAACCTTCTTCCCAAGAGCAGTGAGTTAAGCATATTTGGCAGTTTTCATGAGCAAAGAGTTACACAGATGTCTTTACTCTGCTCTTGCAGTTGTCCTGTTCTTCCTGTTGTCTTCTTGCTTGACTTCTTCATTCTAACCAAGCAACTGCTTGCAAAAAGTAAAAATTCACAGGGGTGCTGCAGCCGTTATTTTGCTCGTTATTGATGCATCTCTATAATATGCTTTCTTTATATGTAAGTAAAAAGTTTTGAGACTTTTGTGCAAAAATCTTTTTATTTTCCACTGAGGATGGAAGCTAACATTAATTAGCTTAACTGTTTTTGAAATTCTTCCTTACTTTTTGGCTTTCTTTGTGAAATTGGTGAGGCAGATCTCATTTACGTTGGTCTTTTACTGGTATGGATTTCTAATGAATTATCAACTCTTGGAACTCTTATTCTTTCAAGGCAAATCATAGTTGTCTTTAGAGACTGTACTGAATCCATTCTGGAAAGTATTGTATAAAAATGCTTATTGTTGATTCTAGAAGAAGATGGACAATGTCCACGGAAACTTGCAGGCAAATAGGTTTTACATATTCTGTCACGATCTAGAGAACTTTAAATTAAAGCAGTATCTCATGTTGAAGAGGTGGAGGTGAGATGCAATTGTGGAGCATTGGAAACTTGTGAATAAATATTGGGAAGACTTGATGCGTGAGAATTATAATCTATGGAATGATTTCTCAGGGATGGAGATGTTTCTTGTGATCTTAAACGGCATTTGCAAACAAGTGAAATGACACTGGGTTTTGAGTTCTTCAGTCCAGTAGTTCTGAAATTTTCCTTCATTTTTTTAATTAGTGGACTGACTTGTGTTTTCTTCGTTGCTGTTGGTATTCTCTTGTGTAAGGTCAGAACTGAGCTGGGATATTAACCACCTATTACTTCTTACAGGTGCTGCTTCCAGCAGCTGGTCTCTTGCAACTGCAGGATGTGAAAAGGACTTGCTGTGAATTTTTGGAATCCCAGCTTCATCCTGTCAACTGCTTGGGAATTCGTGCTTTTGCTGACATGCATGCATGCACGGATCTCTTGAACAAGGCCAACACATATGCAGGCAAGTTACCGTTAGTATAGAGCAGAGCTTGATATTTGCATGGAGATGCTCACGTGCTCATGGATTTCATATTTAACCACTCACACTTGCCCAAAGGTAATTGAATTTTATTCGGGATATTTCAGAGATGCATTTTCTGAAGATGACTGCCATTTTGTATGAATGTTTGTCAGCAAGAAACTTTGCTCTGTAACTCAGCTACAGTGAGTACAGAGAGGCAGTATTTTCATGGCCTATCAGGTCCATGAAACTTCTAATCCATAAAGAATCTAGCTTGCTGCTTGAAATTATTTGCACCATGACTCAGAGGAGGAATGTAGAAAAAAAGAGTTAGAACTCTGGTTTTAAAAGAGCTAAGTGGGGAAGTCTTGTCTACAGTTTTCAAGGCTGTTGGATGAAGATGGAGGAACAGGAGAGCATGTGGGAAAGCTATCTGTAGCCCCTGTACTGCACTAAGGGTAAGGAGTAAGGCAAGAAACATACCATATCAGTATTGTGTCTTGTAATTTGTCTTCTGAAAATCTTACTCATCTAGCCCAAGACTGCAAATTTTCTCCTGTATGTGCAATATCATTCTTTTTGTCTTGACACCAACTAGATAGAGGTACATCTTCTAATTAAGCATGTAGCTCAAGCAACAAGATATTTTATTACTCCAATTTTTACTTGCCTTCAGAGAACGCTTGTCGTTATTTCTCATTCTTGGCTGAAAAATCTTTATATAATCTAAATTTTATTGGTAGAAGTACATTGTCATCATAGACTGTTTTTCATATCTGTGAGTGCACTGGCTCATCAAGTCCTGACATTTTCAAAATTAGGTTCTTATTTTGCTTGCTGCCACAAATTAAAAAAAATAAAGCAATTCTGATTCTTTGGTGAACTATTAGTAGCACTATTGCAGGGCAAGGGGCAATTATTCCCTTTCTGCTTTTTCTGTTGAGGCCTCAGGTGGAAAATGCTGAATTGAACTTTCTGACAGACGCAAACAGGCTGGAGGGAACCCAACGAAATCTAACAGGAACACATTAAGGAAGCAGACTGACCTATGCCAAAGGCTGTGAGAGAGGAGTTGATTAGGTCAAGACTTTAACTGATGAGATGAACTGATGATTCAGATTGATCTAAATCACACCTGGGTGCACAACGTGATTTTCTGGCTTGCATTTCTATGATTCTGTAAAGGCTGGAATCCTTCCTGTTTTCAAAAAACATCTTCTGTTGTTAGAAATAGAAATTGTTACCAAATCAGTAGCTATTAACAATCTAGTACGTTACTTTGACTGCTTTTGATACTAAGATAGATTACCTAATGTAGATGAGTAAAGCATAAACATAGCTATGTCTGTAAGCTTTGCACAAAGCAGCATACGACTGACTAGATCTAATGCTTTAATTGGTTCAAATAGCAATTATCTGACCATCTTTTTTGTGTGTGTTAATGCCTTGGGGTCTTGATGTTGGGTAAAGACTGAAGACATTACAGTTACTTAATTTTTAATGCAGGTTTTTCACAGTGAACAAAAAAGCCTGTTTTTCAATAGAGTTTAAACTTAGTAACCAGGAAATTAGTATATTCTGATTGTACTACACAGTAGTGAATGTTTAAAGAACAGGACAAACTTATTTTAGAAAGTACTACAAATTCAGAAATCGTGGGTTGTCAGAAATTGAGAGAGATTCTCAGGTGAGCCTCTTTACACGCAACTGTCTATGGAACAGTGGAACAGTTCCACAGTCACGGATCTTTCTCTGTCCTTTCAGGGCCTGCTGGATGTTTCATTTAGTTTACTTTAGAGACAGCAAAATTCAATGCAGTTTTTTCACTTAAATATCTTTCCCTCTGTGATTTCAGCGTTTTCCCACTTGTTGAGCTCTGTAAACTTGAACTCTCCTCTGCCATTACTTTCAACTGCCGTCTTATTTATTCCTCTTTGTTTCTTTCCTCTCCACAAAACTAGTTCTACCTTGAATCTCCCTTCTGTTGCGGTGTAAATCAACATCTGCTTCAACTTGCTGCTCTCCATCTACTAAGCTTACTTCACTAATTTCTCTATTCTGAAGTCCCCTCTCTTCTGCCCTCCCCCTTCCCCCCCTTTTTTTTTCTCAGCCAGATTATATTCCAGTCTTTCATGCTTGGATTTTCCGATTCGGCACACTCTCCTGTACTTCAGTCTATCATTTCACATCTCTCTCTCTCTCCCCACTGTTTCTGTCAGGTTCCTCCAGAAATTCCTCCTCATATATACTTCCATTTTGGTCGTCATATTCCTGGAGTCCTTCTGGGCCATACTGTGAGCTGTCAGCTCCACTCCTACTGTAGCTTCACTGGACCTGCCATGATTTTAAAGCAGTGTGCACTCTGTTCTTACTCCTAAGATCAATATGTTGTGTGTGGTTGGAATGTGAGCTTGTTCATTGCCTGGCACTCTCTGCCTTGTCTTTGTTAATCCCTTGTGTTCTGCTGGGCTCAGTTTGAGAGAAGTATGAAAAAGAGAATAAAAAATGAAACATCCTGCAAACGCTCCAGGAAAAAAAATAAAAGACACATTTTTATTGCTTTTCATAGCTTTTATGAAATGAATAATGGCAAATTAACCCTGTACTAATTGTTAATAATGCTAAAACTGGAGATCTGCCTGAAACAGAGCCCAAACTGCTTCTTGCAGATGTCTAGGTCCGAATAGTAGGCTTTTTATTGCCATTTCAGATCTCAGAAAGATTTTCATGGATGTTTTCAATTGCTTTCCTTCCAAGGGTGTCTGTTTTCAATATAGTTTTTTTCTCCTCCAATTTAGTAGATTATAGTTTCTCTATCAAGAATACACATTTGAGGAAGAAACAAATGCAGCAAACTCATGTGGCTGGGTGTTCATAAAAAGAATCCCTGCGTGTTGTCTTGTGTGAAACAGCTATACAAAGCAACTGTGCTCAGTAGTATTTCATTATTTTAACCTCATGAAACTGTATGAAAACCATTTGTATATCAATTAAAAAAAAAAACCCTCAGACCAACAGCAATAATAACAACAAAACACAATTCGGGAGCTATTCAGGTTGGTTTTAACACAACTAGCTTTTGTAATGCGTGCCGTGGGGGGAAAAGTTCAAATGAATGTCAGTGTTCTCTGTGATAACTTCAGTTCTGAATTATCTTGTGTTAATTTACTAGTTGCAGTTGATATTTGTGGAAATTAATTTCTAGAAATATAAAATCTAAGACATTGGCAAGACTTTGAGTGCAATACTTGTTGGCATCTGTGCTGTGTACAGATTATAGCCTTCCCTCTGAGGGAAGGTTTTGTTTAGGTGTCCTTTGCTGAGGTAAGAGAGACACTGCAAGCAGAGTGTAGACAACAGAGAAGGATAAGGAAGCTATTTGTTCTATTTGTTGATCCCATCTGGGACTTGCCACTCCTGGTGAAAGCGCTTAGGCAAGAAGGGCTGGCCTCCATTTCTGCTTGCAGTGGGCTGATCATCAATGTTGCTGGATTTGTCTTCTGACTCCCTGGTTTTCTTTTGTCCAATTTTATATCTTTTCAGGTCAGTGTTTTTCCTCGTGAATTTTCAAGCATCCAACTGCCATCTTGGCATCACAGCACCTTTTTAGCCTGTTCTTGGATGGCTCTGTGTCCTTCCAGGCTCTTTCTCACAACTTAACACTTTTTTCTTAAAGGTCTGAGCCAAATATATGTGGCTGTGTCATTTCAGAATCAGAGACAGCTGAACTCGCAGGAGCAAACATTTCAGGATTACAGAAGAGGATTATTTGAGTGTGGCAAAAATATCGTCCTGCTAGAGTAACTAAAATGCATTTGGATATTTAAATTCTTTTTGTTATATTTGCCATTTAATGTTGAAGAAAAAGAGCCAGAAAGATAACTTTTGCTAACAGACAACAGTGACATAAAAAACAAATGATGCAAGTGTAGATCAAACGTGATTAGAAAACTGAGACTCTGAAGCTGCCTTCCAGTGGGACTAAAATCCCAAATTGCATTCAAATTGGAGCTTCATAACTGCGTGATGGGGCTGGTCCTCTGGCTACTAGATTTCTATAATCTGGGAGAGCCATTTATGTAGGCATCATTATCTGATGCCTATCAAAAGATCTGAAAATAGTGGATGCTTGATACAAATGATTTGGAATTAGCTTCCCTTACAATTAGATTTTCTGAGATCCTGGGATAAATTGGAAAGGCTATTTGCCATACAAGGCAGCCGGACCAGAAGAAATACTTCTCATCTTTGATGCTGAAAGTATCTGTTCTTCCTTTTTGTACTGTTTCATAACTATGCTTTTAGCTAAAGGGGGTCTCAATAACCAGCTTTATACAGCCAAGCTGTTTGGCCTTAGTATCGTTCTGAGAAACTTTTGATGGGGAATCTTAGCCTGGGCTGTGAAGCACAGACTGCTAGGTTGTACTTAGCTGTGGTACACTGCATGCTGCGTGTACCATGCCTAAAACTTGGAGCCCTGACTAGATCTGGAAGCATGCATGTCTGCTGCAAACTATTCTGGTGTACGTTTGTACTCGTGAGATTTAAAGGACATATTTAGCAGGATCTTTCTTCCAATTCTTTTCTGAGTAGCAACGTCTGTTGCTATGCTTCTGTTACCTTGGCTGCTATGAGTTTCATGGTGTTCTAAAAAGCAGTTGTTTAAGCATAAAATTAACAAGACAGATTTTTAAAGATTGGTTTCTGCTGTGTTTAGTTCTCGCTGGTTAAATTGGAAAAGCTTGTCTGGGTTCCTCTTGTCCAGTGCCTTGTAATAAGCTATTAGTAAAGACCTTTTCTCACAAGTCAGAAGTGTGACACTGTGAAGTCATAATTAAAAAAAAAAAAGTTACACTAATTCTTCCTAGATGTGCTTGAGATGCTTGAGAAATTATCACTGTTCTTGGAAGTGAATGTAAGGCCCAGATATTTCCAAGCTCCATGCTCTGCATCTCTGTAAAATAAAATGAATGTTATCAGTTGAGGAAGAAGCTGTGTTTCTGGGAGGCTCCAGCTGGCTTTGTAGCACTAGCACATCAGAAAGGCACAAGTACTCTGTTTAGCTCCGGAAACAGATTTCTAACAGAGTAGAAATAGTTGGCCTATAACACAAAAAATGCTTGCAAAAGAGAGTTGAGATATTCGATGGTGATCTTTTGTTTCCCAAGCGAATAGATGCTGGATTACTGTCATGCAAAGATCTAAAAAGTAGGAGGGCTTTTTTTTCCTTTTATTAACTGCAACCTATGCCACTGATAAGCTCCAGCCATATTTTTCATGTGTTAATGCAGCTGTGGGAAGATGCACTGGGAGAAGATTTCTGGAAGCGTACAATATATTGAAAAGTTTGTTTGGAAATGCATATTAAATAGCATTTTTGTATTCCAGCAGTCAGTGATGCTAAATGATTGAAGCCTGCTGCTAATTGAATAGAAACGTGGGCAGTTTTCAGTACGTGGAGAAAAGCATTGGGAACAGACATTGCTATAAAAGCAAGTAGGAGATGAGTTGTAGACTCTTTTTGTCACTGTGACTCTCTAGAAGGCTTTGCATCTGAGGAAAAGATTTTTTGTGTTTATTCCTTTTATTGAAAGGAGATCAACCAGGGGTTTGTCTGTGGGTATATAAATGAGTGAAGTAGTCTTTGTGAATTAATCCACAAATGTCTGTAGCATGAAGTGTTCTATGCAAACTTCAGATGCAGTGTTTTTTCCCTGCATAACTGTGAAATACCGAAGTAGTGACAATATCTCTCACACTATCGAGACGTGTACCTTTTGGACAGGAAAAGCTCCAAAAGGAAAAAGTAATTGATGTCAAATGTCCACTATTTTCAGATCTCTCACCAGGTATCAGATACGTGCAAATGGCCAAATCCAGCAGCCAGGAGGACCAGCCCTTTTGGTCAAGCACTTACTACTGCTGTGTGTATGTGGAACGAACGCAGATCTCCAAGCTCCTGATGAAAAGTGCCAACACGTGGTACTTGTACAGCTCCTCTTATCTTCCTTTGCTCTGCACGTTAGCTATGTGCAGTGTACTTCCAAGCATTTTGGTACCAGCTGCTTTCACATGAAGAACTTCCGCTTTGTCTCTTCAGTATGTTCTTGAAGCTGAAGTCCCAACCTACTGGTACAGAGCAGACGAGGACACATCTTCATCTCCCCAGATACAAACTGGGTCTCTGCCAGTTGTGAAAATGTGAAAATCTGTTTTTCACATGCAATTGGAACAGATATTTTAGGAGCTTCCTAAAATTGAAGGATCCTCTTATTTTTAAGGCAGGTTTAAGTTCTGATGATCAAGAATTCTAATTCTACTTGCTCAGAAAGTGGGAATTTGGGAGCCAAGATCCTGTAGCTCATAAGCCAGCTTACTTCCAGGCTGCTGGATTCTCAAGCCAGCTGGCTTCAATATCTAGGTAAAGCAGCAAGAACTCGGGCAAGATTCCAGTATGAATTTGTGAAAGTTGCACGTTGTGTGCAAAATTCTGGTTAGGAAAAAATAAGTATTTTATCCCCATATGAAAACTTCTAGCCAAATGATTCTATCTGTCTGCTTATCTAGGAAACGTTAATAACTGCAGTAACGTTACCTACTGCAACAAATAAAAACACAGCTAGTTGGAGGGAAGAGATGCACAGAACGTTTGGTGATGTCAGAAGTTTCATGATGCTTGATGTTGATATCTCAGATTGTCAAAGCTTTCAGGATTTGAGTAATATAGAACAATACAAATCCTAACCCAGATGGTGAAAACATCACCCAATAATATTTTTCTCTCGTAATTGTTATGAAAGTGAGTCCAGATGGAGTTTTTTGAATTCTTAATATGGGATCATATTATTTCAAAGTAAGATGCTGATATCCTTTGTGTCTAAGGAAGCAGAAAGATTTGAGTTCCGTACACATTTTTATGGAATAGGAAAAAAAAAGCCTCCTGTCTCCAGTGCTTGAACAGTTTTAGATAAACCACTGTTGGCAGATTTAATTGGTGTTCTTCAGTTTCCTTATTTTTTTTCATTTCTTATTTTGAATAATCCATTTTGTTGTGATTTCAATTGGCTTCTGCCAAACAGTTACCTGTCAATCACTTAAGATGGTCTCCTTGACAACAAGAAAAGCAGTTCTGAAGAGGCAAGTGATTTCACTTCACCTTCCCACTTATTATTTTTGCATGAATAAAATTTAAATAGCAATGTACCCTCCTACTTCTTGGCCATATGCATTACTTCATGCTTTAAGCACAGAGGTGGCATCCTGTAAAATAACCTCTTATTTTTTGCTCAAATACTGTATTTTTTTAATAATTTCTCCTACAATTATTTTGTTAGTATGAGGAAAGACGACAGCTTCACCTTTGCAAATTACATCAAAAATTCTCAGCTTTTTCTCTTTTGGTTATGGACTGGATTTCTTCTTTTTCCTCACAGCATGTCATAAATCTAAACCACCTTTTGAAAAGAAACAAAAGTCTCTTGTATATAAAATTAGTTCTAGATGACGAAGTGTATCTTGTTGAATGCGATGCTGTTGGGTTGGCTTTCTCAAAGAAAGGTGAACAAGGCTTCTTTTCTGCCTCCTTTTGAACTCAGCTTCCCTGTTCTGTCAAATGTACCGTTTTATGGTATTGTTGTTTAAAACGTGTGGTTCATCAGGAAACTAATTTATGCAAGTTAGAGTTTTCAATTTCTGTGTGTAATGTGCTAACAGTAAAATTAAGCAGATATTTATTTCAGTAAGTGTGCCTCTCAACATTCTACTCAGGCTCAAGAAAATTCATATTTGTAGTCTGAAAAGCAAGCAGACATAAAGATTGGTAAGGAATAGAAGAGTAATGACTGTTATAGCAATCCATTTGCTTCTCCTCGTCTATTCTCTTCCATAGCCTGAAATACTACGGAAAATACTAGTCTGTATTAGGAGAGAATGTTGCAGAATTGAAGGGATTATCATTACATGTATGAAAAGGCTGGTAGGATAAGAGAAAAGGCAACGACTGCCTACTTAGAATAGAAATGAAGGGTGAAAAGAGTAACAGTTCTAAGTAGATTGTGACTTATTCTGTCACATATTGAGCATTAGAGCACGTTGATGTTACTGAAGTCTGATCAGTGGTGAAGTGTGTGTGAAGTTCAGATGCAGGGCGTCTACTTTGATGAAACTAGGGACACATCAGTCAATAATGTAACAGAGGTCAGAGGACTGGATTGTGTCTTCCTGAAACTCATTGTTTAATGAAATGTAGTTAAGGTAAAATATCATCGTTCTGGTTCCCAATCCCTGATTTTTCACAGTTATGGTGAGATCTTGATGACAGAAGGTTTTATTATCATTTACGTATGTTACGTGTTCTTGAACTTTTGTCTGAAGCAATTTATATTGCCTGTTTGAAGGTAAGCAGGATAGAGAACTAGAAAAATCATGCTGCACTAGGTTTACATGTTATATATTGCACATTATAAATTATATAGTGTTCTCTAATCTTTACTGCAGTTCAAAAAAGCTGTTGTACCTTGAAAAAGTCAACCTGAAACATGGGACTTGTTGATCTGGGAGCATTCAGCATTGTCTAAAATTTCTCCACAGATTCCAAAGGATGGTTGAGGTGGGAAGGGACTTTTGGAGGTCCCCTGGTCCAACCCCAGCTCCAGCAGGGCCACCCAGAGCAGGCTGCACAGGCCCACGTCTAATTAGCTTTGGGAGATCTCCAAGCAGGAGAACCCATTGCCTCTCTGGGCAGCTGTTAAAGAAAAAATTTGTCAGGCATCAAGTTCTATAGTAACATCAGTGGAGTGGCAGAAAAGGCTTCAGAAAATTCTTTAGTTTGGATATATGTGTTAACTTTTTAAAACATTACTTGAACTTTGAGTGAGCTCTTAAATTTCCTGTAAGAATTGTTCCTTCTAACTTTCGTTAAGCCTAGTTGAAGAGGGTGAAATAGCAGTTAAGTGGATGGAGCTACTTAGCATGTAGGTGAATAGCTTACAAAGAAATTCTAAAAGAAGGGAGAAGACAGGTGAGTAACTGAACCAACAACTGGGTTAGGTTACATGCTGTATGCTAAAAGAAAGCTGCTGGTTCTGCAGCCAGTTCATGAAATTTTGTCAGCTTTGTTTAAAGCTTTGAGACAATAAAAAAAGAAGAGGAAAAATTAAGCAGCTCCTACACCTTGTAAAGACTGAGGTATGTAGTGTGTTTATGCACTGAAAGAAGCTCTGAGAGATGCAACAGGATGCAAACCTGTTGGACAGCTCTTTGATTTGATCTACGTTCCTCTGTGTAACCGCTGGTTAGTTGTAATGAATCAGCCCTTGTTCATTTTGAACTGCAGGTTTAAAACGTTTGTCAACAACGTACAGGCTGTGTTCTTTCTCTGGAATCTTTTTTGCTGTATTTGTGTGTGCTTTCAAATATGAAGTTAGCAAAAAGAGCTTTAAGTAATTGTCAAGGACAAGCATAGAGTAGAACCACTGAAAACATTAAATTGATATGGCTGCTACTGTTAGCATATATTTTAATATTTCAGTTATTTTGAAGAATATAAATACTATATATAAGTACTTTTACTCTATATAAAATGTTAAGCTGCAGCTTCCAAGTATGATGGAGTAGCATATATATGGAATCATATTCCCTCTTTTTCTTCTACTACTCCAATGCTTGGTTTGCTGTGACTTAGCACTCTATGTTAATGTACTTTTATTCCCCTCCAAACAGAACAGCACTTTTCTGACGTTGTGCTTAGTGAAGAATACCTCAATCTTGGTGTAGAACAGGTGTGCAGTCTGATATCCAGTGACAAACTTACAATTGCCTCAGAAGAGAAGGTAAGTCCACCTATATTACACTATTCTGATTTTCCTTTCGTGTAAGAAAGTAAGCTTTCTCTTACTGCTCCTGAAAACCATCTGGATGAATTCGTTGTTTCCTTAATGAAATTAAGCACAAACTGTGCTAGTCTAAAGGATTTTTCCCAAAAGTGTTGTCAGTTTGGTGAAAATTGATCTCCACACGTGGAAATCCTACAATTGTATGAAATCCCTTAAGGCTTTGTTCCTTGAAAAAGCAAAGTCAGTTCAATGGAAATTCCTTCTCATCTTCAGCAGAACAAGGAGAGTTCTTGCTGTGATTGCCCATTTTTAATGAGGCTGTTTAGACGAAGTGAAAATTGTGCATTGTAAAGGAGGTGGCTTGGTAGCTTGATACTACCAAACTTGAATTTGAAGTTGTTTAAGTTCTGCTTTAGCTAGATCTTACCCTGCCAAAGCTTGTGAAACTGATCTGTGAGTCTAGCAGATCTCCTTGAGCCTCAAGTGATTTTTTGTTTGTGTAGAGGCATTTGCTTTCGGCCTTTGAATCTAGCAGTGAGCAGTTAAAAATCTGTTATCCTTTTTCCAATGAGTATGTAGTTTGTAGTGACATCTCTGCTCAGATGAACTTAAACTGTATTTTAAAGCCTGTTTCAGTGCTGACAATGATGGGTCAGTTGTGTTTCATGTTAAAATATTTTTTCATAATGGAGAAACTCTCAATCTAAGAATCATCTGCTTAAACTGTAATTAACAAAGTCAAGTTCCCATAATACTCTGAAGCTCCAGATGTTGTTACAATACAATGCTGATAAGGTTTTAATGCTCAAGCACCTAATGAACTGTTGTGAAATACAGGAGAAACTAGACTTGGTGCTGCTTCTCCTGCTAAGACTCCATGATGATAAGTCATTTGAGTGGTGGCGTGGCGTGCCGGTTCTCTAAGACAAGAAGAGAAGCATGAGCATTGTGATAACTCTGCTGTACTGTTTGTTTAGACAGTATTACTGGGTTTTCAGTATTAATGATATCACTGTGTGCACTCTGTCAATGCAGCACAACTGCCCTTGATTAGATAAATACAGAAATAATTGGGGCTGTAACTACTATGGTCTTATGTTAGAAAAGTAAAAGCTAATGTTGGAGACAGACTGATACTTTTTGTACTCACGGATTTGTAAGTCAAGGGACTTGCATTTGTTTGTTTTTGGAAGGTATTTGAAGCGGTGATAGCATGGGTAAACCATGACAAAGATGTAAGGCAGGAGCTAATGGCACGCCTGATGGAGCATGTCCGGCTGCCTTTGCTTTCCCGGGAGTATTTAGTTCAGGTAAGCAAAAAAGAACACTAATTCTTGAGCACGTGAACACTTGTTTATTTTTTTTTAATGCCAGGTGGATAGTTTTACATTTAAACAAAGGTTTCACGTAATGCATTGCTAATGGTAAAAAAAAATAATAATAAAAGAAACCACTACCACATGTGCACACATGTATGCATGCACACAGTCAAATAAGAGATTGCCACATGAAGGATGCCACATGTAATTTATTGCTTTGGATGACTGCTTGTCACAGCATACTAATAGGCTGAACGATTTAATTTTCTGAGGCCAGGACAGCTTTCATTTGTAATATGATCTTTGATACAAATCCTAAGAGGATTTTAAGTTTCAGAATTATGTCTGTTAAATTGATCAGGGCTTGGTGACAAAGAAAATGTTTCTTTACCTGGTTCACATAAGTTAATTCTGTGAGATTACGTTGACTGCTTTGGTGTCAGGTCAAATATTTGAGATTGAGAATACAATTTCACCATTAACATTAATTAATAGCTCCAGTAGCAGGTTGCTAGTATCTAGTTTTAGAAATTCTGTCTTTATGAGATGAATTTCTTCCACTTTGTTGTTGCAGGCTGCTTTAAATTCTTTTCTCTCCTCCAGTCTACCTTTAAGTGTTTGTACTTGAAGAGCCAAGAAAGGTCTGATTGTGAGCAGTCGCTTGCTATTGTCAGATGCTCTTTCTTCCACTTACTAATTAAGAGAATCTGTATCCTCTGATTCCTTCTCAGTGACTGCATATTGCCAGCACATACATACATTTGTGCCTAAATGGTTAAACTGTTAGCAAAAATTAAGGTAATCTGCATTTTTTTCTGTGATACAGGCCTTATTACACTTCAGAGTATGGTTTGTTTTACTTCCTTAACGTGCTCAGACCTTGTTAAACTTCTATTAAAAAACAGAGAGTTGAAGAGGAAATACTGGTTAAGAACAGCAGTGCTTGTAAGGATTACCTCATTGAAGCTATGAAGTATCACTTGCTGCCTACCGAGCAACGAGCTCTGATGAAAAGCACTCGAACGAAACTGCGAACACCTGCCAGCCTTCCAAAAGTAAGACCCTTGTTTTTCCAGTGCACTTACTTCTTCAAATTCCATTTTAACAGATGTGACAGCATTACTATCACTCAGTCCAGTAAAATAATGAATAGCAGAAGAGCGTGTCTAACAAAATACAAGAAGTCATTAGCTTTACAAGCCATGTAACTGGTGGAACAGTTCTTTTCCTTCCTGCTCTACCTTTCTCTCCAAAATATATATTTTGAGGAAGTTCTTCAGCGTTTGTGAAATACACGGTGATGATCCTGTTGTTGACTAAGCAAGCCTGGTTTAAAAATAAAATAAAATTAAAAAATGGACCCATGCTTCTGAGTCATGGCGCTTTATTTTCTTCCAAAGTATAAAATTCTGCTCATTTAAAATAAAGAGTGTGCGTGTGTGTGTGTATAAAATGCTCTATCCAGTGATAAAGAAGTTTTGTTGTGCTCTCATGGCAACTGCAATAATGGAAAAGGAGATTCACTTTTTTCCTAGCACTTTTACCTCCAAGGAACCAAATACGGCTGTTCTATGACGGATGTTCACAGTGCCATTGAACATCAGAGCTACTGAATTCTCCTACCTGCATTCTGAGTATGAGGTGAAAATGGAGCAGAATTGTGCCTCGTTCATGAGAGCTTTAAATTCTTGTTACTGCCTGCTTTTGTACCTGAGGTATTTTCTCTGGACAGAGTTAATAATTGTGTTTTTTGAAAAAGGAGTTATGCCTACGTTGCGAGGCCCAAATTGCTTGTCTAGGAGGATCACCCTTTGGTTTTTACAAACAGGTGCTCTCATATTTACAGATAATTAATAAATATCATCTCCCTTTCAGTTGATGATGGTAGTTGGAGGACAGGCACCAAAGGCAATTCGCAGTGTTGAATGCTATGATTTTAAAGAGGAACGCTGGCATCAGGTGGCTGAGTTGCCTTCCAGAAGATGTAGAGCAGGTAAATAATGCCCAATATTTTGTTACGTTGATTAATGCTTCAGACTTGAGCTGTTCACATAAAGCTTCCTACTCTATTTCAAACAGTAATTGAAAATAGTTATCTGAGAAGAGCCATGTCTTGACTTCAGTGATTGTCCGTAAAATTTAAATCATGGAATCTTAGAACGGCCTGGGTTGCAAAGGAGCACAACACTCATCCAGTCCCAACCCGCTGCTGTGTGCAGGTCACCAACCAGCAGACCAGGCTGCCCAGAGCCACATCCAGCCTGGCCTTGAATGCCTGCAGGGATGGGGCATCCACAGCCTCCTTGGCAACCTGTTCCAGTGCCTCACCACCCTCTGGGGAAAAAACTTCCTCCTCATATCCAACCTAAACTTATCCTGTCTCAGTTTAAAACCATCCCCCTTGTCCTATCACTGTCCACCCTCATAAACAGCCATTCGCCCTCCTGTTTATCCACTCCCTTCAAGCACTGGAAGGCCACAATGAGTTCTCCCTGGACTCTTGTTCTCTCCAAGCTCAACAAGCCCAGTTCCCTCAACCTTTCCTCACAGCAGAGCTGCTCCAGCCCTCTGCTCATCTCAGTGCCTCCTCTGGACCCGCTCCAAGAGCTCCACGTCCTTCCTGTGCTGGGGGCCCCAGGCCTGGACGCAGCGCTGCAGATGGGGAATGATGTACTTGCTAATCTAGGTAGACACAAGTTTGATAATGTGAATTTAATTGGTATTTCAGTTCATAATCTGAGAATAAATTACATCAACTGCCAGTGATACAGAGGATAAATATATGGAAATACTAATACATTATAATAATTAGCAATTCTATTACTAACATACCTTAATATTATTACGTTAGATGATGAATGGGAAGAAATGACCACCTGATACCAAAAAGGTGAAAGTGTGATGTTAAAATATTTGACATAGCTAAGCAAGAAGAAATTCAGTAAGCATCACTTTCAGGAGTGTGAGACGTTATTAACAAAAAGTATCACAACTTCTAGTACTTAAATTGAAGGAAGTGTGGCTCTGTGACAGTGTCAAAAGTCTGTGTAGTGAGTACTGTAAATTGTGTCCAGTATCTGCATACTTGAAGTACAGAATGAAATGATTCAAGAAACAGATTAAAATGCTCAACTTTCTTCTCCTTTTTCCTGCTCTAGGAATGGTGTACATGGGAGGCATGGTTTATGCTGTTGGTGGTTTCAATGGTTCATTAAGAGTTCGCACAGTAGATTCCTATGATCCGGTGAAGGACCAGTGGACGAGTGTTGCTAATATGCAAGACAGGAGAAGCACACTGGGAGCAGCTGTATTAAATGGACTTCTCTATGCTGTGGGAGGATTTGATGGGAGTACAGGTATCTTTGCCTTTACTTTCTGTTGATAAGTTTTCTCTACCCTTGATGCAACTGTATCAAATATCTCTTACCTGTGATGAAAGGAATGGTGAGGATAGCCTAGCACCTTGTGGTTGGAGCATGCTTTAGTGGTCTCATCCTTATACCCAGTGCTGAGCTGCAGGCTTTTCTTTTCCATCTAAGGCTTTAGGCATAATGCCTGGACAAGTTCCCTTTCAGTATTACTTCTACAGTCTAGGTCCGTACCTCAAGGAGCCTGTGAGCAGAAAAATTACACCTCTGAGTTTGTGTCTGGTGTAAACAGGGTTGTAAACAATGTTGTCTGAACTGTGGGAAAGCATACAGTCATGTGCTTCACAGGTATGTTAAACCTTCTGTCTGAAGGTTCTTCCCTTAATAGCTGCTACTGATGTGTACGTAGTAGAGAACGTTTTATTTAAAGAGAAATAAATCCCAGGGAAAATTTTTCAAAGTTCCCCAAGCTTTTACTGCTTTGTCCATTTGCAGACACCAAGAATGTGGTGACTATATTTGGCCAGCTGAAGGATACCAGTTGTACCTTTTGCAAAGTAGTTAAGTTTAAAATTAATTTGAATTGACAGATATCGAGAACCTTCTGGAAGATACACGGCATGTTGCATCTAGATTTGTAGAGGACTTAATGTCATATTGTTTTCATAGGTTTATCATCAGTTGAAGTTTACAACTTAAAGACTAATGAGTGGTTTCATGTAGCTCCAATGAACACAAGAAGAAGTAGTGTTGGAGTGGGTGTTGTTGGAGGTAAGTTTACAAGTAACATTAGAAATGAGGAGGAGAAATGCAGTCATTTACTTACTGCCTTTTTTCACTGACTTCAGATTTTGGTTTCCTCTCAACCCTGTCATTCAAATGGTGTGAGCTAGACATAGGCATTCTACTTTGTTTTGGCAAGCTTTTAGCATAGGGTTTTTTTTCAGGGTTTCAACTGTGTATCAGATGTGCCTAAGGCCAGCCAACAATACGTGCTAACCGTGTGTGCTCTGTATTATGCATGTCAGCAAAGATAAAGAGCCTGTTTGCTGAAGCAATGAGCATTGAAGTTGGTCTTTAATGACGTAACTGTACTGTTAACTCTGTTATCTGTGGGTGACTGGCGTTCAAGGGCAGCTTGGTGGTGAATGGCTTGGTTGTTGCTTGTGCAATGCACAGCCAGCTTGTGTGTCCTGAAAGAGTTTTAGGCACTTTTTTTTTTTTAACTGCATAGGAGCCATTGCTGTTCCTTATCTAAAAATGGAGAGTATACAAGTAATTTTCATCTGAATCTTTTGATGTTTCTAGGGAGCCTTTAAGTGAGCTAGCAATGTTGGATACACTTGAATTAGTTGGCCTTTGTACAATTCTTAGTTAAAACCAGAGTCAAGTGCCCTTATATGTCAGCTAGGCAGTTCAAAGTCTTTTGACTTGCACTGTTCTTGTTAGATGCAAAAGCTGTCTTTTACCTCCTAAAAATGACAAGAACCACAGTGTATTATCGTGAACTACGTGCAAAAATAGAAACTCACAGCAACTGATTGATACAAGTAGTGGGCAGCTAACTCAGAACGGTGACTTTCCCCTCTGCATGTTTAACAGTGTACTTACTCCATGTGCATCAGAAATGTACAGGTTTTTTTCTCTTACCTTTACAGGTAAACTGTATGCAGTTGGTGGCTATGATGGGGCATCACGTCAGTGCCTTAGTTCAGTCGAATGCTACGATGCCAATACAAATGAGTGGAGCTACGTGGCAGAAATGAGCACTAGGCGGAGCGGAGCAGGTGAGCGAACAAAAATCATCAGCTGCAGTAAAACTGAAGCAGATCTGTGCTTTTAGATTGTATCAGAAATATAAAAGGTAAGGTAATGCCTGAGTCTAATGAAAAGCATCAGTCTCAAATGGCAGGCTTATCTCAGGTTATAAACACAGAAGTGTCTTACAGAGTAAAATTCAGTCTGTTAAGAGTAAATATTTTCCCTTGCTTTTTCATACTTTTCATACTCTTCCCATAGCTTCTCAAGTTTACAGTGAACTACGTGTGGTTACTACAGTCACTGTAGTAGTAGCTAAATAAGGAATTATCAAAATCTAGATGTCCAGGATGAGAGATGTCATTTTCTCCAAGATATCACTTTGCCAGTGTTGGGCTGATTTATCTAGTAGCATTGTCAGATGCACTTTTCTTGTGAACCATAGTCTAGATTTCCACCTCTTTTCAGAGGACTCGTTCTGCATTATTATTTACTACAGGAAATTTTGTCCTTGTTCATCCCTAAGTTGGTATTACTGCTTTCATCTTACGACTTCCATTTATGTACCCTTCATTTCATCCTCAGTAATTCTTCTCACCACCTGATGTTCACACCCTTTAGATATGTACAGATTAGTATGTTGTCCTTCCATATTTATCCAAGATAGATCCTTTTGTTTTTTTAATCTTAAACATCCCTTATTTTTTTCATGGATTTTTTTCCCTTTGGGATTCTGAATATATATATATTTCTCTTCAGAGACATTGAAAATGCCTGTGGTATTCTGCTCTTGCTTAATGAAATGTTGTTTCCAGAGCTTCACACTGACTTTAGCATTTTCATTATCTATTTTGGACTCGACTCTCATTTACTGTTCAATTTCCTCTATTTGTCTTTTGGTATTTCAGGTTTTTTCAACTCACTGAAGTTGTTTTATTTCTGTAGATGCATCCAACGTGAACTTTTTAAAGTCAAATTGCGCAGTATTATTTTTCTACGTTTATTTTTTCACTTAGGTCACTTCTTTGTCAATTACTCAGCGGTGCTTTTTAGCAACACCTTTCACATACCTACTGGTGATTGTGCTAACCTGCTTCACAATTGGAAAAGATGTTGCTGCAAATAAAATGGGTGGCTTTCCTGTATGCTCTGTAGATGACTGATAGTTGTCCCAACTTTTCGTCTTGCCTTCCATTATTCTTTATTAATGTTGAGTAGTTTTTGTGCTGTGGTAATGATGTTTAAAGTCAATCCAAATTATTTCAGTAGTCATTATATAGAAGTATTAAAATCAGTACTGAATTTAAGCTACATAGTTTGTCATATTTCCTTACCGCCCTTACAATACTAGCAAGTAGACCGGTCTGCTATTGCTAGCAATAATATTTCTGTGGTTTTTAAATGAAAGTTATGTTAATGAAAGAAGTCTGATATGGTACTGTGAAGCTTCTAGTTACTTAGTTGGTGTATCATGAAAATAAATCTGGGATTAAAACTTGGCCAGAGCTGCAGTAGGCAGTTGTCTAATATTGGCGAGCTTTGAGGAAGATGTTTATATAAAACAGCCAAATTACTTGAATGATCACAGAGACAAACAGCGTTGGTGGGCTGCTAAGAAGGTTCATTTTGCAGTCTTCCAGCAACACCCTTTTATCTAAGTTTAAAAAATAATAGTTAAATGGAAAAAAAAACAACCCACAACCTGTTTTTGCAAGCTGTCATTGCACCTGCAGCCTGTTTATGTGCTGCCTATTTTCAGATTTTTCTTGGATTTTGAGCTACTTCTACAAGTCTAAAATTTAGTGCCTTAAATGCAACAGCTACAGGGATCTTTCTGCCCTGCCCCTCTCCTCCTGCCCCTCGCCTTACAGCTCAGGACCTTGTTCATGTAACTCCGCTACTTCTTATCTCATCCTCTGTTTAAAAAAGAAATAGAGAGGAAAAAGGTAAATCCGGTCAGTAGTTTCAGATTCACGTAATTGAGGAAAATAATCCAATGTTCTTTGGGGCCACTCTTAAATGCATGGAAAGATTCATTTGTGCTTGGGGAGCAGCGGGTGGTAATGTGGAAAAATTGTGGCTGTTGACTGAGCTTGTCTGTCAGCCAGGTATCTCAAAGCTCTAGATCTGCTTCAGCTGGTGACCAGCCCTGGTGTTTTAGGTACTCGCTAAAGAGAATTTCGTTCCTGCATTAAATCTAGGGATCTCTGTTCGTCTCAAGGGACTTAAGCCCATCTCTGCTGTTCCTACTGCTTCATCTTCATTCAAAAGCCATTTCAGAGGTGAACCCTCAGTTCATCTTCTCTAGTACCGACTGCATCTCTGTTGGTCAGTGTGTGGGGACAGATCTGTTTCAGGCAACATGTTGGGATGAGGAACTTCAGATTCAGATACAGGCTATTTGGGAGGGATGAGAGAGATAAGACAGGGTCCTGAAAATGGGCAGGAAAGAAAAGTAACAGGAGAACTCTGAAGACGGCAACAAGAAGATACAGATGGAAGGAGTAAGAAATAAGGTAGGACTTGGAAACTGGGGGTGGGGTTAAGGGAAAATGAAGGACCAAAGAGAAATGAAAGATGTTTTTAAAAAGGAATTGCCAAATAAGAAATGGCAATATGGCAAAAAAAAAAAACCTATTTACACTATGTAGGCAGGTCAGAAACTGGAGAGAAAATTCAGGTGGGGAAGAAAAATAGCAATGGAGCACATTCTTTATAGTTGTTTGCTTGATCTGTATCGCATCACACGTTCAAACTAAAAATCTTAGCCATCCTAGCTCCACAATGTTTAACCATACAAAAGATGAATGCTGTATTATCCTGTCTAATAAAGAGAGTGGGAGGAAGAAAAGCTGTCACTTAGTACTGTGACATGATAGCTAGAAATAATAGCAATCCAAGAGGAATTAAATGAACTGGGATGGGTAGAGGCGAACGTCAGTCGTGAACGGCACTGGCAGAGTGCTAGATAGCATGATTTATAATCAGTGTCATATTAAGAGCCGCTTTTCAGATTTGCAGTACTAATTAACTCCTCCTTGTTTCCTTCCTTTTTTCTTTTCGTTATTAAAATCTGTTGGTTTTCTTAATGAGCAAATCATTACCGCAGATTTATTTTCTCTTCCCCATGTAGGATAGGAGTGGTCCACACTTGCAGTCTTAGGGATACATTTTTCAAAGGTGTTTCAGCTGGCTTTTAAGGTCTCAGAACATTTTTTTTTAAGCCCAACATCCTTCCATAGTACTGATTTTTAATTATCTTTGTGGTCCATCATTCACAACTTTTAATGCCGAAAAGTTGTACTTCTGAAACCTAATATGTTTGGGTTATAATAGTGCATTATAAAGCCAGGAATAAACAAACATACCTCCCTTTTTGTTTCCTCTGTTACCATCTTTTCCATATGTGCAGTCTAACTAGCAAGTAGGTCTTGGACTAGCTACATTTATTACTTCATCCCAAGCTTATAGACTCATAAAATGTTGTAAAGTAAAGGGGACCCTGGGAGTAAAGGAGATCCAAAAAATACTTTGGGATAATTTGGAGTTTTGTGTTCTAGCAGAGGAAGGTACTCACTGTAATTGCTTATTTTGTTTCATACACGTTTATAAGGCATTCCAGCACTTCAGTGGAGGCATTCCTATTGTTTAATGTCTGTGCTCTCAGCTTTTATCCTCCATACTGCATAGTTTTTACTTTCTAAAAATTCAGTTATGCTTTATCACTTCATCAGATTTCCTTTACGTTGAATTGAGCATACTGTATTATTTACTATCATTTCTAATTAGTCCTAAGCTCCAGCCATCCTCCTGGTTCTGCTCATCTTTTTTTCATCCAAAATCTTCTACATGTTATGTTGCAGAACACCTCTGGTCCCTGTAAATAAAGATGGGCATGCAAGACATTTTATCAGTGTCTTGCATTACTCTACTGTCTCTTTATGTATCCTGACCCAAATGTCTTCTGAAATAGTTCCTAACATTGGATGAATGATTTATTTTAGCAGACATTTCTTTGGTTGTTTTTTTTTTTTTGTATCAGTCAAATGATGCTGTGGTTAATTTGGAGTGTTTTCACGTGTTCACAGGTGTTGGTGTGTTAAACAATTTACTGTACGCAGTAGGTGGTCATGATGGTCCTTTGGTAAGAAAAAGCGTGGAAGTGTTCAACCCTGTCACCTGTACGTGGAAGCAGGTTGCAGATATGAACATGTGCAGAAGGAACGCAGGTACGTACAACAGTCACTCCTCATGCTTTCATGGGTGTGAATGAGCTGATCATTAATTTTCATAATTGGTTCCCTGTCTTTTTTGTTCTTTTAGGTGTTTGTGCTGTAAATGGGCTCTTGTATGTAGTTGGAGGAGATGATGGCTCCTGTAATTTATCAACAGTGGAATATTATAATCCAACAACTGATAAATGGACAGTTGTGTCATCTTGTATGAGTACAGGAAGGAGCTATGCAGGTAACGTTGTCTAGGGTTTGTTTTTAAGACTTTTTACAGCATATTGAACTGCAGTCAGGATAAGAAACTTGATAAAGCAAGCTTTCCAGCACAAAGTAGTGTCGAAAATCAAAGCTAAGGTACTAGAATAGGTACGAAGAATTTCATGGTTCATTTCGAATAAAGACTTCAAATAATTGTTCACTAAAATGAAAGAGATACTGAACTGTATAGAAGCAGAATTTAGCGTGCAATGATGAGTTAGAAGGTTGCAGTGTGACTGGTCCCTTTTTTCCTCGGAAGAGTTTTTGTCATTGTCTCAACTTGCAGCGGTCCAATTCTGAAGCTCTCTGTGGGAAATTGCTATTTAGAAAATGAGGTGTTGTAGGAAGCTTCTCCTTTACTAACTGCAGTTTCTTAAGTTATTACAGAATCTAAGTGTATGTAAAGGATATATTAACTATAAGGGTAAGGTTGATTTTTTTTTTCCAAATAACAGAAACATTCAGAAATCTACACTGATTCATTTAAGTTTGTTATGTAATTGATGTGCTGTTAAAAATAAATGAAGAACATAGTAATAGCCTGCAACGAGCATCATATTGAAAAGCTGTGCATGAGCACGGGTTCTTCTGTTTTCCCAAGACCTGCACCTTTCTCCCTTGCTCCAGGTGTTACAGTTATTGACAAACCGTTATGATCGACGAGGGGATTTTCAATTTGATTATGCACTAGAAGCAGTCTTCAAGTGTATTTGAAGTGACTGAGTACCTGAGCACTTCTCTACTTGTAGCTGCGCCTTGAGTCACAGTGGAAGATGTGGCTGTGTACAATTAGAGATGATGGATGATGAAGATTACTCTAGGCAGAAGCAATGCGTGGGACTGCTTTGCGGCTGAACAGGGGCTGATGGAATTTTTGAAGTGTAGTAGGACCGTTTCTTTTTATACTGCAAGATCTTCAAACACAGAAGCCACTTCCATAAGGACAGACTTATGTCAGTTGTGACTGAGAAACAGATTGTCAGTGGAGAATGGTGTGTATTCTGGTGGAAGTCAATTTGTCTTATTTTTTCCAGAGACTAATAATCATATTTAAAGAAATGAACCGTCAGTCTACATAGCAGGTATGGAATTCCACCTCAGTAATTCAAGCTGGCATGGGGGGGAATCTGTTTCCTTTTATATAAAACTTTTGTTACATAACTATAATATGTGCATAATGTATGTGTGAGCATAAGTTGCTTTCTATTGAAGCTCTTCAAAACCCCACTTGATTATTTATAATTTGGCACAGTACTTTGGATATGCCCGTACTATGTTGTACAAGAGAGTTGTATTTTTTGATATTTAACAATACTTACCCCTACTAATTTCCACAGAAGGAGATCAGAGATGGTATAATGATTCTTGAACAGGTCTGATTTTGAGGTCTTTTTAATAAAAACGTTGTCTGTACTTAATGTTTTTCTTCTTTCTGTTCAATTTTGGTCACGTTTAGATGTTACTTCTTTCTTACCTTTTTATGCGAAAGGTGATTTGGCATGAAAATAACTGAAAATTTATAATGAGTGTGTGAAATTAAGTTGAACTTGCATGGTACCAAGGTCTCTTAATGCGTGTAAACTTAGCTTCTGTTAGCTAATACTGGATGTGCTGTTTGTGGCCATGTTCATAGAGCAGCTCGTTTCTATTCATTCCTGGATGGCCTCCTTTTAACACGACCAAAGTTATTGTCATATTTGAGATATTTTCTTCAAATAAACAGTTTGTATATGGTTTCCTAATGCCAACCAATTGCTTAAAGCTCGTGTTTCTCCGCACGCCTCGTCTGCCATGAGGGAAGCGATGTGTGGGGATAAAAGCAGCGACTCCACCCTCTGGTCAGGGAAGACTGTGAGTTAGTGATGGCTGAGGGTGGGAAGCGGTGGGTGTTTAGTGAATGGGGTGGTTCTGAAGGGGTTGTACTCAAGCCACCGTACTGGAATTGTAGTTTCCGTTGTTAGCGGGATGCCTTGGTGGCCCCAGGCCCTGGGGGAAGCAGGAAGCTTCCCAGGCGGAGAGCCGCCCTCACCGGACTCAGGGCAGCACCCCGCCCTGCCCACCTGCGGGCCCGCCTCCTCCTCATCACCTCGCGCACGTCACCCGGCCGTCCGCCCGCCTCATTGGCCGCGCGCCGAGGTCTCACTATCCTCACTCCACCCCTCCAGCCAATCGCCGCGCGCGCACGGCAGCTCCGACCCGCCCCATCCCACGCCTGACTCTCCGCCGTCGCCTCCCGCTGACCAATGAGAGCCGCGTCGGGGTTACCGGGCGACCAATGAGAAGGCGCGGGTGAAGAGCCGGCCGCGCCGCTCTTGTTATTGCTGCCATCTCCCGCGGTGCGAGAGGGCCGCCGCAGCGCCGAGGTGAGCGAGGGCCGCGCCGGGTGCCGTTGAGGCGGGGGGCGGGGGTCGGGGCTCGGAGGGCCGGCGGGCGGCCGCGGGCCGCTCTGGGGTGCCGCCCGGCCGGGGCTGCGGGCAGAGCGAGGGCCGAGCCGCGCGTCTCCTTGCGTTGTACCCCGCTGGTTGCCTTTTGTACCCGTGTGGAGCTTCGTTCTTTTATGCTGTGCTTTAGGAAAAGGGGCTGTGTGAGCCTGCTCCTCGGTTTCGATCCTCGAATTAATTAACGGCCAAGGTTCTTCCTTTCTGACCAATAACCGCCGCTTGTTCCTTTCCAGACATTCAGTTTAGGCGCAGACGGCCGTAGAAGAGCCCTAACTGTGATGTTTTGTGCCTGAACGATGGCAGCGAACGACAGCGTTAATATCTTGAACTCTGCTTACCTGGCAGTGGAATATATAGACTCCTTCCTGCCCGACAACCCTCTGCAGCAGCCGTTTAAAAATGCCTGGAATTACATGCTGGACAACTACACCAAGTTCCAGATAGCGACGTGGGGGTCGCTTCTAGTTCATGAAGCTTCCTACTTCTTGCTCTGCGTGCCAGGATTCATCTTCCAGTTTATTCCCTACATGCAGAAGTATAAAATCCAGCCGGTAAGACAAAGCAGCGGGCTGCATGCTGACCCACCTAGAGATGCGTGCAGGAGGCACGCTGACCTACCTGGCTGCTGGGGGTTTCCATTTCACGTGGCTACGTTTGGCCTCAGTCGCTGCGAGCAATTTGGAAGGAACAGAGGAAAATTAGAGTGTTTGTGATGAGGGGACAAAGAGCAGTGGGTTTGGGGAGGCAAAGGAGTTTTTTTTTGCTGAGGGGGAGAGTATCACAGAGTCACAGAATCACAGAATGGCCAGGGGTGGAAGGGACCTCAGGGATCACGAATCTCCAACACTCTGCTACATGCAGAGCCACCATCTCCACATTTAGTACTAGACCAGGCTGCCCATCCTGGTGACAGTTTTTTCTCTATTCCTTGTAATAGGAATTGGAAATAAACCACTTTCTGGAATCATCACAATGATTTGATAAGGTGTCTTCCTGCAAACGCCTCTTTTTTCAAGGCAGTTTATTTCTTGACAACTTTTTATCTTCAGCTTCTGTTGTATTCTTTTAGCTATAGCAACACTTTGGTGCAAAGAAGAGAAATTTAAATAAACTTAAATTTGAGTTACTGAATCTGAAACGTTCCCGCTAATTACAATGACTGAAATAACAAGAATAGTTTAAGGGAGCTGGCAAGGGCAACTTCTGATGAAAGACTTCAGAAAATGTTCAAGGAATGGTTGGATGCTGTGTTGAGGGACATGGTTTAGTGAGAACTACTGGTGATAGGGTGGGTGGTTGGACTGCATGATCTTGAAGGTCTTTTCCAGCTTTGGTGATTCTGTGAAAAGCAGTTTAGAAAAGTGAGAGCCTTTGTGAAATCCAGGCCCATGAAACTGGTGTTCCCTGGTTTAATTTGTATGGTGGGAGGACCAGCTACCTGTCTCTTACTGTGAGATGAAATTGCCTTTGAAGTCGTCTTTGGTTTTATGTGCAGTAGAAATGCGTAACTCATTTTTCTTGTTATGTTTTTCTTCCTTAGGATAAACCAGAAACGTGGGAAAAACAGTGGAAGTGCTTCAAAACACTCATGTTCAATCACTTTTTCATTCAACTTCCTCTAATCTGTGGCACGTACTACTTCACAGAGTTCTTCAACATCCCGTATGAGTGGGAAGAGATGCCTAGGTGGTACGTAGATATGTCTTGTGCGTTCGTACTGAATGGCACTTGCTTACGCACGTAACAGAAACTTCATTATGGAGTTTGTGAAACTTCATTATGGAGTTTGTGACGTTAACGTAACTTTTTTGGCTAACAAACTATATTTGCTAACCAGCCTTGAGACTAAATTGCAGCAGGAGCTCATTAGAGCTTCCTAGAGTCACACTGGCTCATGTAAGATACCAAGTGGGTGATGTGCTGTGGGGTTTTTTTTTTATCATCCAGCTTTTTTTTTTTATTCTCTGTTATTTCCTTTTAAGTGTTTCTTCACCCCACCTTGTTTTATTTCACAGCAGCAGTGTGTTACTCAGGGGAGGGGAAGATGCCTCATGTTTCCCTCTTTTGCCCTAAACTGGTGAAAAATGCTGCAATACTTAGAAATGCCTTTTTTTTTTTCCACCAGTAACTGTTTTTATAACAGAAGTTCATCATTTTTAGTTGTTTTCTGTCTGATCAAATACCCAGCAGGTTTCTGTATCTAGGTCTTAGATCGCAGGTGTTCCTTATAGGCTGTAGATGTGATGTTGAAATGACAGCTTGCTGCACTGCACGTTAACTCTGACATATCAACAGATGAGCTACAAAGGCTGATGAAGATTTTTACATCACAGTGCACAGATGTTACCTTTTCAAGCAGTAATACACATTTCCTGCCTTCACTATCTTGTCAACTCCTTTATCCTTCAAGACTGTGCGTTTGCAAGTATCTTCTACAACTCTTGACTCTTCTTTTTGTTTTTAAAGGTATGTTCTGCTTGCCCAGTGTTTTGGATGTGCAGTGATTGAGGATGCCTGGCACTATTTCCTGCATCGACTGCTGCATCACAAAAGAATATACAAGTACATCCATAAGGTTCACCACGAGTTTGTAGTATGTATTCCTTGTTTTGATTTGGTTTCTTCTAGTGCATGCAGATTCATACGGCTTGTTTAAAGACTTCATTTGGCAGACTTAAGGGTTTTGCATCTTTCTGACAGTGGCCTTTCCTTGAGCACAGCTGAGTGCAGCCATCCATTTTGTTACTGGACGCACCGGCTGTTCTTTGATTTTATTTCAAGAGAGTGAAAGGGTGCACTTTTAATAGCATGGTCTGCTTATTAGGGGGGAGGGATGCAATAGGTTTTCAGGTTATGGCTGTTCATCACTTTGCATTGCTGCAAACTGATGAGTGTGTGGTGATGTGCTTAGATCTGCAGCAGTAGCTGCCATTCTCCTCTTGGCAGCCCCTCAGACTTCTAGCTGGAGCAGCTTCTGGCCAGCATTCTCAAGTACGTGTAGCACTTCATATAGAAGTGATCTATAAGCTAACAGCTGTTTCACTAAGAACTTCCCCTGACGATACAAGCTGATGATTTTAAAATCATCCTTAAGCCAAAGTAGGCTTAACATTTTCTTCTGGTAACGCAATGCTGAAGGTTGTCGGTTTGCTTTTTATTTTTGTTTTTTAATTTAGTATCTTTATGTGAGCATTCCACTGTTGAAAACTCTCTGTGGAATTTCGTTTTTGGTAAATAAAATGTGGGAATGACTGTGTGTGTATGTATGTGCATATGCATATATACATACATATATGTGTATAGATTACAGAATGGCCTCAAGGATGATGAATCTCCAACCCCCTGCCACAGGCAGGGCCACCAACCTTCACATTTCATACCAGCCCAGGCTGCCCAGGGCCCCATCCAACCTGGCCTTGAACACCTCCAAGGATGGGGTCCGCACTCTCTCTGGGCAGCCTGTATACATACATAAATGCTTTGGTTCTATCTTAGGTTTTGAATGATAAGAATTTAATTAATTTATATAGCTGATCTGTCAATATGGACACTTGTTCATTTTGGTAGGTTTTGATTGTGGATTTTCTTTTTTCTTTAAATGACAAATTCTTTTGGCTTCCTTCTGTTTTGTTCTACTTCCAAGACTGAATATATTGCAAAGCTGATAGGAGCTTGCCAAATGCTTTAACATTCCTGTTCTTTGGCCAGGGGCAATGGTAAGCCGAAGCAGAAGGTTTTGGGTTTAATATGGAAGCACCTGGAATTGCTAATGGCATCATAATCATTATCAACTCAAAGTACTGTTTTCTGTTTTAGCAAGGACCCTCGTGTTTAGACCCTTGCTCAACCAGACTGTTCCCTTCACCCACAACGTTGTTCTATTTCTCTTGCTGTGGGTCTTGTGGGACGTGGGGAGTGCCATCAAGTAGTGATTCTGATTTGGGAGCATAGAAAATCAGAAAGGGTGACAGTTTTCCTGTCTGTTCTGTTTTGTAGTCTCCATTTGGAATGCAAGCAGAATATGCACATCCTCTGGAAACGCTCATCCTTGGAGCTGGCTTCTTTATTGGAATTGTTGTCTTCTGTAACCACGTGGTTCTTCTGTGGGCATGGGTGATATGTCGCCTGATGGAAACCATTGACGTGCACAGGTGAGACCTTTGTTCCTTTTTAATAGTTCCACTTTTCCCTAAGTCTGTCTTAAAATTACCTGTCTCTTTTTCACTGAGCTGAGCTTTACTGCTTTATTATTGTTATTATTATTTTAATGACATGTGCTTTTACACATCTTAGAATGGCACGGTGTAAAGAGCTAAGCTCTGTTCTGTTTTGAGGTTGTGTAGTCAGTGAATCTTGTTGATCAAAAGAGTGCTATAGATGAGCTAGAGCACCTGAGTGTGGTGTCAGCCTGGCTTTTGTCAGGATGTTTGGCATACATGCATCTTAGAATGCCAAAAATAATGGAAAACTTCATATTTCATCTCCAGGAATTCTTTCCGTTTAGTATTTGATGGTTTAGATTCACCTGTGAGAAAATGAGCTTTTCTTTCCTGTGTTCAAGAGGAAGGGGAAACCTATTTTTTTGACCTACTAGCATCACACTTGACCTCCTGTCTGGATATACACTGTGAAGCATGTGGTGCCTTATTGTAGGCTGTGTGAAGGATTTTAGAGGAACAGGTCTCTATTAACTGGCTCGTGGTACAAACCATAGCCATTTTAGGTGGTTTTGATCCTAGGCTGAGAAGCACAAGTTCATGCTGAAGTAATTCATGTAAAACAGAAACCTCATCTCTCAATGATAATGTCTGCAGGTGTCTGTAACAGATTATTCTGTGTTCTCCCCGCTAGGTGGTGATGCTTTCTAGTACTGCTGAGCAGATGAGTTGAAATGGCCTTAAAGCAGAGCAGTCTGGTTTTAATATTACCTTGGTTTTGTATTTTCAGTTTTAAACCTTTGAAGAACTTGCAGTAAGCAGAAAATGATTAAGAGCAGAAAGTCTACAACTGTAGTTGATTTGAGCTGCTGTTTGAGGAGGAGCTGAGCTGGCTGATAGTTACAGCTTGCTGTCACTAAGGTTTTTTTGTTATTTCCTTTTACTAACATCACTTTTCAGACAGCTAAGTCTGCTTAACAAAGCAGATCAGCCTGTGTCATCTCCTAGGTGTTTCTGCTGAATTCTTAGTGTTGCTCAACTGAGCTGAAAAAGGTCACTGAGTGCCAAAAAGCCACTGTTAACAGAAGCATTTGCTGAAGGCAGGAGGGGATTTGTTGTAGGAGGGTTACTTCAGGACCCTATAAAACAAAAAATAAAAATTATATTTTTTTTCTGTATTACAAAAAGAACAAATTGATGCCTATATTTTGTAGTAAGGTTTCTTCCCAAATATAATTAACAATTTTTTTTTTTCCCCTTCCCCTCCAGTGGCTACGATATTCCACTGAACCCTCTTCATTTGGTGCCTTTCTACGCTGGAGCCCGTTTCCATGATTTCCATCACATGAACTTTATTGGCAATTACGCATCGACCTTCACGTGGTGGGACAGAATCTTTGGCACGGACTCTCAATTCATTGCCTATAAAGAAAAAGAGAAGCAGCAGCAACTCAGGATGAAGAAGGCTAACTAAAAATCCAGTGTAAAAATTGTGATGCCTAATACTGGTAGTCAACTTTTGCTTTTCTTTAAAGCAAAGTCGTGATTGGGTATGAAGCATAAATCATTTTCCTTGGCTACTAAGTGGTAGGGAAAAAAAAAAACACAAGAATTAAACTGCAGTATCTTCCTAATGGGAATGCTTTCTATTTTATACGTAAGCACCACATATATTTTAACTACAAATTTAAAGATGATGCAAAAAAGACAGAGATTACTTGAGTCTGTCCATGCTTTTTTTTTTTTTCTTTTGCAAAAAATTATTCAGTTTTATCTTTGACGTTGCCCCCTTTTGATCCTTTTGGTAGAATTGTTTATGTTCACTGAGATTGGACTTCTTTCTTAAAAATATGTCTTCTTAAATGTGTAAGATCAAGTAGCAGACTGGTATCCGCACAGTAATTTAAATACTGGGTAAAATTTTGCTTCCAAATATCCAAAATATCTGTTAATAGAAAGCATGGACAGGCAGGCCTTTTGCACACTGGATAATATAAGCTGTTAATCTCAGAATACCTGGCTAAACATGAGTTAGCAGAGACATTCTTGATCTAGATTTATTATGTTATTTTAGGGTACAGATAAAAAGAATAGAAGTTCTTATTTGAACAAACTTTGTTTTTGCTGCTCTTTGAAGTTGCTCTGTCAGTGTACTTAGCATTTACATTACATTCCTTTCAGTGTTGTAATTTGCTGAACTGACTTGTTGCTGTATTTGCACTTGTGACTGATGAAATAAATGTGGTTTGGTTTAAGATGGGTATTACACCTTTCATATGTTTTTAATACAAAACTGACCAAAAGCATTTGGGATGCAGCGTCTTGCTTTGTTTATTTCTCTAATGGAGAAACACAGTTTCTGTTCAAGTCGAAATGTTTTACAGATGGAACTGTTACACAGAGACAGCAGTAAGAAATGGATTTACTTGCTCAATTGCCAGCCTGAGCTCTCTGTGGTGGAAGCAACCTCTTTAATCAGGTTTCAAAGATGGCCCTTATCCTCTTTGCTTTAACTCCCACTCGTCTTGCAGCTGTACTTAGCTTTATTCTTGCTGAACTCCCAGCCTAAAAATACAAGGGGCTTTCAGTGCTATGGAATGTCCCTGGTCCCCATGATTGTGTTCATTGATTCTTAGCTCACCTTTGTGTCTGTGCAAACGCAGCAACAAAATCACCACTGTGAGCCAGCCAACTGCTTAAACACTCTTCATTAGTAAATAGTGTCTCTCCAGCCTTAGCAATTCCAAGCTACAACATACATTGCATCCTACAAGAAGTTTGCAAGTAATGAATCTGACAGTAACACATCACCTTTTTTAGGTACCCCATCTTTGGGGTTTGCCTGATGGTTTTTTTTTTTTCTTTCTTATTTAAATCCTTATTTTGCTTTGCTACTCATTGCTACTTCTGTTTTTGGATTATTTCACGCAGCACAAACACCTTTTGTCCACCAATATGAGATAGGTGCTATTACATCACAGTGTACCTTGCCAGGTATACCACAGAATGTTGGTAGGCAGAGACCATGTTTGTAAACATTAAGACCTTTTCTTCCTCACCTATACTTTAAGTGATGACTGCTGAGGTCATTTGAAGGTGATTTTAAACATTTATTTTTATAGGAACACGGAATCAGTGAAACCTGCATTTTGGCTCGGAATTTATTGCTAACTGGTGTCTGGTTCATAGTTTCCAAATCTCCATCCCATCATTGTTGCCTCTCTGACACGGCTTTCTGGTAAACCTTACCCACAGAAGCCTATAGCTGTCAGGGCCACTTCTTTGCAGTGGTTCTTGCTGTAATTTTCTATCTGTGAGGGTAGTAAACACAACCAAATCTAGTTGTAATGGTATTTTTCATCATCCAGTCCTCTGCAGCAAGACATTTCTCCTATTTCTCACGTCCCTTCTGTGGCTTGGCTCTGAATTCTCAAGGTGTTTTTCCAGTGCAGCTACAAGGAGTAAGGGTAGTAGTTCTGGGTCATTCACACTAACACCTCCTTGGTGGCAGAATCACATCCTTCCTTTTAAGCAGCGCCCTTCTGTTCAAACATTCAAAGATAAAATTAGCTCTGCAGGGCTGCACTGGAAAATACAGTGGAGTTACCTGTCTGTTGTGATCTCTGATTTCTATTAGAGGTGCCATTTGCCACTGTGTTTCGTATCTCTTCAATGTGATTTACTAATTGCTGTGTTGAAGCATTACTCATTTCACAGAATCACAGAATGGCCAGGGTTGGAAGGGACCTCAAGGATCATGAATCTCCAACTCCCCTGCCACATGCAGGACCACCAACCTCCACATTTAATACCAGACCAGGCTGCCCAGGGCCCCAGCCAACTCCAGGGATGGGGTATTTAAGTAGAGCTTGACTTACCATGCAATTTAAATCACATTCCCAATTCCCAAATGTGAACATCAGATCCGTTTCAGATGCAATTCAAGCCTGTAAAAAGCAAAAAAAAATGTTTGCCTCCACTCCCTGGCAAGCACAGCAAGCTCTGCAATACCTGGTAGGGCTGTCTTTAGCAATGTTTACTTATAGGCTTGTGGTGAGTCACGATCTGCTGAAAAGGACAAATTCAGGCAAGTCAAAAGAATTTTAAAATGTATGCATGAGAATATGTGGAGGAATCATGGATTGGATAGATCAACAGAGCTGATTTCTGTGTCAACTAGACATTGTATTTTGGAGAAATCGCCTTTAGGAGCAGCCACTGAAAGCTGCTCCAGAGTGTGGGGATTCTGGACCTCAACAATGATTGTGGAATAAGGAAACAATGTCAGGAGGCTGAAAGGGAAAAACTGCAAAGGAGTCTTACATACGTGTCATGCATACAGATGTACCACATGGGAACTACTTTTCCAGGTCTGAGTTTCTGGTACTGGATGGGTTTCCACATTGGTGTCGTACAACCATAGAACCATTTGAGTTGGAAGGGATCCTTATAGGTCCTCTAGTCCAACTGCACTGCACTGAACAAGGACACCTACAGCTCCATCAGCGCTCCAAGTCCCTTCCAGCCGGTCTTTGGCTGTCTGCAGGATTGGGGTCTCACTTACCACCGCTCTGGGCAACCTGTGTCTCTGCCTCACCACCCTGAGTGTGAAAAACGTCTTCCTTATGTCCCCTCTATACATCAGTGGTAATGATGGTACTCCCCTAGAGATACTATTTCCATGATGCTGCTGTGGAACCAGACAGCCCATGTCCACAGGGGAACGTCCATAGGTTCACAAAGGGCTATTTGTGGCACTTCCTGAGAGCTGACTTGGTATAGACCAGTGATGGGAGAGGATGTGCCATGGGCTCAGTCTTTTAGATCAGAGGATGGAGGCAAACCAGGTGTTAAATAACCAGAGACAGGGTTCTATTTGCGGCAGGAAATTTATAAACCTGATGTGGATGTTGCTCGTTGGGGATTTGCCTTTCTCAGCTGTCTGTTTGGGGCATTTTGACAGTTTCTATCGGAGCAGGCTGAGCTGACTGCAGGCAGTGCCGGAGCACAGAACTGATCACACAGAATCACACAGAATCACCAAGGTTGGAGAAGACTCACAAGATCATCCAGCCCAACCATCCACCTATCACCAACAGTTCTCACTAAACCACGTCCCTCAACACAAAATCCAAACGTTCCTTGAGCACCTCCAGGGTCGGTGACTCCACCAGCTCCCCAGGCAGCCCATTGCAGTGCTTGACCACTCTTTCAGAAAAGTAGTATTTCCTAATGTCCAGCTTAAACCTCCCCTGTGCAGCTTGAAGCCAGCTTGACTCCCAGCTCACTGCAACCTCCCTTCAGGTAGTTACAGAGAGCAATGAGGTCCCCTCTGAGCCTCCTCTTCTCCAGGCTGAACATTCCCAGCTCCTTCAGCCTCTCCTCATAAGGCCTCTGCTCCAGAACCCTCACAGCTTTGTCGCCCTTCTTTGTACCCGCTCCAGGGCCTCAGTGTCTTTCTTGCAGCGAGGGGCCCAAAACTGGACACAGCACTCGAGATGCGGCCTCACCAGAGCCGAGTACAGGGGGACCATCACTGCCCTGCTCCTGCTGACACCATTCCTCACGCAGGCCAGGATGTCGTCGGCCCTCTTGGCCAGCCGGGCACACTGCTGGCTCACGTTCAGCCGAGCACCAATCGACACCCCAGGTTCATTTCCTCTACGCCGTCTTCCAGCCACCCCGCCCCAAGCGTTGCCTGGGGATTTACTTGAGCAGCTCCTCTGGGAGCATTTCCGTAGAGAATAACGGGATTTGCCCTCTGAGCCAGTAGTATCCGGTATCCCCGGCGTTATTCCGCAATCATGCAGGCACGGGGCTGAACCCGTTCACTCAGGTGCTCGCCGCACGGCCCCCTTACAGGGCAACGCTCTCACCACAGCTGATTCACACACGGCCGTGCGTGCCCGGCACGCCCCGAGCCCCTCCCGCCGAGGGCACCGTCGTCTCTCCCGGCCCAGGCGGCCCCTCCCCGCCCGCCCGCCCGCCTCCTCCTCTCCCCCTCCCGCCGGGCGGGCGGCAGCTGCGCGGCCGCAGGCGGAGGAGCCGGGCGGGATGGCGGCGCGGGAGCTGCGGCTGTTGTTGCTGGCGTTGGGCGCGCTGCTCGCTGCCTGCCGGGCGGCCGAACCCGCGGCGACGGGCAGCAGCCGGCGAAGGAGGCTGAGCGCCGAAGAGGGCATCTCCTTCGAATACCACCGCTACGCCGAGCTGCGGGAGGCGCTGGTTGCCGTGTGGCTGCAGTGCCCGGCCATCAGCAGGATCTACACGGTGGGACGCAGCGCCGAGGGCCGCGAGCTGTTGGTCATCGAGGTGTCCGACCGGCCCGGCGAACACGAGCCCGGTAAGGGACGGGGAGGACGCTGCGGTGGGCGATGCGGCAGAGCGGGGCGGGCGGTGCCTCCGCTCCCGGCGGAGGGGCTGCGGGCGTGGGGCTGCGCGGCGCTGCCGGCGGGAACGGCGGCGCCGCAGGTGCGCTGAGCGTGAGCCGGCGGGGAGAGAGAACGGCGGGACGGACGTTTCCTCTGGGTGCCATCCGCCTGTAAGCGCGTAACAACGAGTGTTCTGCGTTCTGTGTGTCGTGCTGGGCAGCCCCGGAGATGAAAAACATGTTTCAGTGCCCACATGACGTGCTGGGGAATGTGATGAGCGCTGCCGATCTGTCCAGGTGGATGCTGAAAATAGTCGCTTTTTTTTTTTTTTTTTTTTTTTTTTTATGCTCCCTCCCCCCCCGTGGGATTAAGCAGGATTAGAAGTGGAGCGCGCTCGCTGTTTGAAGCCCTCCCTCCCTCTGCAGGGCACGGTGCAGAGCGGCTGCAGATCTCTGCCCGCAGCGGCGCGGGGAAGGCGCGGGGTCACCTGGGGAAGGGCGGCAAGATGGACTCAAGGCCCGTCAACGTTGTGTGCCTCTGTCACGATTGCAAAGGTGCCCCCAGCATCTGCGCTGCTCCGTTACGGAACCTGAGCGCCGCAGTGTGATGCCAGTGATCACGTTGGAGGTGTTTGCTCCTTAATGAAACACCCTTTCTTCTGCTGTGTGGTGGAAGGCAGCGCCGTGCATTTCCTCACGTGTGCTGTTGCTGTGCATGAGAAGAAGTGGAGCTCTGGAGCTGCCAGGATGCCCTGCAGCCATCCCGGAGCAGGGATCCCACTTCCTGTCAAAGAATGAGTGGCTCTGGTGCCAAGCGTGGCACACAGTGAATGCTTCTGGGGCCAGAACCCGCCTCATCTATTTTTATTTGTTAGTAGATAACATGGGGGACACTCGCAGACATACATACGGATGCTTTTTCACAGCAGGCTAAGCAACTGTTGTTACACCTGAACGTAACCCGTTCCTAACCTGTTGGGCTGCATCAAAAGAGGGATGGCTGGCAGGGTAGCAGGCCATTCCTCTTTGAGGGAGCAGGTTGTCCCTCTTTGCTCTGCTCTCGTGAGGCCCCATCTAGAGTATTGCATCTAGGTGTAGGGCCCCCAGCTCAGGAAAGATGTGGAGATGTTGGAGCGGGTCCAGAGCAGGGATGGGAGGCTGCTCAGAGGGATGGAGCGCCTCTCCTTGGAAGGCAGTCTGAGGGAGCTGGGCTTGTTCAGCCTGGAGAAGAGAATGCTCTTGGAGGACCTCATAGCAGTCTTAATGAAGCTTGTAAGTAGGAGTGAAATCAACTTCTTACACAGATAGATGGGGAGGAGGATGGTTTAAAACTAAATAAGAGAGATTTAGAGTATTTTACTATGAGAAGGTGGTGAGTTGCTGGAAAATATCCACACGGCTGTGGTGCCCCATCCCTGGAGGTGCTTAAGGCCAGGCTGGATGAGGCCCTGGGCAGCTGAGCTGGTGGGTCCAGCCCTGCCCATGGCACTGGGTTGGAACTGGGTGGGTTTTGAGGTCCCCTCCAACCGAAGTCATTTTATGCTTCTACAAGGATATGCATGACAGGGCTTATTTTTAAATATTTATATGAGTATGTAAGGTACACTATGGCTTATTGGTTTGTGATGTGTAGAATTTGTGCCCCATAAGCCTGGTAGATTTGTGGAGAATTATCACTGGAATTATCCAGCTAACCACCATGAAAACATGCAGAAATGTTCCCCCTCACTTAGTGACCAAACAAATCCACGAGGTGTCTGCAGAACAGTGATGAAGACGTGTTGTACCAAGTAAAGAGGCTTTGCACTGCGCACATCGAATCTAGTGCATACGCACGTCCATTACATAAGCATATGGATGGCATGCCTGTGCCACAGTGGCTGGGTCATGTGCAAACACCTGAATCGCCTCTTAGTTTGGAATATCAGTTGCTTTCCAAATACATTTGTAATATTTATGCAACATTTGAAAAGAAATTCATGACAGAAGTTAAAAGGAAGATTTTAGATATGTGTATGGGAACTGCTGAGTCACGGCCTGAACCTCTGATTGATCACCTGAGGTGAGCCATGAGTCAGCCAGAGGAGCACAGGTGAAGGCAATTCCTAGACCTATTTAAGAGCTGGCTACCAGAGGGGAAGGATCTCTTCTGGAGATCCTCCTCTTTGATATCTTCTAGTGAGCTCAACCCAAGGGTAAGCTCTTCTACTTATTCTCTTTTGTGATCCTTGTTTGCCTTACTCTTTTGATTATATTGCAATTATAACATCTTGGTTATACACTTTGCCTTACTCTTTTGATTATATTGCAATTATAACATCTTGGTTATACACTTTGCCTTACTCTTTTGATTATATTGCAATTATAACATCTTGGTTATACAGATATGTGCTTTAGATTTCCGAAGTCACTGGAACGTTTTTAATGAACAAAGCAGCTGGCCCAAATCGTTGAGGCCTCATCTTTTGCTGGGGTGAACGTATGTTGGGTTGGAAGGGACCTCAAAGCCCACCAGCTCAGCTGCCCAGGGCCCCATCCAGCCTGGCCTTGAGCACCTATAGAGATAGGGCACCTGCAGGGATGGGACACCCACAGCTTTCTGGGCAGCAATGCCAGCGCATCACCACCCAAATCTGGTCAAGGTGGCAGAAGACAGCAAGGTGAGATGAAGTGAGGAGAAAAAGTGAGGTGGTAAACTGAAGACGTATTTAAGGACAGCAAAGAACAGTTGGCAGCGAAGCATGTGTTATTTCTAGAAAGGAAATAATACTTTGCTTTAACTGCTGTGCACTGGCTGCTTGTGTGAGAGGCTCTTGCTTTGGGTGTCTGACGTTGAACAAACACCCAGTGGAAGCTGATCTCTTGAGGTTTTTTTTTAATAAATGTTAATAAGCTCATCTTGGGCATGAGTCTGTGTTCTTTAATAGCAACAATACATTTAGAATTGATTCACGCCGAAAGCAAATCGATGACATCTTCATCAAATCCTGAAAATAGCAGAATGTTGGCACTTTCAGCACAGCATTTCATACTTTTTCAGAGCAACATTTAGAGGCACTCTCCGGTTTTAGTGACTCTGTTGTTCATCCCTTCCCCCACAGATATCAGTAGAAGTGCGGTGAGGTGCGAGCCCTGAAGTGAAATTAATAGGGAAATGCAAGATCCTTCTACTCATATGGAAAGTGTATTAGGTCTTATTTCTGTCATTGAAGCACATCCTCAGAATCGCTGCTCTGGTTTTATCACTTATGATTAATTGCATTTGACTTTGTGAATCTTCTTTTCCTTACTCTCAGAATTTGCATGTAGACATGTTGAGTTATTTGGTGGGGCCCCTTGATGTTCCCCAGTTTGGCAAGGTGTTAATGCAGTTTGAAGATGGCAAGAGCTTTGTTACTAAAGTTGTATATGAGTGAGCAAGCCTAATTTGTGCATGCTTGAGTTTTGTCAGTTTTTATCAATGCTTGCTTAGCATTCTCCTTCTGAAGAGACATGTTGGAGGATACAGTTTCTGGTAAATGAGAGTAAAGGGAGTTTGTGTTCATCCAGCTGTGTCACTTGAAGGTGGGGTTTGCAAATGCTATGAATGTGTGGATGTGAGCAGAATGCTTTGTGTCAGGCGTGAAGCTGTGTATGCTCCATTCCTGGAGCAGCCCAAGTCCAGGCTGGACGGGCCCTGAGCAGCCTAAACTGGTGAGGGCCGTCCTACCCATGGCAGGGGGGCTAGGGCTGGGTGGGCTTAGAGGTCCCTTCCAACTCAAACCATTCTGTGTTTAAGCCATCCTTTTGCTGTAGCTGGTTCAGCTTCAGTTTACTCGTCGCAGCTAGTTGGCGATGCCATTCACACTGCCATTGAAGTAGATGGAAGTTTGTAGTATGTGTGGTCAGGCAGCTGTCCTCAGCAATCTCTGCAGTGTTTCCTTGAGCTGTAATGCTCCTTCTTCAAATTGTTTCACTATCTGAGGTATTTAATGTCTTCAGTTTTTCATTAGACTAGTTGGAAAAGATTGAGAGAGGCTGTGCGTTAACAGCAAAAGCACGGTGGATCCCAGCTACTGCATGTGGGAAGCTTCTATTTTATTTTATGGAATAGTAAGAAGGGCCATAGCCGTAAGGAGTACAGTGACACCACAGAGGGCAATTGGTTGTTCAGTTTTTCAGACTTAAAATCAGTCTCGATGTGCGGAGCATTCTGAGTTTGTTGATCTGACTCGGACTGGTGGTGACAGCCCTAGTGCTCCTTACAGTGCTGATTGCATTGACTTAATTTCTTTTAAAGAATGGTTATCATCTCCTCCTGCATCTGCAGAATGCTGTAACAGTTCCCACTGGAAACAGGGATGTGACACGCTAAGTACTCTATGGCATGGAGGTGTTGCCTTGCTTGCTCCCTCCGCATGTGTTGCTGGCAATGCTGGTTCCAAGACCAAAGTGTGCTTTCAGTCTGTACCACTCTTCCTCTGGAGGAGAGGTTTGTGGCTGTGTGCCATCCTGCCAGCTGGAAGCCACAGCTCTTCAGACAGCAGCAAACAGCAGGGTGTTGTCAGAGCACCATGGGGCTCAAGGAGCGTTTGGACAATGCCCTCAGACGTAGGGTCTGATTTTTGAGTGTTCTGTGTGGAGCCAGGAGTTGGACTCAGTGATCTCTGTGGGTTCTTCCAACTTGGGGTGTTCTCTGATGCTATGAGCTTCAGTTCAGTATGGGGGTATATGTTTGAAACGTCTGTATGTAGCTACAATGGCCAGGTAAGAGAGTCTGAAGTCATAAACCTGTGGTTCTGAGGCAGGAAAAACTTGACGTTAATTATTATTTCTCTCTCCAAAGCAAGGTGTTAACAATGATATAAGCTAGTAGCTGGTAGCCCTTCATGTTGAACCATGAGCAAAGCCTGACATCTCTGTTCACTTGCAAAGTGGTTCCCAAGGAGCAGGCTGAGATGGCTGTTCTATCCATGCAACCATTCATCACTGTGAAGGTGAGTGGCCTGATTTACAGCTGACAAGATGCTACCCAGCAGCCTGGATGGCCACCATGTGCCATTTTAAATACCTACCTTAGCTGTGAGCCTGCTTTAAGGCACAGAGCGTTGTTTGATCAAATGGCACATCTGGCTGTTTGGCCAAGGTGTAAAGAACCATTTTCTTGGCAAAGCCATCCTTGTCAGCACACTGATGTAATGATCCAGCAGAGTTTTATGTTATCTAGGAAGTGTGGCCCTGACCCTTGTCAGCTCTCCCAGCCAAAGTGAAATCATGATCTGTTTCACTACAAGGAAAAGTAATTTAGAAACAAAGACAGTGGAAAGGACAATGAAATATTTTGAAGATAAAACTTCTTGCGTATTTGTTTCCTGAATCATCACACTACTAGATAACTTAACAACAAATGTGTATTGCTGTACATTTTTCCCCTGAGATTGCTAGCTGCAAAACATTCTTCCATTTCTGTGTCCCTCCAAAGCAAAATTAGCTTACAGTGCAGTTCTTTCATTGGCACACTTCTGTTCTTTACCGGTATATTTCTTGCACATTTACCACTCAAAATGAACTTACTTCCTATGGTAAATGAAAGTTTGTGTCTGCCTTCCTGTCTTTTTCTGCCGTGCTTTCCTTGCCTTTTGGATAAGAACATTGTCTCTGCGTTCCTGCTCAGGTTTTCACCTACATGACAAGGCATGTTCCACATCCTTGCTGTAGCTTGGTATGTATGGTGATGCCAGGTGATCAGTGTGCATGCCCAATAGGTAACGTATGGCTCAGCTTTTGGTCTTCCCCAGGACATGGTTTCTTCCTGCCTCCTCTTGTTTTTTTTTTTCCCTGTAGGAAGCAGCCCCAGTACTTGTGCTAGCACAGCTATGTGAGCATGCATATGGTGAGAAGGGCGAGTTGGGAGCTTTTCTCCCTGTTTATCAGCTGTGGATATACAATTTTTTTGTTGTTTGGTAATCTGCCTTGACTGGAGGTACTAGTCTTCCCTTTTCTTCTTGTGCTGATGGGCTGAGTCATAGCAGAAACACTTGTTTGTGGGGGTTGCCATGTGGTGCAGTTAGGGGAGCAAATCCACAGTGGAAACAGTAGGAATCTTTAGTGGAGATCATAGAACGGCTTGGGTTGGAGAGCACCTCCAAGCCCACCCAGCCCCAACCCCCTGCCATGGGCAGGGCTGTCCCCACCACCTCAGGCTGCACAGGGCCTATCCAGCCTGTCCTTGAGCACCTCCAGGGATGGGGCACCCACAGCTCTCTGGGCAGCTGTGCCAGGGCCTCACTGCCCTCTAAGGAAAGAATTTCCTCCAAACATCTAACCTGAATCTCCCTTCTTTTAGTTTGAAGCCATTCCTCCTTGTCCTATCTCTGCTAGACTGCATAAAAAGGTGATCCCCCTCCTGCTTGTAAGCTCCCTTCAAATACTGGAAGGCTGTTTGAATAGCAGTGGGAAAACCTATCAACAAACAGAAAGAGAGGATACTGATAACATTGGCCAATAAAAAAACAAAAACTCCTCCGTAAGACCCTCAAACAGCAAAGCTTAAGAGCCAGCAAGCTCATCTGACTTGAAAACTGAAGAATCGTCTGAAATAGATGTAGCCATGGTGACAGAGAGGATTAGCAGCCTGAGACTGATCTCATTGGTCTGCCGCTAGCATGAGTCGCTTGTTTGAGCAGCGTTAATATGTTGTCTCACGCTGCTTTATATGCTGAGACCATCTGGCATCGGCGGTATTTAAAGGTGCAGTTGTGCTGGGGGATGGCTCGGCCGCCATCGTTTGATTTCTGCTTGTGAGACAAATCACGACAGTTTGGAGGTCTTTCAAAATCCGCCTCGTGCCCTAAAAATATTCTGAAAAGTCACAGCTGAATTGGGGCCGTGCAGAGAATTTCTGGAGTTTGTTTTCTTGTTGGCCAACGCGCATTTAAAGCATTCTCTGCGCAAACATGCACTTGTGCGTGTTTCTTCAGGTGTGTGCATGTGGGGCTGCCTGGGACGTGCGTGGAATGGCCATGAGGTTCTGCTGCTCATCCTTTGTGTATTGAGGAAAAGTATGGCCCAGAGTTAAATGAACCAAATAAAGCTTGACCAACAGATCTAGGATGTGTTGGAGCCTGTGCTTTCAAGAAGTAAACTATTTTGGTTTTCTTATAGTTTTGCCACGTCCTGTTGAAAATATGTTTTGCAGTGTTTGATTCAAGAGACTTTTGTAGAGACTCAGTTAAAGTGAACCATATCTTTGATCTATTTATAGCTGTGAGTCTTCATCTGCTTTCCTTAATACTGCTGTAGAGTGGGTGTTAGCTTCCAAAGGAGCTTATGCTACAGCGCTGACATTGCCCAGATGCTTCTGAATTTAGGTTTTCCTTTCTTTCTTTTTTAAAGTTTTTTTGGGGGGGCTAATTTTAATCATGATTCTTGATTACTCCCAGAGTTTCTCCCCAAGCAGGATGGGTGGCTAAAGGGTGACCAAATACTAATTAGAATACGTTCTTGTTGCAGCTGGTGAGTGCCAGAGCAGGGCTGTGTGCGTGGGCTGAGAGTCAGAGGAGAAGTGGCTGCAGGGAAAATTAGCCAGAGGCTTTCTTCTCTTGTAGAGACTTACAATGAAGCTGAATTTGAAGTTCAGTCTTGACAGCAAATACTACATTTTTGCATTTTCCGATTACAGATGTTCTGTAGTTACTGATGAAGGAGCATAACAGCTGTTTGCAGAGACTGATGTGAGATTCATTGGATAGCAGTGATGCCCTGTGTGGCACAAGAGAAAATATGAAACTAAGGGCTTGGGAACTATTTCAGAAACCCTTAGGTTTTAAGCTTTCATTTTGGAGCACTGACTTCGATGCCAGAATAAATTCTTCTTATGATTTCACTTCAAATGCAGGATCCAATAAACACACAGCCATGGATGTTCTAGCTCCTTTAAATAGCTTTACCATGATTACATTATATGCTTAATGTTTTTACAGCTTAGTCCTGTTTCCAGTCTGTCAGAATGAGTATAGATCACATGAAGAGTGCCAAATAGCTTATCTCCCCACACTGCTCCCAGGCCCCAGTTCCTTGTTTGTAAGTCAATTCAACATGATTCTTTGGATTTACTATTCATGGGGGATCAGCATAGGTGAATTTGTCAGACACCCCGTACAACAGATTTTACTAGGAGCCCTAAAAAGTAGCAGTATGAAAATGTGTGTTTGAAGCGACCAGCCTCAAATGGCTAATGGCAAGTTCTTATCACAATCCCATTGCAATACATCTGGAGATCCATTTTAACAATAAGCTTTCTCTGTTCTATTGGACTACCAGAATATCTTTCTGTATTTTGGAGTCAGTCTCACAAGCCTGCAAACAGAAACTGCCGAATTATCAGAAGGCAAACGTCTCCTGTACAAAGAATCGATCAAAGCTCCTAGCAATGTAAGCAGAACTGCTGTTAGAATTATGCTTCCTAAGCTTTGTCCTAGGTAAAAACTAGAGTATTCCAGTGCTAGTCCAGTAATTCCATTGCAGTCAGGCTATAAGATTGCTCTGGAGTGCTTAGGTGTTTGTGTAAGACTTGGCAAGGGTTTAGTGCTCACCTCTACATCCAACTCCCACTGTAATATTGAGGAAGGCTTTTGGTGTGCCTGCAACTCAGTTTACCTTCTGGGGCTCTGGAGCCATATTGTTTGGTGTCTGTCAGTTGCCCAGTTGCCACAGAAACTGGAGCTACCAAGTAAGTGTGTCTGTTCTTCATCTTCTGCTTCCTGAGAAATGAGGGGAGGACTGGGATAATCTAAGCTAAAAAAAGAAGTATGTGACATGGCCAGAGAAGGTGGAGTCTCATTTGCAGGTCCAGCTCAAAGGCTCTTTAGAGACCTTCCTAACATATTTTGCAAAGGGACAGATAAGCATCAGAGACCAACAGTGTTCAGTTTTCTTATTGCTGATACCTGCCACCCGGAGCACTTTGAGACAATTTCCATTACAATTAATTGCATGGACACTGAGTTACGTATACCGTACCCTATTGGTAGTATAAAAAGTGTAGGTTGAAACATTTGCAAGTTCCCTGTTCTAACTGAAACTCATTGCATCCTGGAAACCTATGAATGAATGGCATGGGTTTTTTTTTGTTTGTTTGGGTTTTTTTGACTCAAGGATTCATTTAAAATGCTTTATTTTCTTTCCTTTCTTCTTCCTCCTTTCTTGTCAGTCTCTTCTGTATTTTTTCTATTAAATCACTGCAGTTGTCCTTCAAGAGCAACCTCTCAGAATTCAGCAGAGGTGACACGGAGGAGAGGAAACCGAAGGGACGAAAGAAAATGTGCTTTTGCTGTGGATTCTTTAGACTTTTGGTATTCCTCAGCCTTATGCCTGCATTATAGGGTGTATCGAGGTAGTAAAATGTAGGAGGAAGCTGTGGCTGTAGTTTACAGCAAAAAATGGGATGTATTGTTAACGTGCATACAGTGAAAGGTTTAACAACAGATACCGTAAATGAAGTTCATGTGCTTCCCTTGTTTTCCATCAGTAACATAGCTAATCCTTGATGTTCTGCCTTTCTCAATGTTACTGGCAAAGCTTTAATGGCTTTCAGTCTCTGCAAAATTGATATTCTGATCAATTTTGTTTCCTGTTTATTTGGCTATCCTTAGCAGCAATTGAAGTTCAGACTGCTTCAGAAAACAGCCATTCTTACTAAGCTCTTGGGAGAGTAACAAAAAGAAAGAAATTCTCCCCATGCTTCTTTTTATCTTTAAATCGTTCAGATAATCTTTAAAATGTACTTTTTATCTTTAAATCTTTAAAATGTACTTTCTATTAATTTGGATTTTACTCTATGAAAAACTGCTGGGAGAGGAATTGGGGAATAATCCCGTCAATGTAAAAATTAATGACCTTGATGTGTGCGCATTTTAAATGACTTGAAATGTCAAAAATAACAAGTCTTGGAGGTTTTATTTATATTGCTTTGTTTCTGGTTTGATCAAGATTGTTTGTGAGTGATTGTAATTCTCCATTAGAAAACTTTCACCTTGAAGAGATTTTCTTAAAATAGTTTGGCTCAGTAAATTTTAATGAAAGTGAATAAATGTGTGAACTTTCCCTGTTATTATTTAGAATTTTAAGCATGAAGTATGCTTAACATGCAAGTTTGCCAATACAGAATCACAGAATGGCCAGGGTTGGAAGGGACCTCAAGGAACATGAATCTCCAGCCCTCTGCCACATGCAGGGCCACCAACCTCCCCATTTCATACTAGAACATACATTCTTGGTGCATTTTGCCTAAAACATTTTCCAGTGGTCTTTTAGCAGGTGATTTTCTGGCATATGTATGTTGACGCATCTTTGAAAACTCCAAACAGTAGTCTGTGTTACAGAAAAAGATCTCGTGAACTTTGTGACAGTTCTCTAGAAGTCTCTTATTGGAAAGAGCAGCGAGGCATTGGAACGGGCTGCCCATGGAGGTGCTGGAGTCACCATCCCTGGGGGTGCTGAAGAAAAGGGTACATGTGGCACTGAGGGACTTGGATTAGTGGTGTGGTGGGGATGGGCTGTTGGTTGGCATGGATGATACTACAATGGTCTTTCCAACCTTAATGATTCTATGATTCTGTGAACATCAGCCTTGCCTCTAATCCTGGCATAACAGTTGCGGTTTCATTATAAAGATTTGGGGAACAAATCTGGCAGCGCTGAACAGAGTGGAGCAACTTAGGGTTTCCCATTTCCCATGGTGGTGGTGATAAGTTATTCTTACTTTATGGCTCTTGCTGTTGTGGTTTTTCTGCCTGCGACTCTTCAGGTCGCATGGCTTTCCTGTCCGCAGCCACAAGGACTTCAGTCTCAGCAGGATTCCTTCAAGCAGAGCAGAGCTGTAGATGGGTGAAGACCTTCTAGTCTCACAACTCATCTTCCAGGGAAGTAGCAAGCTGAATTTTGCTTGGGGACTGTTTGATTTGATATCTTGTAGCTTGTAGCAAAATAAGATAAAATGTCTAGAGTGGAGTGGCTATGGTTAATATCCTGACAGATAAATACGTTTCTTTAGCATTAAAATCAACATTTATATTCCGATTATTTCTTCTAGAAGGAATTTAAAAACTTCTAGATCTTCATGATTAAATCACAATTAGGCATAAGGTACCAGTCTAAACATTATTTGGGAACTGCAAATTCGGATAAGGATGCTGTTGCTGGAACATAATGAGAGTCCTGCAGGGCCTGGAGGCACACCGAGGAGTCTGAGCAGATTGCCCAGATCCCATGTGAACTGCTTAAGAAACAACAAGTCAGATGATCAAGGCAAACTGAAATACCATGGGTAGGTGGCAGATTGAAAGATGCCCCTAGGAAACACAATTTCAAATGTTTGCACTGGGCTCAAAAGCCTTTAAAGATATACTAAGCTGTGCTCAAGTCAAGAGCTTGCTTCCTTTGCAATTCAGTAATTTCAAAGGGAAAAAAGCATAAATAACTTCAAAAGGAAGTAGTTGTAGAGAATGGGAACAAAAATATCAAAGGTAACTTTCTAGAACTTTCTCATGTATTGAAGGGGTAAAAGCAGATAGGTTAGAGGCATATGGTGCATCTTGAATAACGGTTTTATTTCTTTCTCGACAACTAGAGAAAAGAAATAAAAGAATCTACCTAATGCTGAAGTCTGAGAAAGCTCTTTAGATAAAAAGAAACAAAAAAATTCTCCCAAGAGTTAGTGTGTTGCTATGTGAACAATTATAATGCTGAAGCAGAAATAGTTTACTGAGTGCCCAGTATTTGAAGAAAGTTTTTCTGTGGGCGATATCAAAAGGGGAAGAAGTGTTTTGATGCCGGTTAAAAAGATCTGTGTTGTGAAATTTCTTCAGCAGTGTCTTCTCTGAAGAACCATGGCAAGCCTCCTTACCACAGCCAAGCCAGAATGTGAGCATGCTGAAAGTTAAGAAGACATTGGAGTATAATTTATTACTGGATATTGATCTGTGCCTAATAAGTGGGTGAGGAACACAAATTTGTTCAGAAAAGAGGAGACAAAACCCATTTCTTTGTATATGTCTGCCAAATATCTAAAAGTGCAAGTGAACCAACAGCATGCTCATGCCTTGTTTAGTTAAAAGCTTGAATCCGGTAGTGTTGATGGAAATACATTAATAGAGGTTTTCCTATACTTTTTTAAGGGTTTCTCCCGAGGTTCGAATGGGATCACTGGTGTTTATTGGCATTGCTAGCCTGTGTTTAAACTGGAGATTTACTCCTTAGGCAAATGGAACTTGTCCGTGTTGCTGTCACATTGGACACAGGACTGTGGTTGCAGAAGGTGAAAGGTGGAGAGGGAACCATGATAAACAACCTGAACATTCATTAAGGGTGTGGTGGATTTTTTTTTAATGACAGAGATGAATTCATTATGTTTTCTGATAATCTGGAGATTGTGACAGGCTCAGGAAGAGAAAAACTTCAATGGTGTGAGGCATTAATTCCCAAGGGGTTGGAGGTACTGTCATATCCTAGTATTCCTTAAAAATAAGACAGCAAAGACATCTTTTGTCTAAGTGACATGCTGTGCCGATCCCAGAAATATTATGGGATGTTATTAGATTTTCCTGTACGCTTAGGTGCAAAATAATATCCCAAGCTATGCCACTGAGATGGTGTTGGTGCTCTCCTTTTCTTGCTGATGCCACTTCGCTAGCAAACTTCTTAAAATGGATTTTATTTCAAATTTCCCTAATAATTAAAACAGTTGCAATTTATTGAAGTTGTAAAATTTAATAGGATTATAATTACTGTGGTTTAGTTCATGTTTTATTCCTTCAAGGAAAATGGTTAAAATAACTCTTAACTATCATTGTAGAGGTTTTTTTCCTCTATTCCTTCCTTCCCTGCATTGTTATTCTGTGGTTTAATTTTTTTGGTCACAACTCTGAAAGGAAATTCCTGAGCTTTTGATTTTCCCGTGTCAGTGCTGAACTGCATTTGATGTGTCGACTCATAGTGCTGTCAAAATATCTTGACTTCAGTTTCAAGCCTATGCCTCTGTGGGATTTCCTCAGGAATAAGCAGTATTTGGAGATACATTCTATGGAAGTGCGTTTTGCTGATAAGTGGAATGTAAACAGTGAATTAGGAAGTGTTTATAATTAAGGATTGAATGTTTTCATTTTGACGTGATCAGAAGAAGGGAAAGGACTGGGCAAAACTCTTCATTAGAGTGAAATCACAATATATGTGATGTTTTGATTCATTTTGCTTTTGAAAATGACCTGTAACTAGAACGTAATTTTGGTTCATGTTGAAGATCAAAGCATCACCATTAGCGTGGCTTTTTCTTAATCAATTTGTTCTGGTTAAAACAAGGATTGATGTGTTGTTCCTGAGTGGACAAGTCAACGCAGCAGTGAATGACTTGGATTTTGTGAGCTACTTTAATTGGAAATCAGTTGCAAGATGGGTTTTTTTTTCAGGGAAAAGAATATTAAAAATGTAAGAGAGGAAGGTTAAATATAGTTCAGGAGGAGCACTGCTTATTTTAAAGCATGAAGCCTGTAGAGCTAGAATAATTTAGTCTTCTGACATACAAAACTGGGACAAAGCAACACACAAATGCTTGTGTTGGTCCATTGATTCCTAGCACTTGAAAAAGAATCATTTGTGATCCTTTGGGAGGCTAAGAACTACTTAAATTTTAGCACTTGCCAAGGCCGTTAAGAGAACAGATGAAAACAGATTAATTTGGCAGTAACTTAGGAGACCTAGATGCTGCTTTCTAGGGTGTTTGGCAGGCCTGCAGTGAATAGATGCTAATTACCGTGCCAGTTTATGTATTCTGCGCTTCCCTTCCCTTCCCTTCCCTTCCCTTCCCTTCCCTTCCCTTATTTTGCAGTTTTTGATCTTGTGCAAACAGTGGACTGCTTTGGATGCTGGAGTGTCACAAGGGCAACGGTGATGGAGGCTGGTGACACAGTCACTGGTCTATAATGAGGTTATAGGAACACTGACCTTGCAGACCAGTGCTGCTTGTTGCTGAAGTGAAGCACGGCACTGGGGACAGGTCAGTGTCCTCAGCACATGCAACTCAGGGCTGCCGCTGGGCCGTGTGCCCAGGTTGCTGGCATCTGGCACCTCCATCTGTTCCTCTTTGAGCCTGGGCTCCTAGTGGAGGGGATGGAGCAGAAAGGGGGGGGATTTGCACCCCCTGCAGGTTGTCTTCACATTTCTGTGTCCCAAACATTGTGACTTCCTTCTCCCTCCTCATTTACTTCCAAATCTCAAATTTCTTCAGAATTGCTGTTCTGGAAAATATCATCTTGAGCCACGGAATAACCCTCTGGGTTGATGACCGCATTTCACACTGCTGCTCCCCAGCTGCTGTGGTTCTCCTTTAGCTCCCTGACAAGCCTTGCAGCAAAACTAAACTCCTGCTTTCCAGGGGCTGATGTGGTATAGTATTTCTTATTTTACCCTATTGTCTGCCTGTGGAGGCTTATCCTCTTCATGTTTTTTTCCTTGTAATTGCCTTTATTAATCGACCTTTTATGACAGCTTAGCTTATCTCCCCTAAAGTCTGCAACAACTTGTGAAATGTTTTGACTTGGTGGAAAAAAGTCCAGTGTGATTATCTTCTGCACTGTGTTTTACCCTCAGGAAATTCTGGCCTCCTCTTCCCTAAGCTGAGAGACACATAAGCGTTACAGGAGCAGGCCAGCATTTGTACTTCCAGAGGAAAAATCTTAGTGTGTATAATATGTCATCCTTCTAAGAGTTTGTTTTTAAGTGCGTCCTTTGCTGCTTGTAGTTTAAACATGCCTCTCTTCTGACTTTCTGTAAAAGATAGAATAAATTCAAAACCCAAAGGTGGTTCTGAAAGAACTCTTTGCCTTAGTGAACATACATTTATGAAATGCTTAAAGATGATAAGTATAATCCTATAGCCTTAAATTTTTTTGAAGGAGAAAAAGCATACTTTTTTTATATTCACTTTAAGCCCATTACGATCTGAAGTTTGTATGCAGTGCAATGTAAAGCAGGATTTATCTCTTCCATGTGAACCAAAGTAGGATGCCTTTGGCATGCAGAAATGTCCAGTACTTGCTTCCCTGTTCAGTATCCCAAGGCATGGAATATTGATGCCAAAATGAAATCAAATTTCCTGTATGTGATGGAGCAAACACATCTAATATACAGAATGTATTCTGTGGAGAATCTTTCTTGCCTCTTCAGTGCTCTGAGATTTACATTGTCGCTGATGATGCCTTGATTTCAGAGTGAATTATTTATGGCAGACACATCTGCGTTACATGGTTGCTCATCAGACCAGTGATGTGCTCATTCTGTGGTTTGCTGCCGCCCAAACTCTGCTGTGACCATCATCTCTGTTATTTATTTCTAGCTGGTACCTTGAGGCAGTCAGATCTCCATGTACTTAAAGGAATTCCAGACTGCAAAGCTGAGAGTGAAAACACATGAGAAAAAACCCAGCAACGCTTATCAGATGCAAAGAGCAGAATCCTCTTTCTCTGTGAAATTATACAGCTCACCCAATAAGTAATTGGTGGGTGAAAGACAACCAAATTTTACTATCCCAGGTCTTGTCCACACACTTCTTGGATAAGTGTTTGCGCATCTGATGTGTGGAGAGTTTTTTCACGTTTCCTTACAGTACCAGCCTTCATTTGGATCTGGAGCTCAGCTGTGAAGGCCAGTGCAGACGGTACCTCCTGTCTGTTACAGCTCCCTTTTTCCCCCCCAGGATGGGGTTCTTGTGTTGAACTGCAAGATTTTATACAGAGTATATTCTCTGCGCAACAGAGAAATGAAAGAAGAAAAGAGAAGCGAAAATAAATGGCAGTGAGAAAGCTTCATCAACTGCCACGAGTATCAAGTAGCTCAGCACAGGAGTATGCTTCTCATGGTCAAAAAGGTAAATGACCTGGAAGGCCCATCAGACCCGAGAATAGTCTACAGAGGGTGTCAGGTGGGCTCAAAATGTGTTAATTAAAAATGAATGAATAAGTCTTGAAGAATACTTCAGAGCAGAATTGTCTGACAGAAGAAATACATGTACGATATCCATGTAGACTTTGCCAGGTTGTCTGGCTTCTTCACTCGCGCAGTTCACAAAACCTACTTGTCTTTCACTCTTGTATTCCGAGATGCTTTATGAGATTTAAATAAAAATACATGTGAACAGCATAAGGAAAACACAGCATCTCCTCTAGTTTTGTCTGATTTACCTAGAAAAATATTATATTCATTAGGTGTGACATTACTTTCACAAAACTCGCCTTTTCTTTTGTAGATGAATGTGTGTGGGAGTGATCACAGTTCATCAGTCCTAAAATAAAACCACAAGATAGCACATATCCTTCCTTCCTTTGAAGAGCACATAGCTGTAAAGCACAGTGGTGGCACATAGCAGCTGAGTGTCACATGTTGTCCTGCTTTCTCCCATGCGCATCGCTGCAAAAGCAAAATGACATCTGTTAGGGTTTTTCTATTGTGAAAATCTGTGGGGAAAGAGCTCTGCAGAGCTTCCTCTATCAGTATTCACTGACTTTTATACTAATTACACAGTCAACTGATATTCATATTGGATGATCTTACTTTTCTTATACAAACCTCTGTTTCTTTACGTGATACTTAGGGACATGATTTAGTGGGTGATATTGGTGGTAGATGAACAGTTGGAAGCAATGAGCTTAGAGGTCTTTTCCAATGTAAATGATTCTGTGATTCTTCATTTTCTTCATTAGAAGGTGAAATGAACTGTTCCTTAAGAAAAGCAGTGTGCATATGCATTTATGTATTTCAGCAAATATTTCAGGTACATCATTCTGCCTATTTTTGCAGGTTTGAGTTCAGTGACTTGGAGCCCTCTTTCAAATCTCTCCATAGTATTTACTTTTGTCATAGGAGTTATCATAGGCAAGAGAGGAGGAGGGGTTAATGAGATCTGTAGTGAGATCACAGTGTGCCTAGTGCTTGCCATATGCTTCTATTGTCTTTCCTTCCTTTATGCAGATAGCAAATAGTCCAAGGGCAGGTGCAGCCCTTGTTTTGTTTGTTCAGTGAAGGCACAGTGGTGTCTGTCCTGTTACAGGGGCTGTTGAGCATGTGTGATGATGGTATTACTGCATGTATGGAACGGCTGGAGTGGCAGCTTTGAGTAGGTTGTAATTAGATCGTGGTGTGGCTTTGTCTGCTGTGACCATGCCTTGTAACTATGCTTGTGTACACGTATGGAAAGAGGGCTGCTAGTTCAGACAGCTGTTTGGAAAAGAAACACAAACCACAAGCCTGTGATTTAGTGAGCATTAAAATAAACTGCACAGATTTTTTTTTCTGTATGTATAGACCTGTGGCAGCCAAGCAGTCCAAAATAGCAGTCTTTTTCTTTTGAGGAAGAACACCGTGGCTAAACTACTTTCCTGGTTGGAAAGAACTGTGAAGCAAAGCATGAGTTGCTCATAACAGTCATGTGTAGCACATAGGTCAGAAAGCTTAGTAAGTTTCCTGTATTACACTGTGTTGTATTTTACCTTGGTAATAAGTTACGTAGCCTTGACAGAGTAACATCCTGATTGGAGGCCTGGGGGCAGTTCCTAATCTTATGCTCGTAGACTGATGTGTCCAGGGGGGGAAATGATGATGGCTACCACAAATTTGTTCTTGGTACAGCCGTATCACTGAGGGCTGCGTTGTCTTCTGAGACAGAAGAAAAGCATCATTCTCTTAACACTGGAGAGTTGACTTTATATAGTAATAATATAATTTTGCTTTCCATCTCACCTTGTATGTAAAAGAAGAGAAAGAAGGAACATCAAGACATTCCAATTTCTTTTGTTAACCTCACTGTGTTTCTGTGCTGTTGATTACCAGACGTGTCTGCAAAGCTGATTCCTAGGTGTGTACACCCCACTGCAAACGTGATATTTTTAATATACCTTTTTCAGTACATTTTCAGATAGAATCATAATTCCTAACGTTATTTTGCCTTCTGGGAGGTGTTTTCAAGCTCTTGTAATTCTGTTTCTTTATATCTAGTTCCAAGAGAAGGCCTTGCTGAGAACAAGCCACCTGAAGAATTTCAACATGAAAAATTAATTTGCTTTCTGAATTACACAAGTGAAAAGAAAATGTTTTAAACTGTTGTGTTGCTGGGAACCATCTATTTTTATTTTTTTCTTTTAATCCCCAGGTAATTTGTAAATAGGTGAAAAGCTTTTTCTTTGGAAAAAAAAAAAAAATCCAAATGAAAACAAAAAAAATCCCCGTAAGTTAAATTTTGACAGAAACCGAATGTGGAAGGATTGAATCCAGAAATAAGTTTTCCAGAAATAAGGAGTTGGTCCACTAGACCATGTTGCCCAGGGCCTCATCCAGCCTGGCCTTGAACACCTCCAGGGATGAATCATCTGCAGTTTCTCTGGGCATCTAGACCGCCATCATGGCATAGAACTTCTTTAGATTACATACCTGTATCTCCTCTCTTTTACTTGAAAGCTGTTTTCCCTCATCCTACCACTTGTCTCCCTGTTGAAGAGTCCCAGAGCCTTCTCTTCTGAATAGCTCCAACATTTTGCCTTCATGGGAGAGATGCCTTCTCACTGTTGCTGTTGTATGTGACTCTAAGGCTTCTCTCAGCAAACTCCTGCACGCATGCTTCGCTTGAAGCTCCAGACTGACCCCTCTTGAGATGCTGTTATGTTTAATGTGCTTTACTGCTTCGGGTTTGAAATGAAGAGAAAAGATGGTAAAACTGAACTTTCAGTGTAATTTCAAGGATTGATTTTACTACTAGCAAAGTTAAAGAGAAGAATGCCTTTATTTTATAGATCAGGTCAAATATCTCTGGGATATTTTGGGGAGAAGAAGGAAATCAAAAAGTATTCTTCCTACCTGCTGGATCAACAGTATGTCTTAGGCAAAGCTTATGTGCTGGCTGCTCTTCCCCAAATTTGTTGCTTTTCATGAAATGCAGTATTTAATGGCCAATGTGATGATCTAATCTTCAGTCTCACTGCCTTCACGTTTCTGTGTTCCTGTAATCCAAACGCATTTTTTAAAGAATATTTTGTGTTTTGTTACTATTTTTTTCCTTATTGCTTAGCAGACAGCTGGAAAAAATATACTGAAATGTGCTTTTGGCAGTTCTCGTGCTGTGATCATAAAAGTTAAAGCCAGGATGAAAGAGAAAGTTATGTAAAAGTGCATATAAAAAAGAAATATAAAATAAGGCAAAGACTGCATAGCTCATATTTTAGAAAGCAATTCATGCAACTTTGAGCTTCCATATTGAAGTAAATATTAATCTTATGATAAGAAAGGCTTTTCTTTCACATTGTTTGATAAAAAAAAGAATGAATCGCTGAATTGTAAAGTGTGAAAGCATTAATTAAGATGGGGAATACCTGATTGCTTACCAAGTGGTTCAGTTTCTTTCTGTCTTGAACTCATGTGGTTTTGATTTTGTTTGAGAACAGTGCCAGATCTGTCTTTTTATATGATTTGGAATATTTGCAAAAGCAGTTTCTTCGGTTAAAATTAGAAGTGTGCTTTAGATCTAGCGTGTAAGTGAACAGAAACATGAAAGATATTTTCATGACCTGGGGATGACCTCTTTGGTGCTCCAGTTGCTCACTGTGTGTGCCTGGGTGTATAAGTAAACCTCTCACAAATGCAGATTAATAGACAAGTGTTCGTATACTGACTGGAGAAAGAATTTCCCATGCACACTATCCAGCACTGTTTCCCCTTTGTTTTCTTGGCCCTTCGTTGGCCTCTGTCCAGTATGCCCATGCCTCTCTTGCGTGGGGAACTCAGCGCTCCGGATGTGTTCGCACGTGTTTGTATTTCTTCTATCTCTGTGGATTTGTTGCCAAGCTTACCCAGCCTTCAAATTCTCATTTCCACGTAGGAATTTTGCAGCTTTCTCCCATCCTAATTGTGCAGAAGTGGTTTGGGCAGCAAATTGTTATGCTCTTGTTTGGTGGACAGGGATTATTTTATCAGAGCGTTTGAGGGGTGTGCGTTGCTTTTCTCATCTAGCTCTTAGGATTCATACTGCCTTTCTTCCATATATTCAAGCATCTAAGTGTTTTCACATTTTCTGTCTGCCTCCTAGAGCTATTAGTAAGTCATAACAATAGGGCATAGAACAATTCTGCTTTAAAATAGCTTTTCAATGAAAGCTTCGCTTCCTATCGAAATCACACTGTCTTCTTTCCATGGGGATTTTTTTTGTTTTCTGACAAAAAACAAATACCTGAAGCCTCAAAATGAAAATACTGCTGTAGAGCTTCTGAGGAGAAGCCTTTTGGCTATGTTACGCTCTCCTCTGTAAGATGGCTGGTTAGCTCCTTAATGAGCTCTCAAGCCATTAGGAATTATGCTATGCATAAGAGAAGTCATTTCCACCATCTCATAATATTGAAAATTGGTTGATAAAAGCACAAAATGCATGAAGCCAGCCTATAAAGAACTCAGCTAGAGTTTGTTTTCTTTTTCATTATATGCCTCTCTAGCATTTTACACCTACATGAAATGGAAATAAAATGCTACAAATCTGGAAGATAGGGCACAATTGTCCTTTTACTTCCACCCCTTCAGTATCAGTCTGGAGTATGACAACATATTTCACCTCTTGGTGTTTAATTATGCCTTTACAAAATATAAAAAGCTGCACAGGTGAATACACAAAAACTGAAGCCAGACACCAGAAATAGAAGTCCTTTGGACTCTTACTAGTGAAGGCATTTTCCAGTAGTTAGCACACACGTTTTTGCTAACATGATGTTTGCTCTTCTAGAAGGAGAGCTTGACATGGCTGTTACGTCTTTTTTGTCTGGAGCTTCTTCATCCAAATGCAGAACATACCTTGAAAGCCTTCTGGATCCACTCCCTTCTGCTATTGCAGAACATACCTTGAAAGCCTTCTGGATCCACTCCCTTCTGCT